>NW_024097173.1:140000-473104 GCF_016545835.1 Crotalus tigris | reverse complement strand
CCTGGGTGATCTGCAGCGGGCCATGGAGGCATGAGAGGCCCTGTAGATGGGCGGGGCAGGGGCGGGCTGGGGTGGAGCAGGCGGAGCGGGGGTGGGCAGGGGGCTAATTTTTGGGTACTCGGTCTCTAAAAGGTTCGCCATCATTGCCCTATACCATTTCAGACAAATGGCTGTCCAGTCTCTTCTTAAAAACTTCCAATGTTGGAGCATTCACCACTTCAGGAGATAGGTTGTTCCACTGGTTAATTGTTCTTACTGTCAGGAAGTTTCTCCTTAGTTCTAGGTTGCTTCTCTTCTTAATTAGTTTCCATCGGTTGCTTCTTGTCCTGTCTTCAGGTGCTTTGGGGAATAGCTTGACTCCCTCTTCTTTGGGGCAGCCCCTGAGATATAGAAACACTGCTATCATGTCACCCCTACTCCTTCTTTTCGTTAAACTAGACATACCCAATTCCAGCAACCGTTCCTTGTATGTTTTAGCCTCCAGTCCCCTAATCATCTTTGTTGCTCTTCTCTGTACTCTTTCTAGAGCAGTGGTTCTCAACCTGTGGGTCAGGACCCCATTTGGGGTCGAACGACCATTTCACGGGGGTCGCCAAACAAGGCTGTCTGCCATTTTTTCCTCTTTTCTTTGGCCACGCCCCTGGCACCCGGTGATGTATAAGTGGTTGGGGGTCACCACAACATGGGGAACTGTATTATGGGGTCGCGGCATTAGAAAGGTTGAGAATCACTGTTCTAGAGTCTCAACATCTTTTTTACATCGTGATGACCAAAGCTGGATGCAGTATTCCAAGTGTGGCCTTACCAAGGTATTGTAGAGTGGTATTAATACTTCATATGATCTTGATTCTATCCCTCTGTCAATGCAGCCTAGCACTGTGTTGGCTTTTTTGGCAGCTGCAGCACACTACTGGCTCATATTTAAGTGATTGTCCACTAGGAATCCGAGATCCCACAGGTACTACTATTGAGCAAGGTACCACTTATGACAATGTCATTTCCCTCCCTTTTACATTGACTCAAATGCATTCAAGACCATTTTCATCCTTCTTGTGCTCTATTTTTGTAGAGATGTAATTATTTCTTATATAGAGCAACTCCACCTCCTCTTTTATTTGGTCTGTTTCTTTTAAATAATTTAAATCCCTCTAGCTGTGTGTTCCATTTGTGGGTTTCATCCCACCATGTTGCCAGAATGGCAGCAATATCATATCTGCCCTCATTAACCTGAATTTCTAGTTCACCCTGTTTACTGTTCATACTCTGTGCGTTGGTGTATAGACATTTGAGTCCTTTATGACTGATCCTGTGTTTACTTTCTACATAACCTGTGTGGTGCCTGAGTTCCCCTATTTTCTTACCACCTGTTTGGTTAGTACACTTTGTGTGGCACTCGCTATTAAAAGCTTGATTTTGCTTGACATCAAGGTTGATAGTCTTATCCACACACACACATCTATGTTACATGCACTGATAATTCTATAATTTTTAGATTGCTGGGGGCAGGGATGTTCTGTATCACTTAACTCACTGTCCCCAGTAATTCAAGTAAGAAGTATTTGTTAAGGTGACCAACTGTCCTCCTTTAGGGAGGACAGTCCTCCTTTTTTAAGTTCTGTCCTCCCTCGAAAAGTGTCCTCCTACATGTCCTCCTTTTCAATATTTGAAGACTAATCTGCAGGGCTTTTTTTTCCTCATAGAACGCTCAGAATGGCGTTCCGGCACCTTTTTTTGATGGGTTTTTTTTCAACTTTTGCATGAGCTGTGCTACTCCCCCTATTGGCTTTCGAAAGCCAATAGGAATTGCTGCTGAGCGTGCCAAACACCCAACCGGCAAACTTTGCACATGTAAGTTGTCTGCAGCAAAGGTGAATTGGCAGGAACTTAGCACCCTTGCCTGCTACCCAACTACGCCATCTCCTAGCTAGTTCCGAAGATACCGTGCTGTGGGAGCCACGGGGCCCTCTCTACACGGGGCTGCGCAGGGTGGGCGGTGGTGCTGGCGGGGCGGCTGCAGGCGGGGGTGTCGACGGCGGGCTGCCCCCCAGGGCTGGAGCTGGTGTAGCTGGTGCTTTGGGAGCTGCGGGGCCCGCTCTACATGGCAGAGCAGCAGTGCTGGCAGGGCAGCTGTGGGCAGGGGCACGGCAGGCGGTTGACCTTCCATGGGCCGAGCCATTTTTTACGATATTTTTTTCTTCAATTTATTTGTGTCCTTCTTTTCATTGTAAAAAGTTGGTCACCTTAGTATTTGTCCCTTATGAATGGCGCGCTCCAATTCCTTATTCCCGTTTTTACTATATCATAAAAATTCAAAGATATTTGTGATGATTGGAGGCCCTGTTTATATTTTTAAAAAATAGGTGGGGAGTAGAAGTTGGCCATTACATTCTTTCACACACACACCTAAAAAAATGATCATATCCAGTGTACCCATTCTGCACCACAGTACCCATCAACCCATCAAGTCATAAAGCAGCAGTCTTCAAAGTTGGCCCAAAGCTGGCTGAGGAATTCTGGGAGTTGAAGTCCACAAGTCATAAAAGGGCCACGTTTGAAGAGCCCTGTCTTAAAGCAACATCACACTGGCTGGCTGGGGAATTTTGGGAGTTACTGCCCATCCATTTTTAATAAAATAACAAGAGTTGAAAAGGACGCAGGAGGTCATTAGTCCAGCCCCCTGATCAGGCAGAAAACCCTATACCATTTCAGACAAATGGCTGTCCAGTCTCTTCTTAAAGACTTCCAGTGTTGGAGCATTCACTGCTTCTGGAGGCAGGTTGTTCCACTGGTTAATTGTTCTAACTGTCAGGAAGTTTCTCCTTAGTTCTAGGTTGCTCCTTTCCTTGATTACTTTCCATCCGTTGCTTCTTGTCCTGCCTTCAGGGGCTTTGGAGAACAGCTTGACTCCCTCTTCTTTGTGGCAGCCCCTCAAATACTGGAACACTGCTATATTTGCTGTATCTTAAACTTGCTGAAGTTCAGAAGCGTTGCTGTAGACTTTAAAACCATTGCAAGTTTCATATTCCAAATTTTGTGGAACAGACCAACTGAACATTTGGTGACTGTACTTGAATTACAGGTAATCTTCACCTTAAAACAACCATTTGTTTAATGACCGTTCAAAGTTACAACAGCACTAAAAAAAGTGACTTACGACCATTTTTCACCCTTACAACCATTGCAGCATCCCCAAGGTCATGTGATCAACATTCGGACATTTGGCAACGGGCTCCTATTTATGACCGTTGCTGTATCCTGGGGTCACGTGATCCCCTTTTGCAACCTTCTGATAAGCAAAGTCAATGGGGAAGCCGGATTCATTTTACAACCTTATTACTAACTTAACCACTGCAGTGATTCACTTAATAACTGTGCAAGAAATGTCGCTAAATGGGTCAAAGCTCACTCAGCAATTGTCTTGCTTAACAACAGAAATTTTGGGCTTAATTGTGGTTGTAAGTCGAGGACTACCTTCACAACTCCCTAAGCAACTTGGCCCCAGAGTGACAGTGTGCTCAAAAATTCTAGGAATTATAATTCCGATACTCTAGAAGACACGATCAAGTCACTGTTGACCAGTGATTCAGTCTTCCTTGGGATATTATATAGGTAGATGACGTGATAGATCTTTTTCCTTGTTTCAGCATTCTGACTGATGATAATCCATGTTGAATGATTGTCTTATGATGCAGTGATGTGATAAAAAAAATGCTACCTAGCTTATTATCCTGTCATCTTTATTCATGCTAGTCTACATCCTTGAGGAACTAGTCTTCAAATGAGTAACTTCTGGAAAATCAATGGCTTGGCGATAGAAATGATTCACTCTGCATTTTAGAAAGAAATTCATCTATGGCAAAATGTTTGTCAGCCTTGGTACCTGTAAGATAAGTGGACTTTGACTCCCAGTGTTTCCCAGCCATATATCTAGCTCTAGCCACTAGGCTTGCAAGCTACTTACCATACCAAGTTACTTTCTTAGTACAGTATGCTGTGCATGAGTTGGAAAGGGATTGAGAAGGTCTTCTAGTCCAACCCCCTGCTCAGGCAGGAAACCCTATACCATTTCAGACAAATGGCTGTCCAGTCTCTTCTTAAAAGAGAAGCATTCACAACTTCTGGAGGCAGGTTGTTCCACTGGTTAATTGTTCTCACTGTCAGGAAATTCGTCCTTAGTTCTAGGTTGCTTCTCTCCTTGATTAGTTTCCACCCGTTGCTTCTTGTCCTGCTTTCAGGTGCTTTGGAGAAGAGATTGACCTCCCCCCCCACTTCTTTGTGACAGCCCTTTAAATATTGGAACACTGCTATTATGTCATTAAAGTCTGAAAGTATTAATTAAGTCTGATTATAAACTGTAGGAGGTGAGACGTGTTCGTTTCTGGTAGCAAAAAATTTGGGCTAACAAAGTGAAATAAGGGTTAGTATATTTTTTCTTTAAATAATGTGCTTTAGTTGAATATGGAACTATCAGATACTATATTTCTTACTTACTTACTTACTTACTTGCTTACTTACTTATTTTGCTGTTTAAAGAAGTACTTATGAAGACATGGCAGGTGGATTAATTTTTCGACAAAACAGGTAATCCTCAACCATAATTCAATAAGTGAATTACTGCAGTTGTTAAATTAGTAACACGGTTGTTAAGCGAATCTGGCTTCCCCAATGACTTTGCTTGTCAGAAGGTCGCAAAAGGGGATCACGTGACCCCGGGACACTGCAACTGTCATAAGTACAAGTCAGTTGCCAAGGGTCTGAATTTTGATCACATGACCATGGGGATGCTGCAAGGGTCATAAGTGTGAAAAACGGTCACAAGTCACATTTTTCAGTGCCGTTGTAACTTTGAACCGTCACTAAGTGAACTGTTGTATGTCAAGGACCCCCTGTAATTTAAAAACTGGCATGGACTGACAATCCACACATTTAAGGATTTCCACTTCTGTCCAGTATAAGCTCACTTCAGAATCAGGGCGAGGGTTGGCAATTTTATTCTCCTATCTTTGGTGGTTCCTTCTATTTTCATCAGTGGTTATTTATGAATGGCCACCACAATATAAAAAAGAGGTTGAGACTCTGGAGAGAGGGCAGAGAAGAGCCACAAAAATGATTAGGACAGGGCTTTTCAACCAGTGGTACGGATACCACCTGTGGTACATGGGCACCTGGCAGGTGGCACATGACCATCCTAGAAAAGTGGTAGCGGGGGAGGGGAATGAGCTGAACCGCACCGCACAAGCCTGAGCAAGAGATGGCTGGAGCTGCAGGGCTGTCAGGGCTCAGCGGAAGCACCAGGATCAGTGCCGCTTTCCAGCTAATCGGCATTTCTTCAAGGCTGACAGGGCTCAGTCGAAGCGCCAGGATCAGCGCCAGGCTCCAACTGGAAAGCAGCACTGATCCTGGGGCTTCTGCTGAGCCCAGAAGAAGAGCCGATCAGCTGGAATGTTGCAGCATCTCCAGGGTCTTGTGATTTACATTCAGAGGCTTGGCAACTGATTCATATTTATGACGGTCACAGTGTCCCAGGGTCATGTGAAGTGACCAAAACCTGCTGCAACCACCCAGCAATAGGGGGGAATAAAAACCAAACAGCCCCCCCACCCCATCCCCACTGCCAATCCTCAACAGAAATGCTCACAACAATGAAAACCTTGGACAGGAGGGTGGGCAGGCAGGTGTCTTGCTCGGCTATGGTTTGGGGGACACTTTTTTCAGTGCCATTGTAACTTCAAACAGTCACTAAGCGAACTGTTATAAGTCGAGGACTACTGTACTTTATCACTTTTTTCCTTTTTGGGGGGGGGTCATCAGGTTTTTGCTAGGCGACTGGTGGTACTCGGATATTGCCATATCCTAAAAGTGGTACAATGGGTGAAAAGGTTGAAAAGCCCTGGATTAGGGGACTGGAGGCTAAAACATATGAAGAATGGTTGCTGGAACTGGGTATAGTTTAATGAAAAGAAGGACTAGGGGTGACATGATAGCAGTGTTCCAATATCTCAGGGGCTGCCCCAAAGAAGAGGGAGTCAAGCTATTCTCCAAAGCGCCTGAAAGCAGGACAAGAAGCAACGGGTGGAAACTAATCAAGGAGAGAAGCAGCCTAGAACTAAGGAGAAACTTCCTGACAGTTAGAGCAATTAACCAGTGGAATAGCTTTCCTCCAGAAGTTGTGGGTACTTCAACACACTGGAGGTTTGTTAAGAGGAGATTGAACAACCATTTCCAATGATTGAGTAGTGGGTTGGACTAGAAAACCTCCAAGGCCCCTTCCCTTATTTTGTTATAATTATAAGCAGTTTCCCACTAGTGGGCTTATCTTATGCAGTGTCATTCTTGTGAAATAAATACATCCTCCAAGTTAAAAAAAAAAAAAAAATCACAATCCCCAAGAGGCAGAATTGATTTATATGCTTTTAGAATTATAAACCACGGGCGCCACCTTGTGGAACTGCCAAAGGGATTGTTGGCAATGGTTTGACTAAATAATGCACAGGTAGTCCTCGACTTATAACCACAATTGAGCCCGTTAATTCCATCATATATCGTGATGGTCGTAAGTTGAGGCAACCTTTTGTTTACCCTATTTTACAATTAATTTTTTTTGAGAGAGACAAGAATAAAGAGGGGGGGGGAGCACTGATCTTTAAATTACTTTGTTCCATGGCGAAAAAGAAGCCAGAATAATTTGATTCTTCAATTTTGCCATCACTCAAAAACTGATCAACCTCACTGTCATAGATAAGATAACCTTTATTGTCATTTTTTTACTATAAGCACACTGGCCCACATTATAAATACACAAACACACACACACACACACACACACACACACACACAAATATTAATCACTGTCTATTTTGAATACATAGCGGAAAGAGGAAACTTGTGAGTTCACAAATCTGATGCTATATGGAACAAAACTGTGACTGAACCCGGATGTTCTGCTTCGGATACCACAAAGCCGCCTCCTCCCAGAAGGTAACAAGGAGAACCGATCATAGAGAGGGTGTAATAGCGTCCCAGACAATCCTGCGGACCCTGCTCAAGCAGCGCTTCTGTGCTATGTCCTGGATGGGAGGGAGGGAACTGCCAATGATCTTTTCGGCCATTCTCACCACTCTCTGCACCGCTTTCCTGTCTGAAGCAGCGATGCTTCCAAACCAGACTGGGATGCCGTGTGACAGGATGCTCTCGATCGTCCCCCTGTAGAAAGTGGTTAGGACAGGGGAAGGAAGATGTGCTTTTCTCATGCGACGCAGAAAATACAGGCTGCAGTGCCCGCTTCACCAGTTTTTCACTGTTGAGTGACCAAACTAGTCATAGATACACTACTTGGAAGAAACTTTTTTTTTTCAAAAAATGGATTAAAATAGTAAATTAATGAGTAGTTCTGAATAGCATCACAGAATCCATCATTTTCTTACAACTCTTCATTTAGATCCTAAATCAGGAAGGGAGAAATAAATTTCTTTATATTTCTGAAAAGCAGTTAAATTTTTTTTTTTACATGTTTAGTAAGATTTTTTTTTCTATCAAAAATTTGCAATTAAATGCAACAAGAACTGAAGAGTTATTAGTGAATGAGTATGAGTTCTATACAGTATAACACAGGGGTGTCAAATTGCCGGCCTGCGGGCCAGATGCGTCACGCCGAAACCACAACCACTCCATTGCCGACAATGGGGAAAAAGTCGTAATATGTCGCGACACGTCACATGACATTGCGAGTTTGACACTTCTGGTATAACTATAGGAAAAAAAGAGTTAAAATAAGGAGAATTTGATGTTGCTAAACAGAAATTATTAAATGTATCATGCCCCATTTCACAAACTTTTATGCCACAATTATTAAGCGAATCAAAACAGTTGTAGTGAATTGTAAATACAGGTTGTTCTTGACTTGCAACAGTCCATTTAGTGACCATTCAAAGTTACAATGGCACTGAAAAAAAATGACATGACCGTTTTTCAAAGTTATGACCTATGATCATGTGATCAAAATTCAAATACTTGGCAACTGGTTCATATTTATGACCATTGCTGTGTCCCGGGGTCATGTGATCCCCTTTTGCAACCTTCTAACAAGCATAATCAATGGGAAAGCCAGATTCACTTAACAACTAGGTTAATAGCTTGGTTACTAACAAGAGAGAGAGATAATGATAAATGATAATACAGATGATAGATTAGATTAGATTAGATTAGATTGGATGGATGGATGGATGGATGGATGGATGGATGGATGGATGGATGGACGGACAGACAGACATATAGATAAATGAGATAGATAGATGGATGGATAGATAGATAGATAGATGGATGGATGGATGGATGGACGGACAGATAGACATATAGATAAATGAGATAGATGGATGGATAGATAGATAGATAGATGGATGGATGGATGGATGGATGGATGGATGGATGGATGGATAGACGGACAGACAGACATAGATAAATGATATACCATATATTCCGGCGTATAAGACGACTTTTGAGAGCGTCGAAACAGCCTCCGAACTCGGGGGTTGTCTTATATGCCGAGTCGTCTTAAACGCCGGAAATAAGGTAGTTTCTGGCATATGACGACTTTCTAGGCATGTGACTCAGCGTCGATCGTCTTATACGCCGGAAATAACGTAGTTTCTGGCGTATAAGATGACTTTCTAGGCATGCGACTCGGCGTCGATGGTCTTGCGACTCGGCGTCAAACTAGGGAGTCATCTTATACACCGGGTTGCCCTATACACCGGAATATACGGTAGATAGATAGATAGATAGATAGATAGATAGATAGATAGATAGATAGATAGATAGATAGATAGATAGATAGATAGATAGATAGATAGATAGATAGATAGATAGATAGATAGGCAGGCAGGCAGATAGATAGATAGATAGGCAGATAGATTATAAAGATAAATAGAGATAGAGATAGATAGATAGATAGAGATGATACATAGATATAGATGATAGATATAGATAGATGATAGATATAGATAGATAGATAGATAGATAGATAGATAGATAGATAGATAGATAGATAGATAGATAGACAGACAGACAGACAGACAGACAGACAGACAGAAAAGAGAGAAAATAGCACAGATGCACAACAGTGTTAAGAGTCTGGCTTTTTAGCAGCTGCATAAACTAAAAAGATTCTAAGCAGGAATCTCACAAACAGTCTCTTCAACAAGACTCATTGAGATTCAAAGGGCATCTCTAGGAATACAAGAATTCCAACATTTGAACTGTGGCTATTTTATTTTATTTTATTTTTTTAACCGAACTCAGGGATTACAGGGTCCTAAAAAGGGAGTCATGTTACTAACTTAACAATTGCAGTGATTGACTTAAAACTCTGACAGCGTTTCTCAAAACCCTGGCAACTTTAAGATGGGTGGACTTCAACTCCCAGAATTCCCCAGCCACTTTTGCTGGAAGTTGAAGTTCCACCCATCTTAAAATGGCCATGGTTTTGAGATACACTGAACTATGGCACAAAATGTCATAACATGGGGCAAAAGTCATTTAATGACTGTTTTGCTTGGCAAAGAGAAATTTTGGTTACGAATGAAGACAAAAATATGTGTCCAAGGAAAACATTGAAGGATCCAATCTGGGTCGGTCACGGGGATCAGAGATTTAGTCAGACTCATTCTGGAGCCCATTTTGGGGGAATTTCTCTCTAGCAGAGTGTGTGCTGTTCTATATGTGGTATTTATAGTGCCTGGCATACGTGGCTGTCCAATTGACATCTTAAAAAGCCACATACAACAATAGGCACTATAAATACCACACACAGAACAGTACACAATCTGCTAGAGAGAAGTTCCTAAAGATGTGCTCCAGCACAACTCCGAAATCTCGGAAAACCTCTGATCCCAGTGACTAATCCAGATCGGACCCTCCATTATGGCTGTAAATCAAGGACTTCTTATATATATTCCGCGTGGGGTTTTATATAGATTAAGCCACCAGGAGGCAATACATGACCAGAGTCATTCATTTTGGAAATTGTCAGGTATACTGGCTGCATATCTGATGTACTGGTGTGGAATTCTGGGAGTTGAAGTCCACATATATTAAAATTGCCAAGTTTCAGAAACATTATTCTATAGCAGCCAACCCCAATCTTTTGGGCACCAGGGACCAGATCCGTGGAGAGAGGTTTTTCTGTGAGGGGATGTGGTTTCCTGTGCTGCCTGCATCTGGTGGATGGGGTTTCACCTGTTTGCGCAGAGCGGTTTCTCACATGCTGTGGACACGTGTTAATCCATGGATTGGGGGTGAGGGACCCTGCTCTATGAAATAATGGGAGGTGAAAATGCTCTGTTATCACTATTTATTCCCCAAGCACATGGATCCTGCCTCCTCTTGCGTCCCTCTTACCTGCTCAGGAACTGTTTTTCCTTACACAGGTAATCCTCGACTTAACAATAGTGTGTATAGTGCAGGGGTAGGCAACCTCGGTTCTTTTATGACTCATGGACTAACTCCCAGAATTCCTGAGTCAGCTATGCTGACTCAGGAATTCTGGGAGTTGAAGTCCATGAGTCATAAAAGAGCCGAGGTTGCCTATTCCTGGTATAGTGACTGTTAGAAGTTACAACAGCACTGAAAAAAAGTGACATGGCCATATTTCACACCACCATTGCAGCATCCCCATGGTCAGGTGATCAAAGTTCGGACGCTTGGCCACTGACTCATATTTATGACGACTGCAGTGTCCTGGGATCACGAGATCCCCTTTTACAAACTTCTGGCAAGCAAAGTCAATGGGGGAAGCTGGATTCACTTAATGTCCATAACACCTGCAGTAATTCACTTAGCAACTGTGGCAAGAAAAATCATAAAATGGGGCAAACTCACTTAACAAATGTCGCAGTTAGCAACAGAAATCTTGGGCTCAATTGCAATCGTAAGTTGAGGACCATTTGCATGCGTATCACGCTCCAGGATGAGATCTCCCCTCACCTGTATCCTTTGTGCATTCTATGCAAGGGAAGCCATAGAGCAGTGGTTCTCAACCTTTTTAATGCCACAACTCCCAACCGGTCGTAAGTCGAGGACTACGCAACTGGTCATAAATCGAGGAGTACTCAACTAGTGCAGCACCGCTTACAGAATGAGACTTTTGGCAGGCTCAGCAGGGCAGAGACAGCCTGGACAATTCCTATTGGCTTTTGAAAGCCAATAGAATTAGACTCTATTCAAGAGAGTCTATTCTATTGGCTTTCAAAAGCCAATAGAATAAAGGGGAGTAGCACAGCTAAGGAAAAGGGGGAAAAAATGGTGGACTGTGTTGTTTGGCGACCCCGTGAAATGGTCTTTCGACCCCAAATGGGGTCCCGACCCACAGGTGGAGAACTACTGCCATAGAGATTGTGGAACCCATGCCTATTTATACCCACAAACACATACACAATCTTCTTGGCACAGGTGCCAGATGCCTAAACAATGCTAAAAAGCAATCAAGGGAATGCAATTTGTTCAATTACCAACTAAATGACATTTCCTGGTAGGTAAGTCAGATATGCTCCCTTTGAGAATTCTTTTCCCAAGGCAGAATTTTGAGACATCCCAGGAGAAAAATAGGCTTTTTATGAGCAGCTTCGCTTAGGGCAGACCTGGGCATTTCATGGCCCCTAATCATCTCTAGCCCTTTGAATTTCCCTGTCTGGCCTGTGTGAGGTCAATTGGAAATTAGAGACCAAATATAAATAAGATGTAATTTGTATTCTTACCAGTTGCAGCTAATCAAAACCATAGCACAATGATGGTGAACCTTTTAGAGACCGAGTGCCCAAAACCGGCCCCCACCCCCTAACCCACCCCAGCTCCGCCCCTGCTCTGCCCCAACCTGCCCCCAGCCCGCCCCCACTCAGTCACCACCCCGCCCATCCACAGGGCCATTTACCGTCTCCACGGCCTGGCGCAGATCGCCCAGGAGGCCCAGCAGCGCCATGGTGGCCACGCCCTCTGCCTGTGCGCCACGGTATCAACTGCGTGTGATGGGGCGTGAGGGCGGAGTTTTGTCCCCACTGCCTGGTTGCCATGTCATTGGTTATGCTGCTCTGCGCGGGCCATGCTCGGGGGCGACTCTCCTCCAGGGGGGCTGCTGGTGAGGAGGGGGCCACAGGGGGAGGCGGGGCTGGGACAATGGCTCACGTGCCCACAGAGAGGGCTCTGAGTGCTGCCTTTCGCCACCACTGCCATAGCATTTACTGCCTTTTTATTTAAAAGCCTTTTTATAACCCTGTAATCCCTTAATTCAGGGTAGAATCTGAGCAACTGGATGAAGCTGAGCATTTGCTGGCCGGATGCCCTTCCTGACACCACGCAGAGTTCACAGTAGATATTTTATCTTTGCACCCTAGGAGAGAAATATCTGCCGCTACCTAGGACTGAACGCTCAACCTTCTGAGTGGCAAGTGAGGTCTCTACCACTAGGCCACCACTCCACTCAATTTGCTGCTTTTTATAAAGCGATACAATTAACATCGTGCAGAATTACGTTCAGTGTCTTCGTTCATCCCCCCCACAACAGTTTCTCATGTGGCCCTGTTGGGAAAATTAATTGCCCACCCTTGCCTTAGTGCCTTGAAGTACCCCCACCTCTCTTTCCAAAAGGAGCTAAAAAGAGAGAAATGATTACAAAGAACTCATTGGCATGTGTCTCTGGCAAAGACAGATGAGCAATAACACAGGTAGTCTTTGACTTAAAACAGTTCATTTAGTGACCATTCAAAGTTACAGCAGTACTGAAAAAAAGTGACTTACGATCGGTTTTTACACTCACAACCGTTGCAGCATCCCCATGGTCACGCAATCAAAATTTGAATGCTTGGCAACTGACTCATATTTATGACGGTGGCAGTGTCCCAGGGTCACGTGATTCCCCTTTTGAAACCTTCAACCAAGCAAAGCCAGATTCACTTAACAACCATGTGATTCACTTAACAACTGTGGCAAGGTCGAGGACTAACTTTATTTGTTAAAAGAGAAGAGGGGTAACCAAAAAGGCCAACACAATTCTAGGCTGCATTAACAGAGGGATAGAATCAAGATCACGTGAAGTGTTAATACCGCTTTACAATGCCTTGGTAAGGCTACACTCGGCATATTGAATCCAGTTTTGGTCGCCACGATACAAAAAAGAATTTGAGACTCTATAAAGAGTGCAGAGAAGAACAGCAAATAAGACTATAGGATTGGTGGCTAAAACATATAAAGAACAATTGCAGGAATTGGGTACGTCTAGTTTAATGAAAAAAGGACTAGGGTGACATGATAGCAGCCATCTAGTATTTGAGCAGCTGCCACCAAGAAGAGGGGATTAACCTAGTCTCCAAAGCAGCAGAAGGCAAGATAAGAAAAATGAATGGAGAGAAGTAATCAAAGAGAGAAGCAACCTCGAATTAAGGAGAAAGTTCCTGACAGGGAGAACAATTAATCAGTGACTTGCTATCAGAAGTTGTGGATGCTTTATCACTGGAGGTTTTTAAGAAGATACTGGACAGCCATTTGTCTGGAATGGTCTAGGCTAGGGTCTCCTGTGTGAGGAGGGGGTTGGACATCGGTTGACCAATGTTGAGAATGTTTGATTTATGTTGACCATTGTTGATCACCCTGCATAGTTGTTGGTTATTGTTGAGTATTGTTGACAATTGTTGACCTGTGTTGGGGTTGGGTGTTTGGGTGGGTTTAGGGCAGTGGTTCTCAACCTTTCTAATGCCACGACCCCATAATACAGTTCCCCATGTTGTGGTGACCCCAACCACTTATACATCACCAGATGCCAGGGGCGTGGCCAAAGAAAAGGGGAAAAAAATGGCGGACAGCCTTGTTTGGCGATCCCCGTGAAATGGTCGTTCGACCCCAAATGGGGTCCCGACCCACAGGTTGAGAACCACTGGTTTAGGGGGTTGGGGATTAAGGATCGGGTTTTTTCGGGTTGTTAGTGTTGCTGTTGGTTGTTAGTGTTGGTGGTGGTGTTAGTGTTCTTGTTAGTGTTGTTACTGTTATGGTGTTAGTGTTGTGGTTAGTGTTGTGGTTAATGTTAAGAGTTGTGGTTAGGTTTAAGGGTTAGAGGTGGGGTTGGGGGATAGGGTTAGGGGTTAGGTTGGGGTTAGGGGGGGGGTTGGAGTTAGGGCAGGGGTAGGTAACCTTGGCTCTTGTATGACTCGTGGACTTCAACTCCCAGAATTCCTGAGCCAGCCTGGCTCAGCTTGAAAACTCTCCCTTTCCCCTCAGCATGGCTGGCTCAGGAATTCTGGGAGTTGAAGTCCACGAGTCATAAAAGAGCCAAGGTTGCCTACCCCTGGTTTAGGGGTTAAGTTAGGATCAGGGTTTGAATAGATTGGTTGACCAATGTTGAGAATGTTTGATTTATTGTTTTGATTTATGTGACCATTCTGAGTTCTGATGAGGGGTTACTTATGATCCAAATTTGAACTTCCTTCCTCTCATGCTCACACGACTGCACTTAAGCCACTCAACAACCAGGTTGCATTTACAACCCTCTGCAGTGTCACGCAGTCATGCGACCCTCACCTTACGACAATTTTGCTGAAAATCAGCCACACTTCTCTGTGCATAAATGATTCACCTGTGGAGATGGTTACCAGCATCAAATTCCTGGGCGTGAGTAGGCTGACTTGGTCGCTCAACAGTGAGAAACTGGTGAAGCGGGCACAGCAGCGCCTGCATTTTCTGCTTCGCATGAGAAAAGCACATCTTCCTTCCCCTGTCCTGACCATTTTCTACAGGGGGACGGTCGAGAGTATCCTGTCATTATAGCATCACAGTCTGGTTTTAAGCATCACTGCTTCAGACAGGAAGGCAATGCAGAGAGTGGTGAGGATGGCAGAAAAGATCATTGGCCGTTCCCTCCCTTCCATCAGGACATAGCACAGAAGCGCTGCTTGAGCAGGGTCCGTAAGATTATCTGGGACACCATACATCCTCTTCACGACCTGTTTTCCTTGTTACCTTCTGGGAGGAGACTTCGTGGTATCCGAAGCAGAACATCCAGATTCAGCCATAGTTTCATCCCATACAGCAGGCGAACCTTTTAGCGACCGAGTGCCCAAACTGCAACCCAAAATCCACTTATGCATCGTCGAGTGCCGGGTGGGTGTGGTCCATTGGCTGGGTGTGGCCAATTGGGTGAGCGTGGCCAATTGGGTGGGCATGGCTACAGTGGTAACAGCAGACTGGGTGGGACTAAAAAGTTCAATCAATCAATTCCAACTTTGCAAGATTTTTTTTTCCCGCGAGAAGTTGAAATTGACTGATTGAACCTTTTTTTTTTTTTTGCACATGGTGGCAGAGGCCTAAAGCAGAAAGGTTTTATAAAACCCAGCTGAAGGCCTAGGACTGGGGTGACGGCGTGCGTGCCCACAGAGAGGGCTCTGAGTGCCGCCTCTGGCACCCGTGCCATAGATTCGCCACCACTGCCATATAGCATTAACCTTGTGAACTCTCAAGATTCCTCCTTCCATTATATATTCAAGATGGACAGTATTTAATATTTATTTGCTACATATATGTAGGGATGTGGGTTTGTACATATGTTGTTCATAGTATGTTTAGGTGTGTGTCATATATGTGTTTCACTTTGAGAGCGGGCAACTAAATTTCATTTTTGATGTATGCCATTGTGCCCACAGTATAAAAATGACAATAAAAGCTATCTTATCTTATCATCTTATCTTATCTTTACTTTCGGTTGGTTCAGTTAAGGATTTCAGCATTCACTTAAAAGACCAGAGATTTGCTTAATGACCACGGTGATTCACTTCACGACTGCCACAAAAATGACTGTAAAATCTGGTCAGTCGCATGGCTGACCCATTTTATGACTGTCAAAAGTTATGATCGTGATGGACAGGCTCCATTACTGTCATAACCTGAGGACTACCCTTAGGTTATGATTGGTGTGATGAAAAATGGAAGCCACTTCCTTATTTCTTTGTACTTTTTTCCTGCACTTTCTGAAGTTTTTTTTTCCTTCTATTTGGTTTGCAAGTTTTACAGTGTTTATTAAAAAGTTCAATAAGATTATAAAAAAGAAGACCTATTACTTAACTCTAACTTTATGTTAAGTCTCTTGCTGTACAAAGATTTCCCTAGCCCTGGTCGCCCTGCTCAGGGCTGATTATAGGTCGTTCTTGACATATGACCACAGCTGACCCCAAAATTTCTGTTGTTAAGCAAGACAGTTGTTAAGTGAGTTTTGCCCCATTTTATCACCTTTCTTGCCATAGTTGTTAAGTGAATCACTGTAGTTGATAAGAGTAACACAGTTGTTAAATGAATCTGGCTTCCCCCCCCCCCCCCCGACTTTGCTTGTCAGAAAGTTGCAAAATGGGATCAAGTGACTCTGGGACACTGTGACCGTCGTAAATATGAGTCAATTGCCAAGTGTCTAAATTTTGATCACATGACCATGGGGATGCTGCAATAGTCATAAGTGTGAGAAATGGTCATAAGTCATTTTTTGTAACTTCGAACAGTCTCTGAATGACTTGCTGTAAGTCAAGGACTGGCTGTACTAGAAGGAGAGCTCACAGACGCCCCTCTTTAACACCCAGTTGTCCTTTTTGTTTCAAATAAAGATGTAGACCAATTGTTCTATAAAAATGAAAGTGTGGGATGATCTGTAGCTCTGCTTTGCAACACAATGAAACTCCTTAAAAAGTTACATAAAAGTTACATACTTCAAGATAAAAAGTGACTCTGGAGGGAGGGAGGGAGGGAGGAGAGAGAAGGAAAGGGAAGGGAAGGGAAGAGAAAAAAGGGAGGGAGAGAGAAAGAAAGAAAGAAAGAAAGAAAGAAAGAAAGAAAGAAGGAAAGAAAGAAAGAAAAAAGAAAGAAAGGAAGGAAGGAAGGAAGGAAGGAAGGAAGGAAGGAAGGAAGGAAGGAAGGAAGGAAGGAAGGAAGAACCTGTTTTCCAGGCAGGGAGGGAGGGAAGGAAAGAAAGAAAGAAAAAAGGAGGGGAAGAGAGAGAGAGAGAGGGAGAGAAAGAAAGAAAGAAAGAAAGAAAGAAAGAAAGAAAGAAAGAAAGAAAGAAAGAAAGAACCTGTTTTCCGGGGGGGAGGGAAAGAGAGAGAGAAGGAAGGAAGGAAGGAAGGAAGGAAGGAAGGAAGGAAGGAAGGAAGGAAGGAAGAAAAAACCTGTTTTCTGGGGGGGAGGGAGGAGGAAAGAGAGAGAGGGAAGGAAGGAAGGAAGGAAGGAAGGGAAGGAAGGAAGGAAGGAAGGAAGAAGGAAAGAAGCTGTTTTCCGGGAAGAGGGAGGGAGGGAAAGAGAGAGAGAGAAGAAGGAAGGAAGGAAGGAAAGAAGGAAGGAAGGAAAAGAAGGAAGGAAGGAAGGAAGGAAGGAAGGAAGGAAGAAAGAAGCTGTTTTCCGGGAAGAGGGAGGGAGGGAAAGAGAGAGGAGGAAGGAAGGAGGAAGGAAGGAAGAAGGAAGGAAGGAAGGAAGGAAGGAAGGAAGGAAGGAAGGAAGGAAGGAAGAAGCTGTTTTCCGGGAAGAGGGAGGGAGGGAAAGAGAGAGAGAGAGAAGGAAGGAAGGAAGGAAGGAAGGAAGGAAGGAAGGAAGGAAGGAAGGAAAGGTAGATAGATAGATAGATAGATAGATAGATAGATAGATAGATAGATAGATAGATAGATAGATAGATAGATAGATAGATAGATAGATAGATAGATAGATAGATAGATAAATATCGGGGATCTAGAAAAATACAGCATCGAAATGGATTCGTTCCCATCCACCGCCTTATGTCCAAAGTCTCCTTAATATTGCCGGCATAAGAAGCTACCGCTCACCCAGTTCTCTCCTCTCTCCTTCCCCCACCCCGATCTGGGCAGACCCGAATATCTTCTCTAGAGTTTGCATCAGTTTTGTCCGAAGACGCAGGCATCGGAGGCACCGCACCCACCTCCACCACCTCCGAACCACGGCGAAGCCCCCACTCACCGTTGTAGGCCGAAGATGAGTTGTTGAGCTCCATGATCGAGCGGGCTGGCGAGAGAGACCACCCGGGCGCCGGAGACTTGGAAGAGGCGTTGGGCGGTTCGGGTTTCTCCGGACGGCTGTCTTTCGGTCACTCCCTGCAGAGAACGGGTGGAGGAGAACGGCTGCCTTGTCCGGAGAATCCGAAGTCATTTGCAGCTTTCTCTAAAGAAGATTGCCCCGTGGAGTAGACGGCCAGCTGGGCGTGCTCTTTCGTGCGCGCGCGGGCGCGCGCGTTTGTCTGTATGTGTGTGTGAATCTCTTGTGTTTCAGCCAAGCTGGAGGGCCGCCCCTCCCAAGCTGACTTCGTAATCCCATCTCGAAAGAAGCGAGAGGGAGAAAACAAAAAATCGCGGACCCCACCCTGCTGTTTTGTAACTGCCCGAGTTGGCAAAAAGTATTTAAAGACTCCAGGGCGGGTTGCTGAAAGACGCGTGTCGAAGCGCAACATTCCGCAGAACAACAAGGTTGGCAAGTGCAGCTCGCTTCTCCGGATCAAAAAAAAAAAAAACCCCAAAATCTTCTTTGCAACCTTGAGGTCTTTGGTTTTTTTTTTTTTCCCTGATTCCTTGCACTGAAATAAAAAGAAAGCGATACGGTTTATATCATCAGGCATTTACAGAGATTTTATTTAAAAAGGAATGATTCAGCGAACTTAGTTCCCTACAGTGAATGAGTGAAATATATATCATGATAATTGTATCTCCCTGTGTATTTATTGATATTGATTTCAGTGTTTCATTAACTTGGCAATTATAACATGTGTGGACTTCAACTCCCAGAATTCCTTAACCAGCAGCACAGGGAATTCTGGGAGCTGAAATTCACATTTATAAAAGCTGCCAAGTTGGAGAAACTTACTTTCTTTCTTTCTTTCTTTCTTTCTTTCTTTCTTTCTTTCTTTCTTTCTTTCTTTTATCTATTTTTCTTTCTTTCTTTCTTCCTTCCTTTCATCCATCCATCTCTTTCTTTTTTTCTTTCTTTCTTTCTCACTTTTCCTTCCTTATACTGTTTCTTTCAAATGTTTCTAATAAGTAAATTCATTTTTTTTTTAAATGTCACTTTCTGGCTTTCTCTACTACGGTAAACAGTGGCTGCTTGGTTTATTTGAACAAATGCATCTTGTCTGGTTAGTGTATGGTTCAATGTACTGTACTATGTGAGTTCACATAATTGACTTAATGTAAGGACCCACCCCACTTTGCATCTTAAGAAGACAGAACTCTTGGAATAATTCTTCCAACAGGAATCCTTTATTAAGAGAAAATGGTTGCAGGCATGCTAGACAGGACTTGGGGTTCAAGCTCTCCCATTCAAGGTTTTAAGGGGTTCCCCAGTAGTCCCACCCAATCAACCCCCCTTCCAGTGATAGTTTCAAGTATCACAATTCCATCCCCTTTCTTCTTCCGTCTGGATGGAGACTTCAGATAACTACATGAAAGGCAATTACTCTTCTTTGATATGTTAAAGCTTAGAGGCCACAATAAACACACATTCAGTCCTTTGAAGTGTGCTGAAGGAAGTGAGGGCCATAAAGCCCCTTTGCTCTCCCCCTTTTCTCCCTCTTATGGCAGAATCCAGAGAAGGCAGAATTGGGAGTTTCTATGTTTGATAATTAAAGATGAAATATAATTGGATTCTGACATCCGGCCCCTCTTAACAATAAGAGAGATCCACCTGAAAGAAAACACAAGTAAAAAATTTAGTTAGGCTTGTTAGGATACTCTGTGTGAAACTTCTTCAATAGCTTCGGGGCTCTGACGTGACGTTTATGGACCCACTCATTTTGTGAGGCAGGGAGGTGTTTCCAGGCAACTAGGTACTGAGTTGTTCCACGATATCTCCTAGAGTCAAGGATCTCTTTTATTTCGAAGTGTTGTTCCCCCTCCACCATGATTGGAGGTGGTGGGGGGGGGATTTTTGGCCGTAGAGGTGACTGATGCTCTCTTTTCAGCAAGCTGCAATGAAAAATTGGGTGTATTTGCCTGAGGTTTTTGGGTAATTCTAATTCTACTGTTACTGGATTTATGATCCTTTTAATTGGAAAAGGTCCTATATATTTTGGTCCAAGTTTTTTACAGGGCTGTAGGGACTTTAGGTATTTTGTAGATAAGTACACCATTTCTCCTATAATGAATGGTGTAGGCTCAACCCTTTTTTTATCGGCTTGTGCTTTGTATGCCCGCCTAGCTTCATCTAGTGATTTTCTGACTATTGGCCAGGTGTTTTGTAGGTTTTCCATCCATTCTTTCAGTGAAGGGATCGTTGGTTCTTTTGGGGTTAACTCTGGCATAGGGTTGAAACTTTGGCCGTTGGCTATTTGAAAAGGAGTGTAGCCTGTGCTGGAGTGGACTGCATTATTGTAGGCAACTTCTGCAAAAGGAAGTAAGTCCGTCCAATCACTCTGTTGGAAATTTAAAAAACATCTCAAATATTGCTCAAGTACCGACTGGCAGCGTTCCGCTTGTCCATCTGTCTGAGGGTGATGGCTAGATGTCAGTCCCTGAGTGGTCCCTAAGAGGGATAAAAATTCCTTCCAAAATGTAGACGTAAATTGCACTCCCCTATCAGAGATGATGCGTTGGGGTGCCCCGTGCAATCTGTAAATGTGCTGGATAAAAAGTTTTGCTAAGGCCTTTGCAGTGGGAATTTTTTGGCAAGGGATAAAGTGCACCTGTTTGGAAAATAGGTCCGTGACTGTCCAGATAACAGTATTCCCATTGCTTTCAGGCAATTCCACTATAAAATCCATGGCTATTTCCCTCCAGGGGGCTGAGGGACTTGCCACTGGTTGTAACAGCCCTGGCGATTTCCCTTGCAACCTCTTTGCTGATGCACAGGTTGGGCAGCTGGCAACATAACTTTCTATGTCCTTTTTTATTGATGGCCACCAAAATTGCCGTTTAATTAAGTGTAAAGTTTTTACAAATCCAAAATGCCCTGCTGATTTTGTGTCATGGCAAAGTTGCATGAAAGTTAGTCTTTGAGTTGTTGGTATATATAACTTTTCCCCTACCCAAGGCAATCCGTCTCTCATTGTGCACACATGTTTGTTTTTCTGGAACCAATCATCTGTTTCCAAACTTTTTCTGAATTCAATCCCAGTTTGGCTGTCCAGTTGTGGTTTTATTTTGGCTTGGGTTCTTGTGGTTACTGGCGCTGCCAGTTGTGACTCTGCCATTATTGGTCTAGAGTCTGTGGTTCGTGCGCTGTTATATTGGGGCATGCGAGATAGTGCATCTGCCAGGAAGTTCTTTCTTCCTGGTAAATGTTTGAGCTTAAATTGGAATTGGTGAAAATGCTGGGACCAGCGGGCTTGTTTGGGATTGAGTTTCCTGGGAGTTTTCAGGGCTTCTAAATTTTTGTGATCAGTCCATACCTGGAAGGGGATTTTGTTGCCTTCCAGGAACTGTCGCCACGTGAGTAATGCCCAACGTATCCCATAAGCCTCCTTCTCCCATACGGGCCAGCGCTGTTCTGTTTCCGTGAGTTTCTTAGATGTATATGCACAGGGTTGCAATACTGCATCATCATTTTCTTGTAATAGCACAGCCCCCACTGCCACATCACTTGCATCTGCCTGTATTATGAAGGGTTTGTCCATGTCTGGGTGCCTTAGTACTGGTTCGGCAGAAAAAAGTCTCTTTAGTCTCTCAAACGCTGCTTGGCACTCCATTGTCCATTTTAGTGGCTGGCTAGGTTTTACTGAGGATGTTCCCTTCGTTTTTAGTAAGTTAGTGAGGGGCAAGGCTATCTGTGCAAATGAGGGGATGAATTGGCGGTAAAAATTTGCAAAGCCCAGGAAACTTTGTAGTTGCTTTCTTGTGCGGGGTGGTGCCCATTCTAATACTGCTCTGACCTTCTCTGGGTCCATTTCAATGCCCTGTGGGGATATGCGATAGCCTAGGTAGTCTATCCTTTCCTGGTGGAATTCGCATTTTGAGAGTTTGGCATATAGGTGAGCGGCTCGCAGCTTCTTTAAAACCGCTCTGACAAGTTTGACGTGTTCTTCTTTTGTTTCGGTAAAGATAAGAATGTCGTCCAAGTAAACAAGGACCCCCTTAAACAGGTGCTCCCTTAGAACGTCATTGATTAATTGCATAAAGACTGCAGGGCCCCCTTGTAATCCAAATGGCAAGACTTTGAATTGATAGCACCCCATGGGGCAGTTAAATGCAGTCTTCCATTCGTCCCCTTCCTTGATTCTTACTCGATAGTAAGCTTCCCTTAAGTCTAGTTTAGAAAAAATTTTCCCTTTCGATAGGTGTGACAGCATGTCTTTCATGAGGGGCAGCGGGTATAGGTTGCTTTCACTGATTGTATTCAGGGCCCTATAATCCACGCATAAACGTAAAGAGCCATCCTTCTTCTCTCTAAAAAGGACCGGGGCAGCCACTTTAGGCTTGGCTGGCTCAATGAAACCTCTCTCCAGGTTTTTTTTTATAAATCTTTCCATTTCCTCCTTCTCCTTTGGGCTCATGGAGTATAATCTGGGCTTCGGGAGTTTTGCCCCAGGCTTGAATTCAATGGTACAGTCTGTGGGTCGGTGGGGGGGAAGCTCATTCGCCCTCTCCTCACTGAAGACTTCAGCAAGGTCCCTATATTCCTCTGGTATTTCTGTTAATCTTTTTTCCTCTCCTATGGATGCTTTTTCTATTCTTGATTCTGGTAGCCTCCCTTGGGGTTTTAAGTCCATAGGGTCCCCCTTCGGGAATTTGATTTCTGTCGTCCTCCAATTTACCCAGGGGTTCCATTTTTTCAACCATTCCATCCCTAGAATCATTGGGCATTCCATACCTGGGGTCACCACAAACGTTAAGTCCTCTTCATGGTTGCCCAGGGAGAGATGTATTGGCAAAGTGGCTAGGGTAGCTGGCACCCCCCCTGCTATGGATCCATCTAGCTGGCCAAATGAGATTGGTTGTTCCAGTCTCCTGGATGGGATGCCCAGATTCCCCACTAGTGTTGGGCTAATGAGGCAGCGGGTACAGCCAGAGTCTATTAAGGCTTTCACCTTCACAGCTTCGGGCATGGGGGGGATTAATATAGTCACTGTTTTGAAGATGGGTGTGATGCATCCACTTACCAGGGGTTCGCCCTCCGAGCTGTCATCTGAGGCATCCACCGGCCCTGTGGTGTAGGCTGGAGTCCTTTCCCCTTGGTGAGCAGAGGTGGGGGTTTCTGCAATTTCCATCATTCTCATGGCCGTTTCTTTTGGCTTAGCTGAATACTTTCCGGGTTTGTTGATTGGGGATCTGTCTGGGTTGTGCTGGGGGGCCTTTGAGCGGCATTCTACAGCTCGATGCCCTTCTCTTCCGCACTTGAAACATCTCATTTGCTTCTTGGCTGTATCCGATGATTTCACCGGTTGGTGTGTCAGCTCAGGCGGGGGGCGGCTCCATTGTTTTCCTCGGCGGTGCCTCTTCAATATGTCGATCTCTGCTTCCTCTGCCAAGACGTACCATTCCTCAAGTCGATGTGGGTCCCCTCGGGGCAGGCAAGCATCATATAGATCATAGTTTAGTCCGTCTTTGAAATGGCCAAGGAGGATGTCTTCTGGCCAATTCAGTTTGCTGGCAATGGCCCGGAATTCTTGTGTATACTCAGCCACTGGGCGTTTGCCCTGCCTCATCGTTGTTATTCTTTCACGGGCTTTGCGATCAGCCAGGGGGTCTTCAAATCGTCTTCTCAAAGAGGACATGAAACGGTTGAAGTTACTGAGTTCTGGGGCATTGGAGTCATGCAAGTTCACTACCCAATCCGCAGCTGGTCCATCCAGGGCAGATTGCACGATCCGGATGCGGGCTTTGTCGCTGGGAATATCCTGCCCATATTCCTCCATGTAGCTGAGGACTTGGGTTAGGAAAAATCCCAAGCGTGTTGGCTCCCCTTTGAATTTCACTTCCAACGGTGGACGTCTTGGAATGGATTGGTGCCTCTGTTGTGGGTGGTAGTGCCTTCCGTCCAGATTGCCATCTGTGGTCCGGTAGGGGGTGGGAGCTCCTGGATCAGTAGATGTCCCTGGGGTTGCAGGTTCCACGTCCCCCTCGGTGTCTCTCCCTTTGCGGCTCCAGGAACTGGGGCAGCCGTAGGGTTCAGTATTCTCCTCTCCTAGGGAGCTGAGAGTTCTCTTCATCAGGTCAATAGCTTTCTCTAGGATCCAGTCTGAGTACGGTGCCCAGCTTCCTCCCTCTTCACTTGCGTGCAGGGATTTCTCCATCTCCTGCTTCCATTCTGGTTGCTTGGTCCCCCGTCTCAGGGTCACCTTTCTTGATTCCTTTCCCCACTCACTTTTCTTTCCAACGCCCATCGACCAGCGAGGCTTGTGGTCCTGTGTCTCCACCACTTCTTCTCCTGAGGAATCTGGCCTCTCGGATCCCAACATCTGGCAAGGTTCCAACTGGGTCAGCGGCTCTCTTTCCAGGGAGTTTTCCCCCTCTCTTGCTCCATTGTCTGACATGGTAAATTTTTGCAAAATCCCCCGGCAAGGGTCTTCCTTCCAGGTGGATTAATTTTGCAAGTCCTGTCTAATGTAAGGACCCACCCCACTTTGCATCTTAAGAAGACAGAACTCTTGGAATAATTCTTCCAACAGGAATCCTTTATTAAGAGAAAATGGTTGCAGGCATGCTAGACAGGACTTGGGGTTCAAGCTCTCCCATTCAAGGTTTTAAGGGGTTCCCCAGTAGTCCCACCCAATCAACCCCCCTTCCAGTGATAGTTTCAAGTATCACAATTCCATCCCCTTTCTTCTTCCGTCTGGATGGAGACTTCAGATAACTACATGAAAGGCAATTACTCTTCTTTGATATGTTAAAGCTTAGAGGCCACAATAAACACACATTCAGTCCTTTGAAGTGTGCTGAAGGAAGTGAGGGCCATAAAGCCCCTTTGCTCTCCCCCTTTTCTCCCTCTTATGGCAGAATCCAGAGAAGGCAGAATTGGGAGTTTCTATGTTTGATAATTAAAGATGAAATATAATTGGATTCTGACACTTAATTTAGTTAGCTATGGGTTAGTTAACCATGATTTAGCATGTTCGGTGGAGATAGCTGCTCTCCAATTTTGACTCTGATCAATAGCCTGGTGGCTTCTAGGCAGGAATCAAGGTTAAAGTTTCCCCAAGTTTGAAATCTGCCTTATTTGGGGATAAAAATTACCACCACCCCTTTTGCTTTAAGACTTGGCTGACAAAACTGGCTTTCTCTGACTCGCCCCAATTGAATTGATTAAAAATAGATGCATACAGCCATAAAACTAAACAAAATAACATATTCCAATCAGAAAGAGAAGTAAAACTTTAAATGCATGCTCTAATTTGAGCTACGACACTTCAAAAGCTGGAGAATTTTTATATAGGGCACAAAATGACTTGCGGTTTTCAGCTTTGTAATTTTGAAACATAGAATTTGGAGAGCCCTCCCAGGACTAGAAAATCAGAGCATGATGTGACTTTTTTAGCTACTTCTTCTCTGCCAGCTCTACGGAAAAGGGGAACGGTCTAAAAAAAAAAATCAGAGTCAAATTCCTAGTGAGTGGCAAAGATCACTGGGTTAATTAATGGCAAGTTTGACATGCATTTCACTGTAACATGTTGAACTGTTTACTGTGGTTTACTGAATAAGCCACAACTGACTGGATCTTTTAGCAAATATTCGAGCAAATAATGGAACGATCAAATGAAGTCAAATCACAAAGATACACAAAGCCAAACACTTCCTTCTAATATTGTTAGCGCAAAACTAAAGACCCATATATCATTCTAGTACAGCTAGTCCTCAATTTACAACATTTCATTTAGTGACTGTTAGAAGTTACAACACTACTGAAAAAAATGACTTATAATTGTTTTTCACACTTACAACCATTGCAACATCCCCTTGGTCATTTAATCAAAATTGAGATTCTTGGCAACTGACTCATATTTATGACGGTTGCAGTGTCCCGGGGTCATGTGATCCCCTTTGGTGACCTGCTGACAAGCAAAATCAATGGGGAAGCCAGATTCACTTAACAACCATGTGACTACCTTAACATCTGCAGTGATTCACTTAACAACTGTGGCAAGAAGGTAGTAAAATGGGGCAAAACTCACTTCACAAATGTCCCACTTAACAACAGAAATTTTGGGTTCAGTTGTGGTCGTAAGATGAGGACTACCTGTTCCTGTTGGGGGAGGTGATCATATAAAATTATTTTAAATTAGTTGCTGTTATGCTCAAGTAATTAAGTACAGCTTTTAGAGACAAATATGGTAAACTCTGATTTGAGACCTGGAGAGAAAGCCGTTATTGGTTGTGTAAAGGCAGAAACCAGATAAAAGCAACTTATTTCATTATTTTCTTCATAAAATAAAGAGGCATAGGTAATGTTCGATGCTTGCACTTATAAGAGGAGAAGATATCTGCATGAAATCAATATCTGGTTAACAAAGCAAGAATGATTTCACTTTGTTGCTGAAACTTAGCCAATTTTGGGTTATTCAACAAACTATGATTCAGTATATCACACTTTAGTGTGATAGGAGAACCCTGGATTTTGGTGTAGCTGTAAGCTTTGTTTATTTCTATATTATAATTTAAAATACAGTACAGCCACTGAACTATGGGATAGAAAAACTTTTTAATAAGTACAACCTAGCTTTCGTGAAAAGTTGTATTTATTAAAAAAAAATTCTATCCTGAAGTTCAGTGGCTCTGTTGTATTTTAATAAATATACCTGGGATTCAAGTTTGTAAGATTATTAGAGATATTATAATTTGCATAAAATGTGAAACCCAAACCCCTCCAATTTGTTGCATGGAGAAAAATAAATCTTGTTTCTAACTCTTTCATGCTTCCTTGCTTCCTTTCCTCTCTGTCTCTCTCTATCTCTCTTTTTCATTCTCTCTCTCTCTCTCTCTCTCTCTTCTTTCTTTCTTTCCCTCCCCCCTTTCCTCACTCTCACTCTGTTTCTGTTTTTCTCTTTCTCTTTGCTTCTTTTTCCTTCCTTCCTTCCTTCCTTCCTTCCTTCCTTCCTTCCTTCCTTCCTTCCTTCCTTCCTTCCTTTCCTTTCCCTTCCTTCCTTCCTTCCTTCCTTCCTTCCTTCCTTCCTTCCTTCCTTCCTTCCTTCCTTCCTTCCTTCCTTTCTTTCTTTCTTTCTTTCTTTCTTTCTTTCTTTCTTTCTTTCTTTCTTTCTTCTAAAATGCTGCAAGTCCTGTTCTTAATGGGTGTCTAAAGTGCACCCAACTTGGGACATTTTCTGGGCCATCCTGATATCTCACATTCTTTTGACATGACCAGGGAAGTTTCCAGTCAACTTAATCAACTGCCCTCAGAGCAATAATGTGTCTGCACATGCTTATGCTCATGCACTCCTCCCCAAATTATTTTCAAGGGAACTAGCACTGATAATAATTAGGCTCATTCTTCTGCAGCCAAAGACTGCAGAAGGCCCAAACAAAGAAACACAGAGAAGACCTTGAGAATCTTCCTTTTCCCAATAGAGACTGAATGCAGCACTAGGGGAATAAAATCATCCAGTGAGTGACAACATGGATAGTGAACTTATTCTTATCCATATAAGCACCTATAAATTTCTTAGCACAGGTAGTCCTTGACTTACAGCTATTTAATGACCGCTTGAAGTTACAACAGCACTGAAAAAAGCAACTTATGACCGTTTTTCAAACTTACAACCATTGCAGCATCCCCATGGTCACATGATCAAAATTCAGACACTTGGAAACTGACTTGTATTGATGACGGATGCAGTGTCCCAAGGTAGTGTTTTGCGAGGTTTTGCGACCTTCTGACAAGCAAAGTTAATAGAGGAGCCAAATTCATTTAACCACCATGTGATTAACTTAATAACTGCAGAGATTCACTTAACAACGTTAGCAAGAAAGATTGTAAAATGAGGCGAAACTCACTTAACAGCTATCTTGCTTAACCACGGAAATTTTGGACTCAACTGTGGCCATACTTCAAGGACTAGCTGTATTAGGCAATTCTTCCAGGGATAGTGCTGTTGTGTCCAGTATTGTCTAGCTGTCTCCTGTGTCATTGGCCTCTCCTAGTTCTGTCTGACTCAGTCAACAGCTCACCCTATCTATGTAATGGTGTGTGAAAAAGACCTTGGGAGAAGGACATAGAAATGCTGCCTAGAACAGTGTTTCTCAACTTTAAGTCTTGTCAACTTTAAGATGTATGGACTTCAACTCCCAGAATTCCCCCAGCCAGCATGCTATTTTAGCAAATGGTCAGCTCTAGAGAATGGTCAGCTGTGTAATGAGTGGAGAAAGAGGTCAGAAGAGGCCCTAAATCAAGCAAAGCTGGCTGAGGAATTCTGGGAGTTGAAGTCCACAAGTCTTAAAGTTGCCAAGGTTGAGAACCCCTGCCCTAAATAACTTATCAGGCTATAAAAAGATATTGTGGAAGATTTGTACTTTCAGATCTGCAAGATTCTGTTAAAGTAGCTTTACAATAAAGTAGAATTAGTACATGTGGTTGTGTTTTTTGTCTGGTTCACCTGGGAATGTTGACAATGAAGTCTTATGATGTGTCTGATGCTTAGTTATTTTTGTTCCATAATTCTTGTTCCCATATAATATTTTCCCAAAAATAAGACCGGGTCTTATATTAATTTTTGCTCCAAAAGATGCACTAGAGCTTATTTTCGGAGAAATACGGTAAATGTATCCGTCTGGCTGACAATCTTAACTGGGGCTTATTTTTGGGGTGGGGCTTATATTACGAGCATCCAGACAAATCATGCTAAGGCTTATTTTCTGGTTAGCTCTTGTTTCGGGAAACAGGGTATATATGTTGTGATGGTATGTTTCTCGCAGCAGGTCATTGCCAGGAATCCTGCCTTTCTGTTTAATTTGTTCCTCTTTTTCAGTGTGAGTCTCTTGGATTGTGACAACTGTTGTTATTTGTTAAAATCCAGCTGACAATTTTGAGCAATGTAGCCTGCCTGGAGTGAAACAGGTTGATATCTAGACATCCAGCTATTTCTACTGTTAAAGTATTTGTAGAAGATATATGAAAATGTGATGACTCCCTCAGATGATTCCCCAGATACCTCTCTAGATGTCAGCTCAGGGGAGGATGAACTGGTTCCTGGCACATCAGGAGCTGAGTTAATTAAAACAGCCATCTAGAAGGGATTTGGCTGAGGATCCAGCTGCGGAAAGCATGCAGTTGCAGATGGTCAATGAAAAGAAGGAGAATAGAGTAGAATAGAGTAGAGTAGAGAGGAGTAGAGTGGAGTGGAGTGGAGTGGAGTGGAGTGGAGTGGAGTGGAATGGAATGGAATGGAATGGAATGGAATAGCAATGTTCCATTGCTAGGAACAACTTTGTTTTCCAGCTGTGTGTTTTCTGGTTGTCATGATTCCTGCCTCACTCTGGATTGATACCTGAGCAGGGAGTTGGACTAGAAGACCTCCAAGGTCCCATCCAACTCTGTTATTCTATTCTATTCTATTCTATTCTATTCTATTCTATTCTATTCTATTCTATTCTATTCTGTTCTGTTCTGTTCTGTTCTGTTCTGTTCTGTTCTATCCTGGGAGTTGAAGTCCACAATCATAAAGAGGCCATCGTTTCTCATCCCTGAAGTGGTGATGCTGGAATTGGGAGTAGCTGCAAATATAGATGAAGCTTCGCTAGCTTACCACTCACTTCCAGCTGTGCAGCCAGGTTCCTAATGGGCCACAAACTAGTGTTACGCATCCATGATCCACGATTTGGGGACCCCAGCTTTATGGTGTTACTATAGTACAGTGGTTCTCAACCTTTTTCTTCTGGCGACCCTGGCCATAAGGACGCGCCGTGCATGCGCGGCAACGCCCCCATGCGCGGCAATGCCCCCATGCACAGCAACGCCCCATGCGCGGCAATGCCCCATGCGCGCTGCGCATGCATGGCAGCGCCCCCCATGAGCACCGCACATGCATGGCAGCGCCCCCATGCACAGCGCACATGTGCGGCGCACATGCACTGTGCCGCCCCCCATGCTCAGCGTGCATGCGCGGTGCGGCGCGCATGCGCGGTGCCGCCAGCTGGCAAAAAAAATGGTGGATCGCGGTTGTTTGGCGACCCCCATGAAATGGTCGTTCGACGCTAAATGGGGTCGCGACCCACAGGTTGAGAACCGCTGCTATAGTAGAAGAAATAGGAGGGAATTAAGAGTATGCTGCCTTGTGTTCCCACATTTAACAAATCCAGTAAAGAAATTATTAATTTAGTAATTTGGATTTATGCTTTGGCATCCATGTATCTTTAGTTAACTTCTATTAAAAGCAAAGGGAATAAATGGGTATCAAAACAGATCTGGAATGCATTACTATTTTGGATAAGAAGGTGGTGCAGAGATTAGTGAGGATGGCAGAAAAGGTTATTGGAAGTTCATTTCTATCCAGGACATGGCATATAAGCGCTGTTTGATCAGGGTTTGCAGTATTGTCTGGAATGCTACATATCCTCTCTATGACCTTTTTTCTTGCTACCTTCTGGGAGAGGGGGCTTTGTGGTATCTGAAGAACATCCAGAATCTATAATAGCTTTGTACCATATAGCGTTAACCTTGTTAATGCTCAAGACTTTTTTCCATTACATATTCAAAATGGACTGTAATTTATGTGTGTATGAGTTTGTACGTGTATCAGAATTTCATTTTTTAATTTGAGCAAGTGTGTTCACAGAAAAATATGACAATAAAATCTTTTTTTCTTTCCTCTCCTATTTTATCTTATCATATGGTATCTTATCTTGGCTGATTGTAATGGATACAATTAGCATTGTCTAATTCCACGTTTAAAAAAAAAAAGTTGTGCCTTTTAATCTAAAATTAAATTCCCTAAACTGACAAACATGAACAAGCCAAATTATAATTCAACTGCATTTAATTATAATGAAATGTTACTTTTGTGTTTTTATTTTGCCCATGAGATAGGAGATGGCCAAACTTTACTGATTCATAGATTGCAGTCAGGCAAAATGTAATTTGTTTGGTTTTGTAGTGTGAATGAAGTCCTTACATATATTAAGCCAAGATTTATGGCTTTGCATTATTTATGAACCAAGCCTCTCTAGCTTACTGAAACCATGATGGTGGAAACAATTCATGGTTTTGCTGGACAAAGCCCTGGAAGGGCCATTCTCATATAATTAAATCAGGTACGTTAGAGATAGCCCATTAGCATAAATCATCTTGTATGTATAGTTTCATCCATTCTAAGAAACAAATCCTTTCTTTCTTTCTTTCTTTCTTTCTTTCTTTCTTTCTTTCTTTCTTTCTTTCTTTCTTTCTTTCTTTCTTTCTTTCTTTCCTCTCTTTCTCTCCCTCCTACCCTTCCTTTTCTTTTTATTTAATATAATTTCATCCATCCAGTCAAACAGCCAGCCAGCGGCTAAATAAAACCATCTCTACTCCTACATTTCCCACAAGGCCTAGCGCGCTGGCTATGATTTCTGGGAAATGGTAGGCAAACGACGGGATTAGCCGGGCCAGATTGAGAAAGATCGGAGCTCAGAGGCGGGGGAAGCAACTTCCGGAAATGAGCGGAAGTCGCTGTTGCTAAGGGCCCGGTTTTCGTTTGTCAGAAAGCAGGCTCTTAGCAACCGGGAAAAGGGCGCTGCGCGAAGATGCTGCCCGCCGAGGAAATGGGCTCGGCGCTTCCCAGGGTTTCTCCGAGCCCCGAGCCCTCCATGTACAGGCACAGGCCCGCCTCGGAGCTGACTCAGGTGAAGAAAGAGCCGCTCCCGCTTCTGCCGCCGCACCCTCCGGCTTCAGTAACCTTGCAAACGCCAGGGTGGTCTTTTTTTTTTTTTTTTTTTGGCGCCTAGCCTGGGGTGTCTGAGCATGGGCAGAGTGCGACTTGCAATGTCTCTTTCCTGTGCCCAGATGCCCCCATAGACCTCGGGATGGTATTTGGGGCACCGGAGGCACAGGATTCCTGGGCATGTGCAGAATGCTTTTTCAATCTACCTGTAGCACAAGGGAGAGCGGGCGTGGAGGAACCTTCCTAATCCTTTTCATTGATGATTTGATTGTATTTAACACATTTCTATCGTCACCCATTTATCTGGGCGGTAGAGAGAAATGTTTTTAAAAACCCCAATTTATGGTTTTTAAAAAAGGTGAAAAAATATTTAAATTATGCTGATTTTATAAATGGGTTCTTTCATCGAGGATTTAAACACACGCCTTTATTCAGAAAATACTGTAAGTGCTTTGATTTCACAGGGATAAGAACCACAATGAATGATTTAATAATAATAACAATTGCAAAAAACCCTAAGCTTAACCCCTAACCTTGTGACAATACCTTTAATATTATGAAACAATACCTGCTTATCCCTTGGGAAGAACTCGACAAGTGAACAAAAAAGCCAAATTCAGTCTGAACATCTAACTGACTGTGTGACCAACTCTAATAATATATATATATATTCCTGGAAAAAAAATCTCTTATCTTTAACAGTATGTTTCCAGAGCTGCCTGCAAGCTTATGAAAATATAACCAGCCACCAAAAGTTGGCGGAGGTGCGGGAGAGCAAAGCTTTGTGATCAGGATTTCCTGTATGTGTGTCAGTGTTTGTGTTTAAGAATGAAGCAAAACATTAGGAATGATCAGATTGGATTGCTTATGTTGCTGCAGGAAGAGGAAGATTTCGCATTTGTTCCATTTTTAAATTTTCCAGTACTTATTCACTGGGAAAAATTGTTGAGATGAGTAAATATTAGCTGGGAGAAAGGACTGAGTCGAAATATTGAACCCACATGGAGAAAGATTAGCTTCTTTTGATTCAGTGCTGGTCTTCTTATTCAAAAGTAGAATCTACACGGTAGGCACAATATTTTTTAAAGTAGTGGAAATGTCTATAGGTTTATTGTAGATTCTTTGGCCATAGAGGAGTCCTCAACTTAAAACAGCTTGTATTGCCACCATTAAAAATTGTACCACATCTACTTAGGGCTAATTACAACCCAGTTTTGACACCTGAGCCCGCTCTGTGGTCACATGACCAAACAATGGCTACATTTACAGCATCCCAAGGTCACTTGATCATGGTTTACAAAGGTTTTGCTGAAAACTAGCACTTTTGATTTTCAGTAAAACGGCTCATGACAAATTATTGGTATGCTTGATGACTGTGGCATTCTATAGGTAGTCCTCAACTTACGACCACAATTGAGCCCAAACTTTATGTTGTGAAATGAGGAATTTGTTAAGTAAGGTTTGCCCCATTTTACGGCCTTCTCACCGTTGTTAAGTGAAATCATTGCAGTTGTTAAGTTAGTGACCCGGTTGTTAAGTGAACCTGGTTTCCCCATTGAGTTTCCTTGTCAGAAGGTTGCAAAAGGTGATCACGTGACCCCGGGACACTGCAACCGTCATAAGTATGAGTCAGTTGCTAAGCATCTGACTTTTGATCATGTGATCATTGGGAAAAAAGTGAAAATCATTTTTTTTTCAGTTCTGTTGTAACTTTGAACAGTTACTACATAAACTGTTGTAAGTCGAGGATTACTGTATTAAAAACTGCTGCAAAACTGCTGTAAAATTTTACAACTGCTGTAACATAAGACTATAACGCGAGAACTCCATCAAAGTCATATGTTGAGGACTACTTGCATGCCTAAAGCATAGATTATAGCCATATGTAGAAATCTGAGTTTTCACATAAATTGGGATCTTTAGAGATGATGATGATGATAATAATAATAATTAATAATAATAATAATAAAGTTGGAAGGGACCTTGGAGGTCATCTAGTCCAACCCCCTGCTCAGGCAGGAAACCCTACGCCATTTCAGACAAATGGCTGTCCAGTCTCTTCTTAAAAATTTTCAGTGTTGGAGCATTCACTGCTTCTGGAGGCAGGTTGTTCCACTGGTTAATTGTCCTCACTGTTAGGAAGTTTCTCCTTAGTTCCAGGTTGCTTCTCTCCTTGCTTAGTTTCCACCTGTTGCTTCTTGTCCTGCCTTCAGGAATCTAGGGATAATTTTTTTTATGAAACTAATGATTGTATTCCATATGATCCCTATGGAATGGAGTCAAAAAATCCATTGGGAGTTTTGAGAGTCTGGAAGGTAATTCTTCTTTCCTCCCCCCCCCTCCCCCGCCCCTGTCGTGTATCTCATAAAATTAATTCCTAAACTCAAATTGGAATAACCTCCAGGGAAGTCTTAGTTGTAATTATAAGAAAACCCTAGTGAGTACCCAGAAACATTTATTTATTTATTCACTTGCTTCAGTTTTATATTGCTCATTCCCAAGGCTTGTGAGGATGTAAAAGAAAAGCAATAACTTCCGGGAGTCTGTTCCATAGTTGACAGCTCTTAAGAGTTAGAAAATAATTCCTGATTTACAACTGAGTTATTTCTTCTTATTACTGAGGGGTTGCCACAAAGAAGAGGGAGTAAACTTATTTTTCAAAGTGCCTGAAGGCAGGACAAGAAGCAATGGATGGAAACTCATCATCGAGAGAAGCAATCTGGAACTAAGGAGAAACTTCCTGACAGTGAGAACAATTAATCAGTGGAACACCTTGCCTTCAGAAGTTGTGGGTGCTCCATCACTGGAGGTTTTTAATAAGAGATTGAACAACCACTTGTCTGAAATGATAGAGTCTCCTGCTTGAGCAGAGGGTTGGACTAGAAGACCTCCAAGGTCCCTTCCAGCTCTGTTCTGATTGACTGTAATTTAAAGCCACTGTTTCTTGACCTATCTTCTGAAATAACACTGGACAATTCTGCCCCATCTTCTATATAAATGTACACAATCTGCAGGAATATTGTTGTTGTTGTTAATTGCGAAGTCGTGTCCGACCCATCGCGACCCCATGGACAACGTTCCTCCAGGCCTTCCTGTCCTCTACCATCTTCTGGAGTCCATTTAAGTTCACACCTACTGCTTCAGTGACTCCATCCAGCCACCTCCTTCTCTGTCGTCCCCTTCTTCTATTGCCCTCAATCTTTCCCAGCATTAGGCCCTTCTCCAGTGAGTCCTTGCAGGAATATAGAAGATCCTAAATATTGAAATCATTGTAACTTTAGCATTTTACATATGAATATCTTGTACTTGGCTTGAGGCCAGTATAATGTTACTTTTTTTTTTAGTTCTGTAACAATGCAATAATTGTAGGATCCAATCTGGGTCAGTGACCAGAATCAGAGGTTTAGTCTTCTGAGATTTTGGACTTGTGCTGGAGCCCATCCTCAGAGAACTTGTGTCTCGCCATGTTTCACATTCTGATAAGACAGAAGTTCCCCGAAGATGAGAGCCAGCACGGGTCCGAAAGCTTGGAAGACTAAGCCTCTGGTCCCAGTGACTGACCCAGATTGGGTCCTGCAACATTATACTGGGACGTGTATAATCACCTTCATTCATAATGTGATAATTGTTTTTTTTTTCACTAGCTACAGCTTTTCAGGAATCCTCAAAGACAGTTTCATGTAATAAATATGGCTATGACCACAGTTGAACCCAAACTTTCTTTTGCTAAGTGAAACATTTGGTAAGAGAGTTTTGCCCCATTTTTACGACCCCCCCCTTGCCACAGTTGTTAAGTGAATCATTGCAGTTGGTCAGTTAGTAACACGATTGTTAAGTGAATCTGGCTCCTCCACTGACTTTGAAAGTGGCAAAAGGGGAATCACGTGACCCTGGGACGCTGCGATCGTCATAAATATGAGTCAGTTGACAAGCTTCCAAATTTTGCTCATGTGACCGTGGGGATGCTGCAATGGACATAAGTATGGGAAACGACCATAAGTCTGTTTTTTCAATACCGTTGTAACTTTGAATGGTCACTAAACGAACTGTCGTAAGTCGAGGACTATTTGTAATGATGAATAGGCAAGCTGTTTTTTCAATACAGGTAGTCCTCAATTTGCAACTGGTCACTTAACGACTGTTTGAAGTTACAACCTACTGGAAAAAGTGAGTGATAACCTGGTTCCGAAGTTCTGACGGTCAGTTACACCCCTGCAGTTATGCTAATGCACTTCGGGCAGTAGGGCCATGTTTATAGCCATTTGCAGCATCCCATGTTCAACTGATCACGTTTTCCAAGGGCTTTCTCAAAACCTGAAAGTTACAATTGGTTTGCTTAATGATCGCAGCATTCTTTTTGCGGCTACCTTGTTTGCTTAATGACTACAACAAAAAAGGTTGTAAAAACAGGTTGGCCATGTGACCAAAGCATTTTACAATTGTTATGACATGCAACTATAATGGGCAGGATCCTTTACAGTTGCATGTATGTTAAGGAGTCCCTGTAATCATCATAAAGCAACTATATGTAATAGTAATAATAATGATGATAATGATGATGAAGAAGAAGAAAAAGAAGAAGAAGAAGAGGAGGAGGAGGAGGAGGAAGAGGAGGAGGAAAGGAAGGAAGGAAGGAAGGAAGGAACCTTGGAGGTCCTCTAGTCCAACCCCCTGCTCAGGCAGGAAATCCTACACCGCTTCAGACAAATGTGATTTGGCCCGAATTTAAAAAAAGCCTCATTAATTTCAAACAGAAGTTATTTTCTGTCACTGTAATCTGTAATTAATAGGCATAATAGCAAGAAGCTCAGCTGCTAAACTTATTGTCACTATACAGGTAATCCTCAACTTAAAACAGTTCATCTAGTAATCATTCAAAGTTACAACAGTACTGAAAAAAAGTGACTTATGATTGTTTTGCAGCATCCCCATGGTCAGGTGATCAAATGACACTTGGCCAATTGACTCATATTTATGATGGTCACAGTGTCCTGGGATCCACTTTTGCGACCTTCTGGCAAGCAAAGTCAATAGGGGAAGCCAGATTCACTTAACTGTGGCATTAAAGGTCATAAAAAGGGGCAAAATTCACTTAAATGTTTCACAGCAACAGAAAATTTGGGCTTAATTGTGGTTGTAAGTTGAGGACTACCTGTACTGTTAACTTAATTATTTGAATGCACGCTGAAGATTTTTAACAGTGAACGTGTATAACTTTCAAGTTGAAGGTTGCTTTATGCCAGTTTTCAAGATGTTAATTAACTGTAGTATTATTGATGTGAAATCCACTGTCACTCTTATTATAGGATCATCATCAAATATTTCTACATCTGTTTCTGATTATTTCTCCTCCTGTCCCCACTTAGGACATTTCCCATGTGCTAACCAAAGTTTTTAAGAGCTTATATACTTCAGAGGTGATAGCAGCAGACATGGTGGATAACATGATCAAATCCCATGGAGGAAACAATCCCCATCACAAATACTTTGTGGAAGAGTTGCGAAAGGTAAACTTTCCGTTTAGCTCTGTTCAGGAAAAGATATAAGAATTAGGTGATTTAAGCTTGCAGAATGCTCTGCTTAGTCACCATTCAGAACTGAATCATTTTGGAACAGTAGGAGATAGAGTTAGACAGACAGACAGGCAGACCAATAGACATATCCAAAGAGAGAAACACACACACAAACATAACATATATAATGTTTACTATAACATTAGTAAACAAATGTGTGTGTGTGTGTTTGTGTGTGTATATAAATTATATTGCAAAAGTAGAATAAATAGAATACAATAAATCAGAATCATGGCATAAAAAGCAATGATTGACCAGGGTCTGCAGTATTGTCTGGAAAGCTACACATCCTCTCTGTGACCTCCTGGGAGGAGGGGGCTTTGTGGTATCCAAACCAGAACATCCAGATTCAGTTGCAACTTTGTTCCATATAGTATCAACCTTATGAACTCTCAAGTTTCCTTTTTCGCTATGTATTCAAAATTGACATATGTATATATGGGTGTAGGTATACCACAAAGCCCCCTCCCAGAAGGTCACAGAAAGGATGTGTAGCTTTCCAGACAATACTGCAGACTGTGGTTAAGCGTGTGTGTGTGTGTGTGTGTGTGTGTGTGTGTGTATGTATGTATGTATATATATATATATATATATATATATATATATATATATATATATATATATATAAATGGAATGAATAAAGCGCGTTCACCAGGAGAGTTTAAAGTTAAAATACTTCAATTAAAGTATTTTACTATATTAAAAGGTTGCCAAGCTTTCGTTGGGAAAACTCCCCAACATCTTCAGGGCTGAGAGACCGTTTCTAACAAGGTGATTCAAACGGGTTCCATAGACGTCTGCGCGTGGTTCCTAGACTGTGCTAGCATTCCCTGCTGAACAGCTGATAGGTGGGGGGGGGGGAATCGGAGTAAAGATTTCTTCTGTCGTTCTCTCGAGCACTTTTGTTCACATTTCCGTCGACCTCAGGGGGTATTGTTAAAGTTATGTTCCGCCCTCTCCCGGCAGTATTGGCTCTCGTTGCAGTGGGGGGGTTTAGTTTGATGTCATTGTGTATCCTACCATGGAGGCGGGGCTTCATCGGCTGCAATTTAATATCTTTCCTCTGCTGCGTGCTCCCATATTTATCTTCGCTCGCATGTACAAGCATCAACTGGATGTGGTATTTTTCAATGTTTGAATCATCCTCCTCCATCATGGTGTCCCCCATGCTCATCTTCCCTCGTAGGTCAATATTCAGGTTAAATCCCCCCCATTTCTGTGAGCAAAAGTCTGTTGGTATTTGGGCAGATTCCCCGCTCATGTTACTTTCCCTTTTATCAAGCGAACGGGTCGTCATCACATGTTTTTTCTCCCCTCTCTGTATGGGATATCCACCTTTATTATTATTATGGGTAGTGCTAAATTTAGTGGTTCTATCCTCAAATTTCTTAAGCGCTCCAATGTCATTATTATTGTTTTCTCCAATTAAAGGGGGTGTGGTTTCCCCTTGATATTGTTGGGGGGTTTCTGGGTAGTCTATATCAGATTGTTTCTGGTAGGGAGGAGGTGTAGCTCCTGGTTTGGAATGTTGTGGATGTCGATTGTAAGGTTTGTGATATAAAGGATGATGGTTTGAGTTCCATTTTCGTAGCGCTTGTTGTGCTGGGTGCAAGTCAATGTGACGATTGATTGAGTTGTTATTCGAGAACCAGGCTTCTTTTAGCAGCCGACCTCCCTTCGTGGCATCACTGGCTATGATAAGGGTGTTATTGAAGTCAAACTGATGGCCTTGTTGTGCCATATGCATCCAAAGTTGTGAGTGTGGTTCGCCTCGTTTTATGGCCAGTTTGTGTTGTGGAGGCGAGTTTTCAAGCGTTTGGCTGTTTCTCCCACATAGTTGCCGTCGCAGTTTTTGCAGTTGATCTTATAAACAATAGCAGATTTCTCCATGGTAGGTAGGGGGTCCTTTGGACGCATAATTTTTGATCGTAAGGTTTGGTTAGGTTTGTGAGCTACTTCTATACCATGGGGTGCTAGTAGTCTGGCTGTGGCCTCTGAGATGTTACTTATGTATGGGAGGGAGATGCGTGTTTTTTTGTAGGGGGGAATCCCTTCTTCGTTGGGTGGTCTGGTGCTGGAAAGTTGTACAATGTCGTTTGATAAATTTTAATGGATAACCGTTATATATGCACGTACGGAAGAGGTGTCTCCTCTCTTCTTTCTTATATTCATCCGTGCTGCAGTGGGAGTCAACGCGTTTAAATAACGTTTTTATGCAGCTGATTTTATGGGAAACAGGATGATTACTCTGGTAATGGAGGATTCTATCCGTGTGGGTTGGTTTACGGAATACCTTCGTATGTAGGTATCCATCTGGTTGACGGTGGATGGAAACATCTAAGAAGGCAAGAGAATTGTGTCTTTCTTCCTCTACAGTAAACTTTATGTCAGAGTAGATGGAATTTAATATTCCCATAAATGTAGTTACATGTTGTCTTTTGACAATGGCAAATGTATCGTCCACGTATCGAACCCAAAATTTGGGTTGGTATAAAGTCATAGCCTTATGTTCAACAGCTTGAACATATATATATATATATATATATATATATATATATATATATATATATATATATATATATATAGTGTGTGTGTCAAGTGTTTTTTTATGATGCACCTGGTCGGCCCAAATATGGGAAGAAGAAATCATGTGTATATATGTATGTATATATGTATGTATGTATGCATATAGCATGTGTATATGTGTGTTATGTATATTTGTGGGTAGATATATACTTTCTTTTAAGAGCAGGCAACAGAATTTAATTTTTAATGTGGGCCAGTGTGCTCAAGTAAAAAATAACAATAAAGGTTACCTGAATCTTAATCAGAAGTTAACAGTCCATTTCTGTCTTCAGCAGAATCCTTTTTTGCATATAATATAAAACTGGTTGCCAGCCTTTCTGAGCTGGTGACGGGAAAGGGAAGGACAGGCACCTTTATGCGCATATGCGCACAGACGCAAATGTGGTTGCATGCACATGAATTGGCCCGTGAGCATATGCATTCTGTAAATGGGGCTTGTGGCGCCGATGCGCAATATGGTTTGGCTACTGCCGGCGTGAGTCTTGCAGCTTGCCTAGCATCAGCATGAGGGCACGGGGTGAGCACGCGAACATGCGCGTGTGCACTGGCCAGCCACTCACGAGGCTCACTGGGCACCTCTGATATAAAAGATTTGTACTTTGATGTAAAATGAATCTAATCTATATTTAAATGTTCACCATGACAATCACAGCTCCGGGAAGAGTACAATCACCGACAAATGGAGGCAGAAATGCTGGAAAGGCACATCATCCAAGCCAGAGCCAGGGCTACAGCTGAAGAGGAAAGGCTTTTGAATTTGCACCAGCGGGAAGTTCCAGAAGCCTTCCGCCAAGTAGCCAAGCCATCAGGTGAAGGAACGGGCCTTTTCTGTGCTCCCTTTGGCAGGAAATCCTCGACCTGCCCTCACAATGGAGCCTGATGTTTTAGTTGCTAAGCCAGACAATTGTTACGTAGGTTTCGGCCCATTTTACTATCCTTTCTCGCCATAGTTGTTAAGTGAACCACTGCAGTTTTTAAATCAGCAGCACATTTATTAAGTGAATCTGGCTTCCCTCTTTGAGCGTCAGAAGGTTGCAAAAGGGGATCACGTGACCTTGGGACACTGCCACCGTCCCTAGATATGAACCAGTTACCAAACGTCTGGATTTTGATCACGTGACTGCAGGGACTCTGCAACGGTTGCAAGCATTAAAAACGGTTACTTTTTTTTCCAGTGCTGTTGTAACTTTGAAAGTTCACTAAAAAAAAATGGTTGTAAGTCGAGGACTATCCTAATGTAACTCATAACCAAAGGAAAAATGTCCTTTGGTTCACTAGAAATTAGTAAGGATTTGATTTGATCTTTTTGATATGGGAAGGATTGATGGCAAGGCCCAGAAATCCTGTTGGGTTGATTTGCTATAAAATTTGAAGAATTAGAATTACGATGAAGAGACAAATGGAAAGCCCTTTTTATTTGTTTGCTCTCATTTTTCAGCCCAGGATAATTCCTATGAAAATTCCTGCCACCAAAGTTATTCTTTTGGGGGTTTTTGTTGGGTGTGAAAATTGATTACAGGTGGTCCTCAGCTTACAACTCTTTGTTTAGCGATTGTTGAAAGTTACAACTCTTTGTTTAGCGATTGTTGAAAGTTAAAAAAGGGATGGGTGTTGCAGCATCCGATGGTCAGATGATCAAAATTTATTTAAAATTATTGTGGCATCCCTGGGCCATGTGATCACCATTTGCAACCTTCCCAGCCAGCTTGCGACAAACAAAATCAGTGGCAGAAGTTGGATTCGCTTAACGACCACTTGGTTCATTTAACAACTACAGTGACTCGTGGCATGGCAAAAACAGGTAAAAAGATAAGGTGCAACTTATGTAACATCCATCTCACTTAGAAGAGAAATTCTGGCCCTAATTATGCTTGTAAGTCAAAGATTACCTGTCCTGGCCTCAGTTTCCCTTCCGAAATGTTCTATTCCCCTATATGTAGAAATAATGGGAAAAGTTTATTTTTAAAAATTTACCTCTCTTAAATGTCTATTTGCCTAGTGAAGTCTACATTCAGATGGTGTGTGGATAGTGCCCTTCTTAAAAAGCACCACTTAATCTGCCCTGACGATTACATCACAGATCCGGTACTAGTAACCCACGCTCCTAAAGGTAACTAGAAAGACGAATGTGACTTTTTCCAGGACACCATGTATACTTATACCTGAAAGAATACGAGATTGTCATTTTTTAAAAAATATGTGTATAAACGATGACAGTTCTGTTTCTACATTTCTTTCTGAACTTAACTTTTCTTTCTTTTAAATGCAGATGTCTCAGAACCGGGCTATTTGAAAGAAACTGATTGTAAACACTACGTTCCTCCTGATTCAGAAGCTTTCCAGTTCAAGGAAAGCTCACGCATCAAAAAGCTGTGGGCAAGTCTTCCAGATGTGTCTTTGTCCAGTTTAACACTGGAGTCTTCGGATATTAATTTTCCAGACGGAACTATGACATCATTTCATAGGGTACAATCTAGTTTTATTTTGTTACTGCTTTGACGTTGTTTTGATCAGTCCCCACAGATCATGATGTGATCAGGTTAACTTTTCTCAGATTTGAGATGAAATTTTCTTTTCTTTTTTTTAAATACATCCTTTTCTGTTCCTTGTGTTTTAATGTGTGGACCACTTGTAGGGGATTGTGGGCGAAACTGAAAAAAATGTCTGGGATGTTTTAAGGCCCCATAGCTGCATACTTGTTCTCCGCCAGCAGCTTTGTATCTATAGATAATCTGGACTTAAAACCATTCTTTTAGTGACTGTTTGAAGTTACAATGGCACTGAAAAAGTGACTAATGACTGTTTTTCATACTTACAACCGTTGCAGCATTCCCTATAGTCACGTGATCAAAGTTCAGACGCTTGGCAACAGACTCATATTTATGACGGTTGCCGTATCCCAGGGGTCATGTGATTCCCCTTTTGCGAACTTCTGGCAAGCAAAGTCAATGGGGGAAGCCAGATTCACTTAACATCCACAAAACTGTAATTCACTTAACAACTGTGGCAAGAAAGGTCATAGAATGGAGTAAAAGTCACATAACAACCGTCACGCTTAGCAACAGGAATTCGGGTCTCAGATGTGGTTGTAAATCGAGGACTCTATTATTTATTATTATATAAATATTATATCATATTTATATTATGAAAAGGATGTAAATAGCACTTCTGAAATCTAAAACACAGTGTTATAAATTCAGCTTCCATGTAGTTAGAATAAAGTTAGATGGAAGGTGAAATGGCAGCTTAGCCATCCTAATTTCCTATTTGTATCAAAGCATTATATTTATAAATCTGCCTATCCTGCGGGTTGGGTGCTTAAAATAGAGCAACTGTTTATAGAAGAGGCTGGCCGTTTCAGGAATGCATAGCTTTCCTAGGCTTAAAGAAACAAGCCTGTCTGGGTGTGAGTAGTCCAATATTTCTAATATAAAAACTACACCTCGTCTCTAATCAATATGTATTGATTTATATTAATTCCACTGACAGTGTCCACAACATGTTCCACTGGATTCTTGATGCTCACCCTCAAGCAAATATATGCAGGATCATAACTTTCAGCAGACAGTGACTGCCTGTTTCCTGTTTTGTTTTTTTTTTAAAAAAAAATCCTAACTGCTAGATGTAGAATTCGCAGGGACATTTTCCTGCCCCAAAACAGAGGCCATATTGTTCTCTGAATTGACAAATGCTGCTCATGCGTCTTGAGAATAACTAAAAGGAAATATAAGTGCCTGCTTCAAATGCAGAAATGATGTTGAAGTTTTTGGTGCTCTCTGAGCTTGGCTTGTTTACTTACAGATATTTCACCGACGATGCTACCTAGTCGGGTCATGAAACATCTGCAAGCAAACAGCCAAGTTTAGAGAGCATTTCATTTCAATCCTGAGCTACAGATATTCTCTTCTGTTAGAAAAGATGTTTCATGGAAGAAGGTTTGTTTGTTTATTAATTTTATATGCCGCCCATCTTCCTGACAGAGTGATTCTGGGAGTCTTACCGTTCATAAAAAAATAAATAGAAAAGTAATTAATAATTTAAATCTAGGGATATTAAAAATTTAAAATTATATGTAGTCCTCAACTAAAAATGGTTGATTTAGTGATCATTCAAAGTTACAACGGCACTGACTTATGACCATATCTTACACGATTGTTATAGCATCCCCATGGTCATATGATCAAAATTCAGTTGCCTGGCAGATGTCCCATATTTATGACTGCAATATTTATGACTGCAATATCCTGGGCTCACGTGATTCTCCTTTGGCGACCTTCTGACGAGCAGAGTCAATGAGAGAAGCCAAATTCACTTAACAGTTGTGTTACTAATTTAGCAACTGTGGGGATTCACTGAATCTTTTTGAGGCAAAAAAGGTTGTAAAATGGGGCAAAGCTCACTTAACAGATGTCTCATTTAGCAACATAAATTTTGGGCTCGGTTGTTGTCATAAGTCGAGGATTCTGTGCCCTAAGCTAGAACCAAGGAGAGGGACGGCAAGAGGATGAGATTTTATTTTTTTTACCCTGTCAGCCATCTTCGGCAGTGAAAGAAACCCCCCCCCCCAGGCCGAACCAGCAAAACCAAGTTTTGGTCTCTTCTGAAAAGCCAAAAGTGTGGGAGCAATGCTCACATCTGCTAGGCCAGGGGTAGGCCACCTTGGCTCTTTTATGACTCGTGGACTTCAACTCCCAGAATTCCTGAGTCAGCTTGGAAACCTCTCCCTTTCCCCTCAGCATGGCTGGCTCAGGAATTCTGGGAGTTGAAGTACATGAGTCATAAAAGAGCCAAGGTGGCCTACCCCTGGTCTAGGCCTAGGCCGCTTTATGATTCGTAGACTTCAACTCCCAGAATTCCTGAGCCAGCATGGCTCAGCTTGGAAACTTCTCCTTTTCCCTTCAGCATGGCTGGCTCAGGAATTCTGGGAGTTGAAGTCCACGAGTCATAAAAGAGCCAAGGTGGCCTACCCCTGCCTTAACTGGCCCAATTTAATGACATTTCTTAGCAACGTTCTAACATGATCTAGGGTTGGTGCGTGGAGATCCTTAGAACTGGACATCATTTAGGGAAAATTGGGTTGCCCAAGTGAAAAGCTTTTAGTGTTTTTATTTGGTATATGCTTATTCCTTAGTATAGAACAAGGTTTGATTTTTCTCCAAAAAACCACAAACCTGTTAAGTACATTGGACTGAGACAGGGGTAAACCACCCTGGCCCCTTTATGACTCGTGGACTTCAACTCCCAGAATTCCTGAGCCAGCCATGCTCAGCTTGGAAACCTCTCCCTTTCTTCTCAACATGGCTGGCTCAGGAATTCTGGGAGTTGAAGTCCACAAGTCATAAGAGAGCCAAGGTTGCCTACCCCTGTGCTAGTAGATTCTGTGGAGATTCTCAGTCATCCAGGTCATAGTTGCCTCAAAGATACTTTTTTTTTTCCTTCAAAAGGTAACTGGACTGTTTTTTCTTGAGGAAGAAGAAGATGTTTCGCTTCTCATCCAAGAAGCTTCACCGGTTCTGATGGCGGGGGGATGGAAGGATAAGTTCTGATAGGGCAGGGGTGGGTGGGTGGGAATGGAAGGATTGTACTTCCTTGCAGTCATCTAAAAAGTATCGTAGATACTTTCTATCTACAAAAGTATACAAAAGTATTGTAGATACTTGATGGAAGAATTGTATTTCTTCAGAAATACATTCCCAGCCCCCATCCTATCAGAACCCATCCTTCCATTCCCCCACTAGCCAGTCTCAACTGTCAGTACCTACCCTTCCATCCCCCCCGTCCCCCCCCCGCCATCAGAACTGACGAAGACTCTTAAAACCTGTTTTCTACTGCTCCAAATTGCAGGACATGAAAAAGGGGGCTTCAGGTACAGAAAAGCAGATTCTGGTCAAATGTTTCCCCAAAATATGTCTCACAATAAAGAGAAATTGGATATTGGATAATGAAACTTACGTTTCAGAAAGATGCTGAGCTCCTCTTTGCTGGACCAAACGGGCTGGAGAGCTCTCTGTTGGGAGGTTTTAAATAAGATTCTTGCAAGCTACATGGCTCACTTAGTTCTAGGGCAGTGGTTCTCAACCTGTGGGTCGGGACCCCATTTGGGGTCAAACTACCATTTCACGGGGGTCGCCAAACAATGCAGTCTGCCATTTTTTCCCCCTTTTTCTTAGCTGTGCTACTCCCTTTTATTCTATTGGCTTTTGAAAGCCAATAGAATAGACTCTCTTGAATAGAGTCTAATTCTATTGGCTTTCAAAAGCCAATAGGGATTGTCCAGGCTGTCTCTGCCCTGCTGAGCCCACCAAAAGTCCCAGTCTGCAAACGGTGCTGCACCAGTTGAGTAGCCCTCGACTTACGACCGGTTGAGTTAGAAGTTGCGGCATTAAAAAGGTTGAGAACCACTGTTCTAGGGTTTTGAAAATCTCAAAGTTTGTGGGATCAGTTTTTGGTGATACAGGGTGAATCTTATATAAAAGTCTGTCTAAAAGCATGTTTCTCGTTTCATCTCTGGTAGAAGAAAGCTAGAGCCTTGGGCAAACCTGTCTGGATGGATGAAATGTCCAGTGCTGACCGGGAGAAAGACCGTCTATATCTTCAGAAATTGAAAGAGCGCCACAATTTCCTGAAAAATCCTCGTTTTTTCCCACCCAATACGCTCCATGGAGGCAAGTCCTTGATTCTGCCTCAAAAGAAGGCGGAGCGGATGATAGGAGGAAGAAGGAAGTTTGTGATGGAAAGGTAGCTCTTTATAAAATAAAAAATAATAATACATATACAAATGGTGCTCTCTGTCCCTACACAACTGGCCTTCTTAGTGTCAACACTGCTAACATTGGATGTTCTTGCTTTGACAAAATATGAAGAGGCAGCCACTCTCTGTATAAGCTTTGTGGTATTTTTAGAGTTAAATTAGATGATACTGGGAGGGGAGGAGAAAGAACGTGTGTGGGGATTAGTTAAAATAAGAAACCGAGGCTAGGAAGGGAAACTTTGCCCTTCAAACTGATTGGAGAACGTGATTTATGACTGCAAATTAGAGGAGGTAAATATGCTGGAATATTATGTGCTCAGGGGAGAGGAATTCAGATCTTGGCATCCACCATGCTGTGCTGACACTTTGTTTCACAATTAAAGACTTTTTAGGATAAACAATGCCTGGAAGTTCTTTGAAGTGTTTTGTTAGTCGGAACCATGACACTTAGCTGCAACAGTGATATTTAACATTTATATGCTTCTCCCTCTCCCACACATTCCAAGGCACTCTATACCTGAATGCGAAAAGCTTTATGTTGCTCAGTGAATAGAGCCTGTCTGTTGCAGAAAAAGGAAAGAAGAAATTTGTCACAAAGTTGTTGCTTTTGATAGCAAGGTAGGGCACATCCTGCCTCCAAAGAGCAGCTGATATAAACTCATTGTCAAGCCCAACTATGGGAGCATTGCCAGTTGGCACATACTGTATTCTGCTTTTAGAAATGAATTGGTTCAAGACGCTGAACATAAAGGGAGTCGCGTAGCCTTTCGGGGCTCAAGATTTGAAACGTCAAAAATCCCAGTATTCTTTAGCCAGGGTGCCACTGAAATATTGCAGTTGCCACCTCCTGTTTCTGGAGGGCCTCAAGTGGTTTATGTCTGCCCCAAAAGACAATCTTTTTTTCATTTGGGCTAAAGCTAAAAGGACACATCCATCTTTGGAGCAACTTGATGGCACAGGGTCAGGAAGAAACTGGGTGGACTCAGGCTGAAATCTATCCCTGCGAGTGCCGTGTTTTTCAACTTCCAACAACTTTACAATGTGTTGACTGGGGAATCCTGGGAACGGAAGCCCACAAATCTTAAAAGTTGTCATAGTTGAGAAACACTGTGAGAGATTTCAATATAATGAAATTCACTTCACAGGCAGTCCTCGGTTTACAGCCAAAATTGAGCCCCCCATTTCTGTTTGCAAGCAAGATGCTTGTTAAGTAAATTTTGCCCCATTTTATGACCTTTCTCGCCACAGTTGTTGAATCACTGCAGGTGTTAAAGTGAGTAGCACGACGGTTAAGTGAATCTGGTTTCCCCAATGGCTTTGCTGGCCAGAAGGTCACAAAAGTGGATCCCGGGATCCCGGAACCCTGCAACCGTCATACATATGAGCCAGTTGCCAAGTGTCTGAATTTTGATCCTGTGACCACAGGGATCAAGTGTGAAAAACAGTCATAAGTCATTTTTTCCAGTGCCATTGTAGCTTTGAACAGCCACTAAATTAACTTTTGTAAGTAGAGGATTACCTTTACTCAGTCAGCTTAACCATTTTCTCCACATTAAATATCTACAGACATTTTCAAGAGAAGGTGGGGGGGAGCAAAGGCAAGGTCTGAGGACAATGGAATGAAGTAGCCCCCATTGCGCCCAACCAGTGCCGGCTAACGTGCAGCGGTCCTGAGAATACTCTTGACCAGGGCTTTTCAACCAGTGGTATGGGTACCACCTATGGTACATTGGCACTTGGCAGGTGGTACGCGAGCATCCTAGAAAAGTGGTAACGGGGGAGGGGAATGAGCTGAACCCTCCTACAAGCAGCTCCCACAAGCAGCACCCACAAGCCTGAGCGAGAGATGGCTGGAGCTGCAGGGCTGTCAGGGCTCAGCGGAAGTGCCAGAATCAGCGCTTCTTTGGGGCTGTCAGGGCTCAGTGGAAGCACCAGGACCAGCGCCAGGCTCCAGGTGGAGTGCGGCGCTGATCCTGGTGCTTCTGCTGAGCCCTGAAGAAGCACCTATCAGCTGGAAAACAGCACTGATCCTGGTGCTTCTGCTGAGCCCAGAAGAAGCGCCGATCAGCTGGAATGTTGCAGCATCTCCAGGGTCTTGTGATTTACATTCAGATGTTTGGCAGCTGATTCATATTTATGACGGTCACAGTGTCCCAGGGTCATGTGAAGTGACCAAAACCTGCTGCAACCACCCAACAGACTGGGGGAATAAAAACCAAACACCCCCTACCCCACCCCCGCTGCCAATTCTCAACAGAAATGCTGACAATAATGAAAACCTCGGACAGGAGGAAGAGTACCGCCGGGTGGGCAGGCAGGTGTCTTGCACGGCTGTGACTTGGGGGGCACTTTTTTCAGTGCCATTGTAACTTCGAACAGTCACTAAGAGAACTGTTGTAAGTCGAGGACTACCTGTACTTTATCACTTTTTTCCTTTTTGGTCATCAAGTTTTTGACACCTTGCTAGGCGACTGGTGGTACTCAGATGTTGCCATATCCTAAAAGTGGTACAATGGGTGAAAAGATTGAAAAGCCCTGCTCTTGACCAGTATAGCATAAGTGGCACCATGCTCAATAGTAGTAACTGTGAGAGGGATCTCTGAGTCCTAGCAGACAATCACCTAAATATGAGCCAACAGTGTGCTGCAGTTGCCAAAAAGGCCAACACAGTGCTAGGCTGCATTAACAGAAGGATGGAATCAAGATCACGTGAAGTATTAATGCCACCCTACAATGCCTTGGTAAGGCCACACTTGGAATACTGCATCCAGTTTTGGTTACCACGATGTAAAAAAGATGTTGAGACTCTAGAAAGAGTGCAGAGAAGAGCATCAAAGATGATTAGGGGACTGGAGGCTAAAACATATAAGGAACGGTTGCTAGAATTAGGTATGTCTAGTTTAACGAAGAGAAGGACAAGGGGGGACATGATAGCAGTATTCCAATATCTCAGGGGCTGCCATAAAGAAGAGGGAATTAAGCTATTTTCCAAAGCACCTGAAGGCAGGACAAGAAGCAACGGGTGGAAACTAATCAAGGAGAGAAGCAACCTAGAACTAAGGAGAAACTTCCTGACAGTGAGAACAATTAATCAGTGGAACAGCCTGCCTCCAGAAGCAGTAAATGCTCCAACACTGGAAGTTTTTAAGAAGAGACTGGACAGCCATTTGTCCGAAATGGTGTAGGGTTTCCTGCCTGAGCAGGGGGTTGGACTAGATGACCTCCAAGGTCCCTTCCAACTTTACTACTATTATTATTATTATCTTTGTAACCATCTTTTTTTTTTTCATTTCAGCGATTCCCAGTCAGTACCCATCTTCCTCTCAAACCCTCATGCAGTGGTCTTTACAGAATATGAAATTGGCCAGGTTTATGAGGTAAGAGTCACTCAGGAGAATTTCTCATATCTGCATAGCCTGTTAATTTGCTTTTTTTCAGCTGGACTGAAATATCATTCTTCCACTTCTTCATGTACTTTTAACTGAATACAGCGAGTCCTCGGCTTATGACTGGTCACTTAGCAATCAGTTCAAGTTAGGATGGACTCCCTAAAGGCACTTAAGATTGCAAAGTTTAGATAGCCACTCCCCTGGTCATGTGGCTGCTTTTATGGCCATTTACTGCATCTTGAGTTTTTGCTGAAACGGGCATTTATTTCTGGTTTCTAGCAAAAAACCCCGCTCATAACGAACAATGGGTTGGGTTAATGACTGTGGCTCTCGCTTAAAAACTGTCACAAGAAAAGTTGTAAAATCGGTGACCACTTTATGGCTGTGACAACCTATAACTACAGTTGTCAAGCTCAGTTATGGCTATAAGTCAAGAACTACCTATAAATCAAACATATGAACTCTTCTTTCCTTCAAGGATAGATAGAGTGCAATATCATAGTCAAATCTTTTCAGAAATCAATGGGTCCTGCTAAATGTTTTGTAAATTTGAGGGCAGTGAAAAATGTGGGTAGTGATAACAGTGCCAAAAATGTTCTGACTATTTTGTGGGATTTTTAATTGGCTGTGCTTGCAGACACTTGACATATTCGTTCCCACTTATTTTTGCCTCCCCTTCATCCCCCCCGTTCTTAAAAACCAACAATTTTTTTGGCGCTGAATATTGGCATTATACTTTGGGAGGTAGTCTTTGGATCATAAAATGGCGGGGGGGGGCAGGGAAGATGCACTGGCTCTGTCCTTCCTTTCTTTGTAGATGACAATAGAGTTACAGAACATGACCTCAACATCCCAAAGCGTCAGAATTATTCCTCCAGCTACATCTACCTTCTCGGTTGTGATGGGTGAGTTCTTGCCGGATGCTGTGATCTCAGTTTCAAATCAGTTGGTTTCCAGCAAAATCTGGCTTCCTTGGATGGCATCCAAAGGATGGAAACAGCCTCAAAGGGATGCTACAGCAGGTGGCAGCACCTGACTATTCTTGGAAAAAGCTAAGCAGAGTCAGAGCTAATTAATGTATTTTATTTATTTATTTATTTGTAAAGTTGCATGTATTTATTATTGTTACAAATAACTCAAAGCAGCAAACATATCCAACACATTTTCTTCCTCTTTCTTTCCCCACAACAATGACCCTGTGAGGTGGGTCGGGCTGAGAGAGAGGGAGAAGAGAGGGAGAGGGAGGGGGAGGGGGAGAGAGAGATTGGTCTAATGTAGGCTTTCATGCCTAAGGCCTCACTAGAACTCACAATCTCCTGCTTTCTAGCCTGGTGCCTTAACCAACTAGGCCAGGGGTAGGCAGCCTTTATGACTGGTGGACTTCAACTCCCAGAATTCCTGAGCCAGCCATGCTGAGGGGAAAAGGAGAGGTTTCCAAGCTGAGCCATGCTGGCTCAGGAATTCTGGGAGTTGAAGTCCACGAGTCATAAAGCGGCCTAGGCCTAGGCCAGAGGTAGGCAACCTTGCCTCTTTTATGACTCGTGGACTTCAACTCCCAGAATTCCTGAGCCAGCCATGCTGAGGGGAAAGGGAGAGGTTTCCAAGCTGAGCCATGCTGGCTCAGGAATTCTGGGAGTTGAAGTCCACCAGTCATAAAAGAGCCAAGGTGGCCTACCCTTGAACTACTAGACCAAACAGGTAACATGGATGGGAAAAGGAATCTCAAGATGGCAGAATACAGATAGTCCTTGAGTTACGGCTGTAAATGCAGCTCATACTTTATGAACATAAGTTCTGACAGTCATAAGTTGGTCAGTCATGGGATTGACTCGGTTTTATGGCCTTTTCGTAGTCATCATATGAATGCTACATCATTAGGCAAATCAGTGGTTCACTATGGGTGCAGTTTTGCCAAAACCAGAACTGTTGATTTTGAGTAAAAATACCATAAAATGTGCTCACATGACTGCAGGATGCTGCAAACTAACATCAATGTTGCTGAATGCCCAGCTTGCAGCCGTGTGACTGTCAGAACTGGGTCATAATTCCCCTTTTTCAGGTACGTTGTAACTTTTTTAAAAAAAAAAGTTTTATAAAAGTTACAATACACACCCTAAAACCCACCCACCCTAAACCCCCCCTCCCTTCCCCACTTCCCAGAGCTGAATACAGGGTAACAAATATAATCATACTCTAACTAACATTAACCAACTATGTAAATAACCAAGTCCATAATGCGCTTTAACTCCCCTTTAACATAAAAATAAACAAATTAAAAATAAACGTAATAATATAAACAAGTTAATATCCTAATTTTTGAACAATACAATATCCAAATTGTTAAACAATACTAATAAAAATAATAATAAAACTAATAAAAATTCCATTATAATAAACTATTAATAATAATAATACTCTAAAATTTACTCATAAAGCAAAGGAACTTTTTAGTCCCATATTTATTCTGAATATAATCTATCCATCTTCTCCAAACCAAAATGTATCTTTCTTGTGAATGATCCTTCAAAAAAGCAGAAATCTTAGCCATTTCTGCTAAATTTGACACTTTAAGCGTCCATTCTTCTATAGTAGGCAAACAATCCTTCAGGTACGTTGTAACTTTGAATGGTTTCAAGTTGGCTGTCTATAGTCAGTTAAAAAAACCAACAGAAGAATCCGGTGCCATATTTACAGCTGCTGGGAAAACAATATAGATTCACTTGTGATGTCCTCCCAAGTCAAACTCAACTTATTTAAGGGACAGGGGAATTTTTTGTTCCTATAAACATTTGTTTGTCATTAAGATAAACCTCAGTGTGAGTTTGAGAGTCAATTTGCATTCTTTCCAAAGAGATATTTCCCTCTCTTTTTCCAGGGTGCATTTTACTCCTCTTTGTTATCCTGCAGAAGTTGGAAAATGGGCAAAACCTGAAATATGGAACACCAGGGGCCCTGCAGAGATTCTTTATAGGTTGTTCTCGACTTACAACCATTTAAATGGCACTGAAAAAAGTGACTTATGACCGTTTTTCACACTTATGGCCATTGCAGCATCCCTGTGGTCACGTGATTTAATAATAATAATAATAATAGTAGTAAAGTTGGAAGGGACCTTGGAGGTCATCTAGTCCAACCCCCTGCTCGGGCAGGAAACCCTACACCATTTCGGACAAGTGGCTGTCCAGTCTCTTCTTAAAAACTTCCAGTGTTGGAGCATTTACTGCTTCTGGAGGCAAGCTGTTCCACTGATTAATTGTTCTCACTGTCAGGAAGTTTCTCCTTAGTTCTAGGTTGCTTCTCTCCTTGATTAGTTTCCACCCGTTGCTTCTTGTCCTGCCTTCAGGTGCTTTGGAGAACAGCTTAATTCCCTCTTCTTTATGGCAGCCCCTGAGATATTGGAACACTGCTATCATGTCCCCCCTTGTCCTTCTCTTCGTTAAACTAGACATACCCAATTCTAGCATTTACATTTGGATGCTTGACAACTGGTTCATATTTATGACGGTTGCAGTGTGCCGGGATCACGTAATCATCTTTCGCGACCTTCTAAGAAGCAAAGTCAGTGGGGGAAGCCAGATTCACTTAACAATCATGTTACTAATTTAACAACTGTAGTGATTCACTTAACAAACATGGCAAGAAAAGTCATAAAATGGGCAAAACTCACTTAACAGGTTTCTCACTTAGCAACATAAATTTCTGGGCCCAATTGTGGTCGTACAGCAAGGACTACCTGTATTATTCTAGGGTTTATGAAGAGAATCTTGAAAGACTGTACAAGTTTCTCTCGTTTTAAACAAGATCAAGGCAGGATTATTGCGAATTTCTTTCTCATCTTTTCTTCTATCTTGGGGCTGTGGAATCACTTCTCCAAGTTGCTCCTTAACAGCTCCGTCATGCTTTCCCCAAGGCCAGTTCTAAAATACTTTACACCATGGAAGAGAGCTGTTGTGCCTTACACATCTACCTGGTTCACACATGCTCCTAAGCCATTTTTAAGCACGGCTTATTAAATAAACCATAATTGGCTGGTTTCAGTCACTGGGCTAAATCAAAATCAAATCAGATTAGATTATTTTATCATAATATCAAGGCAAAATCTTCAGGGTACTATAATAATTGTGACAGATCATGTTGGCCTTCATAAAAGCCGTGAAGATCTGGCTTTTTCAGCCACTCCTGAGTGTGGGGTTAGGGTTGAGTGATTCATAACTTTCTTTCATATGATTTTATGAAACAGGGTTACAAATCATGATTTTGCAAACCCCCTTTTTACGATTATGTTCTCCAACATGGTCTGACTTTTACTGCGTTTGTGTTTTTAGTCTGTCTTACGAATACTTACACGATTAGATACATATACAGGCAGCCCTCAACTTACAACCAAAACTGAGAACAGAATTTCCATTGCTAAGCAAAGCAGTTGTTAAGTGAGTTTTGTCCCATTTTATCAACTTTTTTTTGCCACAGTTGCTAATTGAATTATGTGCTTATTAAGTGAATCTGGCTTCCTTTGTTGACTTTGCTCACTGGAACCAGCTGGGAAGCTTACAAATCATAATCACATGACTCCAGGAGAATGTAACTGTCATAAATCAATGCTAGTTGCCAAGTGTCAGAATTCTGATCATGTGACCACAGGGATGCTGCAAATGGTCATCAGTGTGAAAATTGTCACTTTTTTCAGTGCCGTTGTGACATCAGACTGTTGTCAAATGAATGGTTGTAAGCCAGGGACTATCCGTATAGTATTTAAAGAGTTCCCACCATTGTGGTGTTATGTGACCAGCACAAGCAACATATAGAATCAGAAGTTTTCTAATAAAAGTCCTTTCTTTTCAGGGAAATTCCCAGGTGAAGGTGGTCTTGTCGCTCCCGGGATGAGCTGCTTCTACATCATCCAGTTCATTCCTGAATATCTTGCAGATTATGATGATTATTTACTGGTGGAATCTCAGGCAGCCTATCCACTCCTGGTCCCTTTGCAAGGCAGAAGACCACCCCCCATTTTAACACGTGAGCTGACTGTGTTACAATCACCCTTGCGGGGAGTTTCTCTTTTAGTGCTTTGCCTTCCAACTTATTAGCAAAATGCTTCCCCACCCTAATAAGGAGCAGTCAGCGCAGCTGAGCCCAACGCTTCCATCGCTGAACAAGACAAGTTGTTCAGTGAGCTTTGCACCATTCTGTGGCCTTTCTTCCCACAGTTGTTAAATGAATCTCTGCAGTTGCTAAGTCAGTGACCTGGTACTTAAGTGCCTTCCCCGTTGACTTTGCTTCTCAGAAGGCTGAAAAACGGGATCACATGACCCTGGGCCATGCTCCTGGGACACCACCACCGTCGTAAGTAGGAGTCACTTGCCAAGCGTCTCAATTTTGATCTTGTGACCGTGAGGGTGCTGCTATGGCCGTAAGTGTGGAAAATAGTCATAAGCCAGGTTTTTTTGAGCACCGTCGTAGCTTTGAATGGTCACCAAACGAATGGTTGTAAGTCAAGGACTACCTGTAGTGATGTCATCAAAGCTTTTAATGTATGAGATTTGGCAAAGGTCCAGCATCGGTGACCAGCCATTTTTAAATATCTGTGCCTGCTTCATCTTTAAATATGGCAGCTTTAGCCTAGTCCAGGGTAGGCCACCTTGGCTCTTTTATGACTCGTGGACTTCAACTCCAGAATTCCTGAGCCAGCCATGCTGAGGGGAAAGGGAGAGGTTTCCAAGCTGAGTCATGCTGGCTCAGGAATTCTGGGAGTTGAAGTCTACTAGTCATAAAAGAGCCAAGGTGGCCTACTTCTGGCCTAGGCCTAGGCCGCTTTATGACTTATGGACTTCAACTCCCAGAATTCCTGAGCCAGCATGACTCAGCTTGGAAACTTTCTCTTTCCCCTCAGCATGGCTGGCTCAGGAATTCTGGGAGTTGAAGTCCGTGAGTCATAAAAGAGCCAAGGTTGCCTACCCCTGGACTAGTCTCATAGCTAGAAACTTGAGAATATCAATAAAGGAGAATATTTGTAGCTCAGGATTGAAATGGTGTGTGTGTGTGTCCTCGTTGCTCTCTGAGGTTGGTGGTTTTCCTGCAGACATTTCTTTACCCCCAACTAGGTAACATCCAGTTTGGGGAATGAAACTTCTGCAAGCAAGCAAGCAAGATCAGAGAGCGCAAGGACTCCTCGCTTGAGAATAGAAACCTGCAGAATCGTTTCCTCCTTGCCCTTCCTAGTCTCCTGTGTCCTCTGGAAGCTGCTCTTCCAGATTTATTCAGCGCTTTCGAATTTAAATAATCCAAGTGTGTTTCTCACCCCTGTTTACATTGGCTCCTTTTCATCTGCCTTTCTTTCAGTGCCACACGTCCTGGAATGTGGGGCCTGCCTGGTGGGTGGAGTAAAATTTGTAAAGTTTGAGTGCAAAAATGAAGGGCTCAGTATCGGAAAGTTTTGCATCATGGCGAAGGACATGTGGCCACCCCCTAACTTTCGGGTAAGTGTTACAGAACTGGGTGCACTTTCCTTTCCACGCCAGCCCTGTTGAACCGGAATCAAAAGGGGACGACTTCTGGCAACCAGGGGCCACATACGTTGGCATTCTGGGTTCCTGAGGGACCGGAAAGAATATGGTTGTGGATATTACAGTCCTCGGCTTGAGGAAATCTCTTTCTGAAGACCCACACCTTCTTCCGCTTTGCCCACTGTGGTAGCCAGGTGTTCATCCTTTGGCTGGTGGATTCCCTGGATTCGTTAGCTTCCTGTTCCAGTAAAAAAAAAGAAAGAAAGGGAACACCATCTGGCAGTTCTACATCCTGGAGATGGGGAAAGTGCAGAACGTTTACCAATTTCCCTTAGTTAAAAAAAAAAAAGTGCACGAGGCAGGATGGGTCCATCTTTCCTCTGCTTCTCTGTGAACTCATGTGCAGAGAAGAACAATAAAGATGATGGTGCCCGTGGCTAAATTGTAGGATGAACAATTGAGGGAGCTAGGTTTGCCTAGCCCAGTGGTGGCGAACCTATGGCACACGTGCCAGAGGCGGCACTCGGAGCCCTCTCTGTTGGCACGTGCGCCACCGCCGCCAACAGCAGGTCCATCAGGCCGCCACAGCCATCCAGAGCAGGAGCCCGCCCAGCACAAAGGAGGCGAAGGGGTCGACTGGCAAGCTTGAGTAGAAGTGGTAGAGCAGAGGTCACCAACCATTGTTGATTGGTGGACTGGAAAGGAGGGGGAAGCTTTTTACATGCGTGCATGTGCACACGGGACTAGTGTCTGTGTAATACTCACTAGCCCTGCCCTGTTTTTGTGTGGTGCAGCGCCTTGTATCTGTACCCCGCGGTGTGGCGGTGGCCATCTTTGCACCCCTGGTTTTTGCATGCCAGAGGCAGCACTCAGAGGCACCTCCCTGCCCCCCCCCCCCCCGAGGGCACCACAATGCTGATGCGGCCCTGGCACTTTGTGATAAATAAGTTGGTTTTGGGTTGCGGTTTGGGCACTCGGTCTCTAAAAGGTTCGCCATCACTGGCCTAGCCTATCAAAGAGAAAGACTGGGGGAGAGGGGGACACAATAACAGTGTCGCAATATTTGAGGGGCTGTTACAGAGAAGAGGGGGCCAAGCTATTCTCCAAAGCCCCCGATGGCAGGACGAGAAGCATTGGGCGGAAGCTTGTTAAAGAGAGAAGCAGCCGACCAGTAAGGAGAAATTTTCTGACACTGAGAACAATTCATCAGTGCAACAGCTAAACTCCCAAAGTTGTGGCTGCTCCATCACTGTTTTTAAGAAGAGATTGGACAGCCACTTGACAGGGATATTGTAAGGTCTCCTGCCTTGAGCGGGGGGGGGGGTTGGACTAGGAGACCTCCAAGGTCTTTTCCAGTCCTATTGAAGTTCTGTGTTCTTATTTTAAAAATGAGGGTTGTGAAAAGCAGGAACTAGTGACCAAAAGGGAGGGGATATTGTGTGGCAATGCATAGGAGCAAATTGGGAAGTATAAGCTAGCCCCATGGTGGCGAACCTTTGTCACGCGTGCCACAGGTGGCACGCAGAGCCCTCTCTGTGGGTACGCGTGTGGTCACCCCAGTCCTAGGCCTTCAGCTGGGTTTTATAAAACCTTTTTGCTTTAGGCCTCTGCCGCCGGGTGCAAACAACAACAAAAAAAGGTTCAGTCGATCAATCAATTTCAACTTCTCGTGGGGAAAAAAAAAGATCTCGCAAAGTTGGAATTGATTGATTGAACTTTTTAGTCCGACCCAGTCTGCCATTACCACCACAGCCACGCCCACCCAATGGGCCACACCCACCCAATGGGCCACACCCACTCAATGGGCCACACCCACCCAATGGGCCACACCCACCCAATGGGCCACACCCACCCGGCACTGATGATGCATAAGAGGGTTTTGGGTTGCAGTTTGGGCACTCGGTCTCTAAAAGGTTCGCCATCACTGGGCTAGCCTAAAATAAAAGTTGCCTCAGCTAGCACAAGTCCCAAAAGCCATTTTTTGAGGAATAGCAGAGACAGATGAGTGGAAGCTGCTTGGGTTGAATAGTAGGAAGAATTCCTCCGTTTGAAACATAGTCAGGGTTCTGTACTTCTCCTGGGGCAAACTGGTCATGTGAATCAACTCGTAAACCGATTCATTTTTTTTTCTTCTTCTCTTTATTTGAAGTCTGTCGCCACTCTGGGTTACGTGAAGCAACATTCATTTGGGATTTGTCCAGCTGTCTTTGAACTTAATCCGGGTCAGTCTATCCCAATTGAGGTCAGTTCCTGGTGATATCGCTCAGGCTTCCAGCCTACCTTGCACACTTAAAAATGCCATTTTCATTTTATTTCCACTTTGCTTGTTCTAAAGCAGGATGTAGCTGATGCCCTCTTTGTTTGACTAGGGAATTTATATTAGGATTGGTTACTTTCCAAGTCCCAGGGGGATTTATGTAGAATTGTACCATGCACTGTGGTTATTTTTTATTTAATTATTTATATTTCGCCTTTATTATTTTTACCAATAACTCAAGGCGGTGAACGTATCCAACCTACCTTCTTCCTCCTATTTACGCCGCAACAACTTGTAAGCGGGACTGAGAGAGAGAAGGATTGCCCCAAAGTCACCCGGCCAGTTTTCACGTCTAAAGCAGGACTAGAATTCAGAGTCTCCTGGCGAACAGCCCAAAGCCACCCAAAGTGGTTTTCAAAGTGGGACTAGAACACTTGGTCTGCTTTCTAGCCTGGCTCCTTCTGATTCCAAATTTTTTATAAGTTTATAGCAGGGGTAGGCCACCTTGGCTCTTTTATGACTCGTGGACTTCAACTCCCAGAATTCCTGAGCCAGTCATGTTGAGGGGAAAGGGAGAGGTTTCCAAGCTGACTCGGGAATTCTGGGAGTTGAAGTCCACCAGTCATAAAAGAGCCAAAATTGCCTATTCCTGATATAGGGTGCCATGCTGGTAGAGGAATTCTGGGAGTTGAAGTCCCCTCATCTTCCTAGTAACTCAGGGGTAGGCCACCTTGGCTCTTTTATGACTCGTGGACTTCAACTCCCAGAATTCCTGAGCCAGCCATGCTGAGGGGAAAGGGAGAGGTTTCCAAGCTGAGCTGTGCTGGCTCAGGAATTCTGGGAGTTGAAGTCCACGAGTTGAAGCGGCCTAAGCTTAGACCAAGGGTAGGCCACCTTGGCTCTTTTATGATGGTGGACTTCAACTCCCAGAATTCCTGAGCCAGCATGGCTCAGCTTGGAAACCTCGCCCTTTCCCCTCAGCATGGCTGGCTCAGGAATTCTGGGAGTTGAAGTCCATCAGTCATAAAAGAGCCAAGGTAGCCTACCCCTGGTTTATAGTATACGATACAAAGAAAATTCAAAAGTAAATAGTGGGAAGGATAACCACTTGACCAAACTTTATAGTGAGTTATAGCGAGTGTGCTTTGTTCACAATTTGTTTCCACACTGAAAGATAAGAAAAGTTTCGCAGTACCACAATTTTGTCAGATCTTTCAGGTATGATATTTTTATTTACTGACGATAAGCAAACCTGATGAATAAAATAAAAGAGAGAAGAAAAATTTCCCCCTTCTTCTTTTCCATACCAGAAATAGTTTTGCTACACTTATTTCTGACTTTTTTATAATATAGAAGCTTACTAGGAGGAAGAAAATGGCTTAAAGTTTCTGGACTAAATGGGGTAAAGAGGAAGGAGGAAATACAAGCAGTCGGTTAAAAGTCATTCATTCAGCAATCATTTGATGTTATTACAGCACTGAACAAAGAGACTTAATGACCGGTCTTCAAAGTTGTGGCAGTTGTTGTGATTATAGGATTGCAGTTTTGGTGCTTGGTTGACAGGCTTGCAATTGCAACAGTCACAGTGTCCCATTTGTTATGTGATCACCAATTTGCAACCTTCATTGTCAGCTTCTGACAAGCAAAATCAGTGGTAAAGCTGGCAGGTGATCAAGAATGTCAATCATGTGATGTCACCTGACTAAGCAGGTTTCACTTAACCCGCCAGTGGGAGTGCTGGAACTGCTATTGTTAAGTTGGCATGGTCACATGACCTTGCCCTTATGACAATGACCAGTTTTGCTGGTCCCAATTACTGAACTTAACTGGAGACTATCTGTATAAAATCTCCTTGATAGCCAGCTCTAAAGCATTAGATTGATAACCTGGAAATGTAAGTTCTGGCATTAAATTTTGAAAGGAGGAATATTAGAGATAGTCCTTGATTTACACTAGTTCACTTAATAACTGTTCAAAGTTATAATGGTACTGAAAAAAGTGAGTTATGACCATTTTTTCACACTTACGATCGTTGCAGCATCCTCGTGGTCACATGATCAAAATTTGGACGCTTGGTAACTGATTCATATTTATGACAGTTGCAGTGTTCCAGGGTCACGTGATCCCCTTTTGCGACCTTCTGACAAGCAAAGCCATTGGGGAAGCGACATTCACTTATCAATTGTGTTATTAACTTCACAGCTGCAGTAATTCACTTAACAACTGTGGAAAGAAAGACCGTAAAATGGGGCAAAACTCAGTGAACAAATTTCTCACTTAGCAACATAAATTGTGGTCATAGGTTGAAGACTACCTGTAGTAAGGAAAGTTTTGCAGCAAAATATGTTTATTTTATTTTTTTTAAATTGCTATAGACCAGTGGTTCTCAACCTTTTTAATGCTGCAACCCCCCAACTGGTCGTAAGTCGAGGACTACTCAATCAGTCATAAGTCAAGGACTACTCAACTGGTGCAGCACCGTTTGCAGAATGGGGCTTTTGGCGGGCTCAGCAAGGCAGAGACAGCCTGGACAATTCCTATTGGCTTTTGAAAGCCAATAGAATGAGACTCTATTCAAGAGAGTCTATTCTATTGGCTTTCAAAAGCCAATAGAATAAAAGGGAGGAGCACAGCTAAGGAAAAGGCTGTGGACTGCATTGTTTGGCGACCCCCGTGAAATGGCCGTTCGACCCCAAATGGGGTCCCGACCCACAGGTTGAGAACCACTGCTATAGACTAAGGGTTAGAACGCTGTGGGAACTACAGATCACTAACTGGGATTCTCAGAGAATTGCCACACTACATCCTGGGGGGAATTCATGATGACATTTACCAGTTTTAGTTTCTTACCTCTTTAAAAAAAAAAAATCTTATGGCTGCTGGTGTTTTGATGATGCAGAAATGTTCACTTTCAGGTGGTGTTCATGCCCACTTCTGCAGAAATCCTAACAGTGGCCTACATCATCGTTTGTGACAACTGCCATATCCACGAGATTACCGTCACAGGTTTGCCACTATCATCTCTACCTGGTGTTTTTGCTAGAGGTTGGGCGTAAGTATTAGCAGTAGTACTCAGACTTCACAGTGCTTTACAGCCCTCTCTAAGCGGTTTGCAGAATCAGCATATTGCCCCCAACAATCTAGCTCCTCATTTTACTGACCTCGGAAAATAGGAAGGCTGGTCAGGATCAAACTCCTGGCAGTCAGCAGAGTCAGCCTGCAATACCTCATTCTAACCACTGCGCCACCACGGCTCTAATTATAAGATCCTTTTAACTGTGGCAGCATCATGTCTGCAGTGGCAATCCTCCAGATGCAAATGAACAAAGCTACAAGCCGAGCTGAGTAGATTCTCAGCGATTTCATTCTTTAACTGTAGCATTAGAGAGCCACAATAATGTACAAGCTGTCCTTGAATTACGCCCACAACTGAGAGCAGAGTTTCCTTCGCTAAAGAAGGCAGTTATTAAGAGAATTGTGCCTGATTTTATAACCTGATTTTGGGCCAGTTGTTAGGTGATGGGGAGTTGTGGTCTTGTCTTAGGCATGAAAGCCAGCTGGGTGACTGTAGTCCAGTGGTTCTCAACCTGTGGGTCGGGACCCCATTTGGGGTCGAACGACCATTTCACGGGGGTCGCCAAACAACCCAGTCCACCATTTTTCCCCCTTTTCCTTAGTTGTGCTACTCCCTTTTATTCTATTGGCTTTTGAAAGCCAATAGAATAGACTCTCTTGAATAGAGTCTAATTCTATTGGCTTTCAAAAGCCAATAGGAATTGTCCAGGCTGTCTCTGCCCTGCTGAGCCCGCCAAAAGTCCCATTCTGCAAACGGTGCTGCACCAGTTGAGTAGTCCTCAACTTACGACCGGTTGAGTAGTCCTCGACTTACGACCAGTTGGGGGTCGCGGCATTAAAAAGGTTGAGAACCACTGCTGTAGTCCATCTCTCTCAGCCCAACCCACCTCAGAAGATTGTTGTTGGGGAAAAATAGGAGGAGGAGGGTTATATGTTTGCCATCATGAGTTATTTATAAAAATAATAAAGGCATGATAAAAATCAGATGGATGGATGGATGGATGGATGGATGGATGGATGGATGGATGGATGGATGGATGGGCCAATACATGAGAACTTGATATATAGATCAGTGGTTCTCAACCTTTCTAATGCCATGACCCCATAATACAGTTCCCCATGTTGTGGTGACCCCCAACCACTTATACATCACCGGGTGCCAGGGGCGTGGTCAAAGAAAAGGGGAAAAAAATGGCGGACAGCCTTGTTTGGCGACCCCCGTGATGTCCCAAATGGGGTCCCAACCCACAGGTTGAGAACCACTGATATAGGTGAATGTTAAAGAAAGCTTCCTGATGGTAACTGCAGCCTGAGAGTGAGACCAGTGACCTGGTGAGGGGGTGCGCCTCCTACTGGTGGGATGTATTTAAGCAGAAATGAGCCCACCCTCTGTAGGAATAATTTAATCAGAAATCCTGCAGTGAGGAACTCTCCCGCTGATAGTTGGGCATGATAGCTTTTTTGGCCCCTCTGAGCTCCCAAGATATTATAATAAATTGCATGATGAGCTAATTATCTCAGTTCTATATCTTTGCTGAAACATTAAAAAAAAAAAAAGACACTTGTATTCCGTTCGTTCCCAGGACTCGGAGAGCTGATAGCTTTGGAACTTTTGTCTGTTTCTGGTGGAGAGAGCATCCCTCAGCCCGGCGAGCTGATAGACATGACCTCACAGCATCTTGTACGTTTTGAGCCACTGAATCCCCATTCCATGGCAGAGAAAACACTGATTCTGAGAAATAAAACGTATGTATGATGCTCATACTGTAGTGCAGGAACAGGATGTGGAGAACAGAACTGTGCATTTATCTCCACAGTTGAAATGAGTGAGATTTAAATCATGGCTATCTTCCAATAAATCACACTGATCCACACTGAGAACCAGTGGTGTAGTGCAGGGGTAGGCCACCTTGGCTCTTTTATGACTTGTGGACTTCAACCCCCAGAATTCCTGAGCCAGCATGGCTCAGCTTGGAAACCTTTCCCTTTCCCCTCAGCATGGCTGGCTCAGGAATTCTGGGAATTGAAGTCCACGAGTCATAAAAGAGCCAAGGTGGCCTACCTCTGGACTAGGCCTAGGCCGCTTTATGACTTATGGACTTCAACTCCCAGAATTCCTGAGCCAGCCTGGCTCAGCTTGGAAACCTCTCCCTTTCCCCTCAGCATGGCTGGCTCAGGAATTCTGGGAGTTGAAGTCCACGAGTCCTAAAAGAGCCAAGGTGGCCTACCCCTGGTGTAGTGGATAAGGCATTAGGCTAGATTCATTTGTTAAATTTATTTTGTTGCCTATCTCGTCATGGGGCTACTCTAGGCGGCTTATAACAGTAAAACCAGAAATGAAATGTAAACATAACAGTAGCGAAATTATGAAACAATAAACAAGGACAAAATGACATCAAAAGATGGGCAGGAGAAAGCAAGGAATACAAAGGAGGGAGGTGGCTTTTGCTGTCAATGTGACAGCCACCTCTAGTGTGGCACTTCCCTCTTTGGGTCCCCAGGTCAAGTGCAGAGCCTGGTCTTCACGGTCTTATGGAAGGATAGGAAGGACTCACCCTGGGGGAATAAGATAATAGAAGGTCTTGCTTTCCAGTTTCTCAAACTCTTCTTCTTGAAGGCTTAAATAGGTAAAAGGGTTTAATCATCTCGATTTATATATCCCTATATGACAGCTGCATGGATGGAGTTAGTTCACTCCAATGTATGACTGGATCTCGTTTTCGCTCCATTTAATCTCTTGAGAATTAATGGACTGGATATATTGGCTTCTTTTTGATATTCTCATAAGGGAGTCGTTTTTCTAGTGACTTAGGTCACAGTGTTGTGTGAACAGGGGCCAATGTGGAGCCCCTTGAATATCTTAGACCAAATTTCTCCATTGCAGTTGAGCAGTTTTGCTTGTCAGAGAGGATATGAGAGTGGTCCATAACCAAAGAACACAGAAAGCACAAAGAAACCCTGATTATGGCATATCAGGGTGAGGTTAAGTACAGACTCTGTGGCTTGATTTCTAAAGAAAATAGAAAACATCCTGTCTGCCCTCTGATAGACCCAGTATGGCCCAGCTGATTAAGTTTGACAAAGTCCAGATTTCCATGGGACAAAGAGATAGAGGAACAAAAGGGTCCATGGGAACCATCCCATAATGATTCAGCTGATGGCTCTATCTAGACATGGGATCACTGCTTTAAGACTCTAGTCTCCTATGCTGATTGATTAGGGTGTGTTGGGAAGGCCTTTGCTGGCAATTGTCACTGATTTATTGATTTATTTTAATGATTAATTACATTGCAACTCACTGCAGTTGCAAGGCTCTGGGTGGCTGTCCAGAATAAAATTAATGAAAAACAAAAACAAAATGTGTACACTAAAATGAAAATCAACTACATAATTGTACATTGTTTGAAAAATAATCAGAAGCCAATGTTTTCTTATGTGTGTGAGAGTTACTTCTTTTGATTAAATTACCCTAAAGAGGATACAAGCCATGTGCGTGAGGGAGAGTATAGGTAGTCCTTGGCTTACAACCACAATTGAGCCCAACATTTCTGTTACTAAGTGAGACAGTTGTTAAGTGAATTTTGCCCCATTTATGATATTTCTTGTCACAATTGTTAAGTGAATCACTGCAGTTGTTAAGTTAGTGACATGGCTGAAGTTAGTAATGTGGTTGTTAAGTGAATCTGGCTTCCCCATTGACTTTGCTTGTCAGAAGGTCACAAAAGGGGACACTGCAATGGTCATAAATATGTGTCAGTTGCCAAGTACCTGAGGCACGCTGGCTGAGGAATTCTGGGAGTTGAAGTCCACAAGTCATAAAGGCCCAGGTTTGAAGACCCCTGATCAAATACATGGTCCAAAGTAGCTTACTTTTAGGCAGAAACTCCTTGCCTGGGGATTTTATACATCTCTTTCATTCAGAGGAGTTTATAGTTTTGAATAAAGCAGATCCTCTTTCCTATTTACAAAGGTGGTGCTGAATCCAAGATGGCTGGGAAATTCAGACTAGCCATTCTTTTTCATTTACCCTGTTTGGATGCTTCACTGACTACCGAGTCTACAAAGAAAACAGCCAAGCTGAGAGAGCACGAAGGATCTCTCATTTCACCCCTCAGCTACAAATATTCTCCTTTATCAAATATTTACCTTAAGAGTTTTATTCCATTTCTTACCTTGGACGCTTTCAAGGAAAGGACAGCTGTCAATGAATTGATTTCTTATTGTCTTTGTACAGCCACGTAGAACTTCCCTTCTTCTGGCAAATAGTGAAGCCCAACCTGCAGTCACTAACCCTGGAAGGAAAAATAAACATTGCAAAGATAAAGTACAACCTGGACACAGACACCGCTTTCTCCATCGTTCCTAATTCTGGGACTCTGCAAGCCCATTCCGACCACCCGTTCACCCTCTGTTTTTGTCCACAGGAGGTATGATTTCCTACCAGGCCTTTTTAAAAGACCCTGCATCAACGTTTTTTTTGCAAATAATAATAATTTGCAAAACTATGTAATTCAAACTATGTGCATATGCCAAACATATGCACATATATACAGAGGAACTCTAACCCATCATTCTGTCCCAAACAGTTTCCACACCCTCTTTCCTCATGCTTGTTTTTCATTCATTCTGTTAGAAGGTTTAATCCGTTAATCTGTTGATAACTTTTGCAGAAGGAACTCTTTGCAAGAGTCAGGTTCTTTTCGATAACACTTCCAGTTAAACCTGGCGTGGCTGTTCATTTTTAAAGCTTCCCACTCTCCAGATCCAGCACTTTACTTGACCCATTTTGAAAAAGGAAAAAACAAACAAATCTGTAGTTGCTGGAGGTCCTGTTTCCTTTGCAGGCAGAACCAGCCACAGGGGTGGACAAAGGGAGCAGATTAAAGGAGGATAGAACAGAAACAATTGGAGTCACAAGATTTCTGGTGCAGAGCATGTCCTCCAATATTGTGAGAGAATCATGAAAGGAAATACACTTCCACCTCCAAAGCAGTTTGGACTGCCTTAGTTGTGGGAAGTCATAGATACTAGCAAGACACGTGAACAAGTGCTTAGAATTAAGGATTGTGTGGATTTATCCCCAGTCTTAAATCCCAACTTCAAAGATATACTGGTTCAACCTTGATAAATATTTACTGCTCTGTCTCTGATGAATGCCCTTAAAGTAAGATAGATAGATAGATAGATAGATAGATAGATAGATAGATAGATAGATAGATAGATAGATAGATAGATAGATATATATATATATATATATACATATATATGTAGGTCTTTGATTACCTCATTACCTTTGAAAACCTCAGAAAACAAACAAATGTATGTATGTATGTATGTATGTATGTATGTATGTATGTATATTTGAAAGTTCTTGTGTATAAACTATCCACTATTTTCTCCCTGTTACAGCTAAAGAAATACCATAGTGTGCTTCAAATAGTGCTGGAGGATATCCCAGAATCACATTGGTAAGTTTTCACGATGCACTTTGGATCTGGAACCTCAGAGAATTAATTTCCTATTCTGATATTCTTGGCCAATTGGACTACAGGTCGTCCTCAACTTACGACTGTATTTGAGCCTGGAATTATGGTCCCATCTAATTCCAGTTGTTAAGCAGATTACCATGTGACTGTTTCCTGATTTTACGACCTTTTTTTTATTGTGGCTGTTAAGTGAACCCATTTTCTACAAAAACAGGTGGTTTTTCCTGGAAACTGGGAATAAACCCCAGTTTCCGGCAAAAAACGTAAATCGCAGTCATGTGGGTGCTACAGTCATAAATAGGAACTGTTTCCTGAATGCCCCAAATGTGATCAGCTGACTGAGGTGGATTGGAATTTCAGATATGGATCATAAGTAATCCTGGAGAGGTCCATGGTAACTTTGAATGATCACTAAGCAGCCAGTCACAAATCAAGGACTTTGTTGTCAGTTGCAAAGTTGTGTCCAACCCATCGCAGCCCCATGGCCAACGTTCTTCCAGGCCTTCCTGTCCTCTACCATCTTCTAGAGTCCATTTAAGCTCATGCTTATTGCTTCAGTGACTCATCCAGCCATCTCATTCTCTGTCGTCCCCTTCTTCTCTTGCCCTCCATCTTTCCCAGCATTAGGCCCTTCTCCAGTGAGTCCTTCCTTCTCATTAGGTGGCCAAAGTACTTGAGTTTCAACTTCAGGATCTGGCCTTCTAAAGAGCAGTCGGGGTTGATCTCCTCCAGGACTGACCGCTTTGATCGCCTTGCAGTCCAGGGGACTCGCAGGAGTCTTCTCCAGACCATAGTTCAAACGCCTCAATTCTTTTGCACTCAGCCTTTCTTATGGTCCAACTTTCACAGCCATACATTGCAACCGGGAAAAACATGTCTTGACTATACGCACTTTTGTTGGCAGGGTGACGTCTCTGCTTTTTAATATGCTCCTCAATTTATAATAGTTTATTTAGTGACCATTCAAAGTTACAACAACACAAAAAAATGACTTATGAACGTTTTTCACATGACTGTGGTAGCATCCCCGTGGTCACGTGATCAAAATTCAGGTGCTTGGCAACTGACAATTATGACGGTTGCAGTGTCCCAGAGACCTTCTAACAAGCAAAGTCAATGGGGAAGCCAGATTCATTCAGCAACCATGTTACTAATTTAACAACCGCAGTGGTTCACTTAACAACTGTGGCAAGAAAGGTAAAATGTGGCAGAACTCACTTAACAATTGTCTCGCTTAACAACAGAAGTTTTAGGGCGAATTGTTCTCAGAATGAAACGAAACCTATGCCATATTCTGACTAGGCAGAACTGTACATTCATCTACTAGCTTGATATTTAAAAGTGGGCAATGTCTGGTCAATTAACTCATTTTATGCATTCTCGGAGGCCACAATCTCTGAATGTAAAGGTGGGAGAAAGGACCTTCTTAGCATGTTCTGTTCTCCTGCTTGCCTCTCCGTGTCCTGCTAGCCCCTCGTTCTGACCCCTGGAAGGGAAAACAAGAATATGCCTTATCGTTTAGTCCTGTTGTGTCTGCTTGAAAGACAGTTCTAAAACGGTTAGTGAGGTTTACTCCTAATCAGAAATGCAAACCTTAAGAAACAGAACAATTTTTCTTGGGCAGTAGTCAGTCAGTCTGGTGTAGCGCTTAAAGCAGGGGTCTTCAAACTCGGCCCTTTTATGACTCGTGGACTTCAACTCCCAGAATTCCTCAGCCAGCGTGGCTTAAAGTGTGGCCTAGAAACCAGGAAGTAGTGACTTCTAGTTGTGTCATAGACATGAAAACTGACTGGATGTCTTTGGGCCAACCACTAAACGGGTAGGCAACCTTGGTTCTTTTATGACTCGTGGACTTCAACTCCCAGAATTCCTGAGCCAGCATGGGGGAACTATGGCCCCCTCATGACTCGTGGACTTCAACTCCTAGAATTCCTGAGCCAGCATGGCTCAAGCATGGAAACCTCTCCATTTCTCCTCAGCATGGCTGGCTCAGGAATTCTGGGAGTTGAAGTCCACGAGTCATAAAAGAGCCAAGGTGGCCTAGCCCTGCACTAGGAGATGGTGTACACTAGTCCCTCCTCAGGCATGAAAACCAGTTGGGTGACTGAGCCAGTCTCTTTCTGTCAGCCCAACCCACCTCACAGGGTTGTTGTGAGGAAAATAGGAGGAAGAAGGTGTGTTGCATAGGTTTGCTGCCTTGAGTTATATGTAAAGTAATAAAAGTGGGATAAAAGTCAAAGAAACAAAGAAACAGATGTGTTTGTCCTTAGCTTTTGAACCGCTTATGTCAAAAACGGTTTTTATTTTTGAAAAACAACAACCACTTTCGATCCAACTATGATCCGGATGACTGAGAATCTTCATAGACCTTTGAAGGGGCTCTCTGTCAGTACAGTGGGAAAAGTGAGCAGCAAAATTCTCTGTGGGCAATTTTTGTATATCTTTTTTTATAGCTTTAAATATTAAATATTTAAATATTTTTATATTTTTTATACCTTTCGTATATCTGCTGTAATACATTTTTACATATTTTGCTTGTTTCTTGTTTATTTTTGTTTGGGTACATAGGCACAGCTTTGTGTTTCTATGAAAGTCTTCTTATTTTCCTTCCTCTTTCCATTTTGGTACATGATAGCAATAAAAACAAACCGAGAAAGATCTTATTTGGGGTGTATCTTTTTAAAAGGTTGTTAGTACCTCTGTGAAACTACCATTGTGCAAGTCCAAAATTTGCCCTGTGATGCTGGGATATCTTGCCAAGAGCCATTTTAAGCTTATTCTTTTATGCAGTGTTCACAATTCAGGGTATTATGAAAATGGAGAACGGAGAAAGGAAAATGTGATTGTCTTAGAAATTGACTGCAAAGGCTCCACGGAACCATTTCAGATCTTGTTAAATCCTTCGGCTATGATCATCCCAGGAGAAAACTACATTGGTGTGAATATTAGGAGAACATTTGAGGTAAATTTTCTTCTGCCTCCATGCTCAGTTTGGGGATTGAGTGTGTCACTTCATCTGTAAAAGAATGCTACCTCTATATAAGAAGTACAGATAGTCCACGGCTTACGACCACAATGGAGCCCAACTTTTCTGTTGCTAAGTGGGACATTTGTTGAGTGAATTTTGTCCCGTTTTATGGCCTTTCTGCCACATTTGTTAAGTAAAATGCTGCAGTTGTTAATTTAGTGACATGGTTGTTAAGTGATTCTGGCTTCCCCATTGACTTTGCTTGGCAGAAGGTCTCAAAAAGTGATCCCATAACCCCAGGGCACCGCGACCGTCATAAATATGAGTCATTTGCCAAGCATCTGAATTTTGATCATGGTCGTAAGTGTGAAAAGTGAGAAAAGTGATCCTAAGTCACTTTTGTCAGTGCTGTTGTAACTTTGAATGGTCACTAAACAAACTGTTGTAAGTTGAGGAAAAAATATTTGGAACCTTTATGCCTGACAGATAATTTGACGATTGCCCGAGTTTGCTTTTTTTCCCCCTCTTCTGTACTTCTCATTTACATTATAATCCTGCATCAATTAAATTTAATTCATGTTATCAGATTAAAGTTATAGAGATCTAATCTTAGTTTGACACGAAGATTTCTTGGTTGCAAGATTGATTATAGGTGATGCCCAGGCTGAGCTGGAGGGTAGAGCCAAATGCATCATCAGTCTGTGTTCCCTCATGAGTCTGAAAAAATCCTAATTCCTGACTGCTTCAGAATAAGGTTGACTCTTATCTAGTGCCAATTTGCCCTGACCATTAGAGATTAGATGCTTGGGCACAGATAGAATGGAATGAACTCATAATGCTTTTGAATTCTATCCCGAGTCCTGATTTCTTAACACCAGACAATTGCTTATATCAGAAGTCCCCAAGCTATGGGCTGCAGCCCACTACGGCCTTGGCCTTTTGGCCACCAGGCTGCATGAGTAGCTAGGCAGTGCACATGCGCATGTGCGTGTGCTCACCCTCATGCTACCATTGCCATGAGTGTTGTGCAGGTGGCAGCAGTGCCACTAGTATTGTGTGGATGGTGGCGTTGCCACAAAGCTTGCGTGGGCTGTGGCAGTGCCACAAGCGGCAGGCAGGCTGCCTTGCACAGGGCATCGGCATGATCCTCGTGCCAGTGGCGGCATCACTGCAGGCCTCATGGGTGTGTGTGATCCTCACATTGCCGTGGCACCACAAGCCTCACACAGGCACCGGCATCGCTGAGAGCCTCGTACACATGCTCGCGTCCCCGTTTGCATGGTGCGCATGTTCGCAGCCTGTATGTGCGCAGGCACATGTGGCCACATTTGCATTTCTGCATGCATGTGTAGGGCACCTGACCCTCCCTCTCCCTCCAGACCGCCAACCCAGAAAGGTTGGAGACCCCTGTCTTTTATCACATGAAAGGAATGGCTTTTTGAATAGTTATTGTTCTCTATAAGCAATTTATTGCTGTTTATTTCTTCTTCGTTCACATCTTCCTGATCTCTCCTTTAACTGAGAGCACTTCTCTTTCCAATCCCTGTCATCTCTGTAAGCTTACCTCAGGGTGATACAGGTAGTCCTCGACTTACAACAGTTTGTTTAGTGACTGTTCAAAGTTACAACAGCACTGAAAAATGTGACTTATGACTGTTTTTTACACTTATAACCTTGGCAGCATCCCCAGGGTCAAGTTATCAAAATTTAGATGCTTGGCAGCTGGTTCATATTTACGACGGTCGCAGTGCCCCAGGGGTCACATGATCCCCTTTTGCGACCTTCTGGCAAGCAAAGTCAATAGGGAAGCCAGATTCACTTAGCAACCATGTGACTAACTTAACCAGTGCAGTGATTCCCTTAACAACCGTGGCAAGAAAGATTGTACAATGAGGCAAAACTCACTTTTAACAAATGTCTCACTTAACAACATAAATTTTGGCTCAGTTGTAGTCGTAAGTCAAGGACTGCCTGTACTCCATATCTAATATAGTGGAATGTAGACCACAACAGCTTGTACAAAATATTTATTTGTTGTTAGGGCTGCTGGAAAATATGTTTTACATACAGGTAGTCCTCGACTTACAACCTTTGATTTAGCGACTGTTTGAAGTTATAATGGCTTTCAACAAATGCACTTATTCTTGGCCCTTGTACTTACCAACACCGTAACATCCACATGGTCATGTGATCAAAATTTGGTTGCTTGGCAACAATATGTATTTACGACGGTTGCATGTGATCCCCTTTTACAACTTTTCGAGCCAGCTTCTGAAAAGTAGACTCAATGGGGAAAGCTGGATTCATTTAATGACTGCATGATTCTCTTAACAGCTGCAGTTATTCATTTAACAACCATGGCAACAAAGGTGATAAAAAGTGACTCACTTAACAACCGTCCTGCTTAGCAATGGAAATTCTGGTCCTAAACTCAAGTACTACTTGTGTTTCAATTAAGTGAAAACGAAGACTTTTATCCTGTATGAGGGGACTAATTGCTCCTTCGTTTCTGGAATTGTAGATGCTTAACAATAGTAACTCTGCCATCACATTTGGATGGGGGAAAATCTTTGACTGCGACATAGTGGAAGTTGAACCTTCATTTGGAATGATAGGTAAAATATCTTTTTATTGTTGGCTGTAAAAAAGTTAAAATAAGGAAACTTGGAAAGATCACATTTGGAATACTGCATCCAGTTTTGGTCGCCATGATATAAAAAAGATGTTGGCTCTAGAAAAAGTACAGAGAAGAGCAGCAAAGTTGACTAGGGCCTGAAGGATAAAATATATGAAGAATGGTTGTAGGAATTGGGTATGTTTACTTTAAAGAAAAGAAGGGCCAGGGGTGATATAGTAGCAGTGTTTTGAAGGAGTGCCCCAAAGAAGGGGGGCGGTTCAACCTATTCTCCAAAGCGTCCGAAGACAGGACAAGAAGCAACGGGTGGAAACTAATCAAGGAGAGAAGCAACCTAGAACTAAGGAGAAACTTCCTGACAGTTAGTAACAATTAATCAGTGGAACAACCTGCTTCCAGAACTGGAGGTTTTTAAGAAGAGCTTGAACAATCATTTCTCTAGAAGGGTATAAGGTTTTCTGCCTGAGCAGGAGGGGGGGTGGCAGTGGGGGGGGAACTAGATCAGGGCTTTTCAACCTTTTCACCCATTGTACTACTTTTAGGATATGGCAATATCTGAGTACCACCAGTCACCTAGTAAGGTGTCAAAAACGTGATGACCAAAAAAGGAAAAAAGTGATAAAGTACAAGTAGTCCTCGACTTACAACAGTTTGCTTAGTAACTGTTCGAAGTTATAATGGCACTGAAAAGAGTGCCCCCCAAGCCACAGCCAAGTAAGACACCTGCCCGCCCAGCAGTGCCTCCTGTCCGAGGTTTTCATTGTTGTGAGCATTTCTGTTGAGGATTGGCAGTGGGGGTGGGGTGGGGGGGTGTTTGGTTTTTATCCCCCCCCCATCTGCTAGGTGGTGGCAGCAGGTTTTGGTCACTTCATATGACCCTGGGACACTGTGACCGTCATAAATATGAATCAGTTGCCAAGCATCTGAATGTAAATCATAAGACTCTGGAGATGCTGCAACATTCCAGCTGATTGGCGCTTCTTCTGGGCTCAGCAGAAGCCCCAGGATCAGTGCTGCTTTCCAGCTGATTGGTGCTTCTTCAGGGCTCAGCAGAAGCTTCAGGATCAGCACCTAGCTCCAGTTGGAGCCTGGCGCTGATCCTGGTGCTTCCGCTGAGCCCTGACAGCCCCGAAGAAGCGCCGATCAGCTGGAAAGCGGCACTGATCCTGGTGCTTCCGCTGAGCCCTGACAGCCCTGCAGTTCCAGCCATCTCTCGCTCAGGCTTGTGCGGTGCTGCCACCGGTTCAGCTCATTCCCCTCCCCCGCTATCACTTTTCTAGGATGGTCGCGTATCACCTGCCAGGTGCCAATGTACCACAGGTGGTACCCGTACCACTGGTTGAAAAGCCCTGAACTAGATGACCTCCAAGGTCTCTTCCAACTCTTGTTATTCTGTTATTTTCTGTTAAATATTCAAGGGGCGTCGTGGGGTATTGATTTTAGTTTGTGAAAAATTGTTGGCTTTTATAAAAATCCATCTTTTTTTTTTTTTTTTTTTGCAGATAAGAGTAACAGATTTGTCTTTTCTAGATGCAGGCGGAAGTCGTGAGTTTGAGTTTGTGATCACAGGAGGGAAACCGGGCCGTTCCTGTCACAAGCTACAGTGTGAAATCACTCACTCAGAGGAGTCTGTCGCTTTGTACGTTGAGGCTGACTTTAAGGTAGGAATGTCTACCCCAGGTTTCGCCTCAGGTGAATTTTCACGGCGTTATCCCAATGGTTATCTTGACTAGAAATTCTGAGAGTTGTCATCATGCATTTTCAGGCCAGCGGGAATGGATTATTTATACATTTGTAAGGATACCAGATTTAAATATATGAAATGTCTTATTATTGTGCTGATATCGAGAAAAAAAATGAGGGGAACTGAGAGGCTGTCATTCTTGTATCCTTCAACCTTGTTAATGTCTGGCTATTTCAGAAGGCTTCAGAGATTGACTATTTATGGTCCTGATGGATGATTGGTTTGATGTTAGTGGATAGTGTTTAGGAACAAGAGTTGATAACCCTATAACTAAAGCAAAATACCAACATATAGCCCAAACCTGAAAAGATGAATTCAGGAAAGCGAAGGCTCAGAATGAGGTAAGACTTGCAACAAAATACCAAAGATAATTTAAAAAGTTTATTTCAAAATATAAGAAAAAAAGAAAGAAATGGAGGTAGTGACAGATTTTATTTTCCTGGGCTCCAAGATCACCGCAGCTGGGGACTGCAACCAAGAAATTAAAAGACGCTTGCTCCTGGGGAGGAAAACTATGGCAAATCTAGACAGCATACTAAAAAGCAGAGACATCACCCTGCCAACAAAAGTGCGTATAGTCCAGGCCATGGTTTTCCCAGTTGCAATGTATGGCTGTGAAAGTTGGACCATAAGAAAGGCTGAGTGCCAAAGAATGGAGGCCTTTGAACTATGGTGCTGGAGAAGACTCTTGCGAGTCCCCTGGACTGCAAGGCGATCAAACCGGTCAGTCCTGGAGGAGATCAGCCCTGATTGCTCTTTAGAAGGCCAGATCCTGAAGTTGAAACTCAAGTACTTTGGCCACCAAATGAGAAGGAAGGACTCACTGGAGAAGAGCCTGATGCTGGGAAAGATGGAGGGCAATAGAAGAAGGGGACGACAGGGGAGGTGGCTGGATGGAGTCACTGAAGCAGTAGGCCTGAGCTTAAATGGACTCCAGAAGATGGTAGAGGACAGGAAGACCTGGAGGAACGTTGTCCATGGAGTCGCGCTGTGTCGGACACGACTTCGCAACTAACAACAACAACAAAGAAAAAAAATCAATGAGACAATCGGTCCACTAATGGGAAATGATGACAAAGAAATAACAGGCAGTTCTTTGCATCGATCTTTATGCAAAAAGAAACTACAGACCAACCTGCCTAAAACCTAATTATAAAAGACAGACTAGAAATAAAAATTAAAATAAGCAAGAAAATAATCAGAGAACACCTATCTGACCTTGACGAATATAAATCACCAGGACCTGATGGAATACATCCCAGAGTTCTGAAGGAGTTGGCAGATGTCATCTCAGAACCATTGTATCATATTTTTCAAAAGATCCTGGAGCACCAGGGAAGTACCTGAGGACTGGAAAAAGACAGCAACTTGATACTAGTACATAATCAATCTGTTTTAGGATATTTGCACTGGAATTGCATTTTTAGAATTTATGTTTATTTTTATCTTTACCTGCGTTGGTACTGTATTACTTTTTGCTCTTTATGTATTTAGCTTAGAACCTTTTAGATCAAAGCAGAATGTAGAAACCATGTGCCCCTTCTGGTTCACAATAACTGGAAAGTAGATTGCGTTGTCTTAAACCTAAATCTAAACCTAAAGTCCTGTGGCATGCCAAGAAATGGAGGGTAAGGTAAAACTGTGGGGCAGAGTTGTCCTCAAGATTTGTTCCCAAAAATTTCAGGATGACAGTTACACACATGAAAAAACGGTCAGAGTGTTGGTTGCGCCATCGTGGCAACCCTCTTGCCTTGTTTTGACCATACCCTGCAGACAGCCCTGAGAGAAATCGTATACTTCACACGAAGACAGAAAGAAATGTCAACAATAATAATAATAATAATACCAATAGTGATAGGCTCCTTGGGTGCAATCCCAAAACAATTGGAGCACCACTTGAACACCATTGGCATTGACAAATTCGCCATTAGTCAATTGCAAAAGGTGGCCTTATTAGGAACTGCTTCCATCCTGTGACGATATCTGTAATACCATCAAACATCCACATCTGCCTATCCCAGGTCCTGGGTAAGGACTCGATAGGTAGACAAAATGCCAAATCTAGTCTGAACATCTGGCTGACTGTGCGATGATCCATAATAATAATAATAATAATAAATTTCTTTCAACATGTAATTGACCTACTTTTCCTCAGGGTCCTCTTCTTTCCATTGACGTGACATCCATCGATATGGGTTTGATTAAACTGGGAGAAAAAGTGACACGTGTTTTGGAAATAGAAAACTTAAGTCAGCTGCCAGGAAAATGGAAAATGCAGGAAAGACTTACCTGCATAGCAGAAAGGGCCGAGGAGGTAATGTTGCTCATTTCCCTAAATCTGTCGTCTGTTTCACTGACCAATCAGTTGCCAGATCACAGCCAAGAGAGTCCCCACTACCTTTCCCTTCTCCAGTGTCATTTGGATATCCTGTGGCTGGACATGGGTTTAAGTTGGAAAGCTCTGTAATGCAGAAGACTAGTCAAAAGTTCCTCAACCTGATATAGGTAATCCTCGACTTACAACAATTCATTTAGTGATATCCAAAGTTACAATACTGAAAAAAGTGACTTATGACGTTTTTCACCACTTATGATCTTTGCAACATCCCCATGGTCAACGTTATCAAAGTTCAGACACTTGGCAACTGACTCGTATTTATGACAGTTGCAGCATCCAGGGGTCTTATGATCCCCTTTTGTGACCTTCTGACCAGTCAATGGGGGAAGCCACATAACAGCCGTGTTGCCAACTTAACAAATTGCAGTGATTCACTTATTAACTGTGGCAAGAAAAGTCGTAAAATGCGGCAAAACTCACTTTAAAAATGTCTCCCTTAGCAACAGAAATGTTGGATTCAATTGTGATCGTAAGTCGAGGACTACCTGTATTCTGGATTGTTTGCACAGTGTGTCCCATTCATTCCCCACCCAGCCTGGAGGATTCTGGATTACATTAGCACTCAAATTTTCTTTCTGCAGGTTTCGCCCTTCAAAATCCAGCCTTCTAGTGGGGAACTGAATCCTCTGGGTAAATGCTGTGTCTCGCTTTCGTTTACTTCATATACATGTCATCATCTCCAAACTGTACTAGAGATGGACGTGGAAAACGGAGTTGGAAGGTAAAGATGGGAAAAAGGAAGAGAAGCCATTCCAATTTCTAGGAATTGAATTTTCCCAGAAAATACAGCTGATCAAAATCTTTGAGCCACTCTAGAGAAAGTAGAGGCAAAGTTAGCTGCCACGTTGAAAGTGCGTTAATAAAATAAGTTCCATATATTAAATACTATGCAATCAATCAGAATAGAGCTGAAGGACCTTGAGGGTCTTCTAGTCTAGTCCAACCCCCTGTTCAATATATTGTATTCTTCTGATTGTATCAGATATGGGAATTGTGTTATACATCTGTTCTATTTTATTTATAGGCCACCAGGTTCCAAAATAATTCTGGGTGGCTTATAAGCAAAAACATTAAAATAAAATAGAAAACAGTGAAACAGTGGCAAAACCGGAACAAAACAATTTATTTATTTATTTATTTAGTCTTTATTTTATTCCCAACTTGCCAGAATTTTAACCTGTTAGGGCATTTTGTTTGACATTCATTGGTGAGCTGCTGTGATGTCACTAAATGTTTAGGAATATTCTCTCCACTGAATGAAATAAATGGTCCACAGCAGAAGTTGGTCAATCAATTCAGCTGAGCTAGAAAGTCACTAATCTTTGGGGCATGAATAATCCAGCTGAGAGTTGCCTTGAACCAGGAGATGAACGGTGAATGAATGAATGAATGAATGAATGAAAAGGCCGAAGAGACAGGAAATAAAAGAAAGAGGGTTGAAAAAGAAAGCAGACGAAATGCTGAATTGGTAAGCAGGCTTTTAGAGAAACGTAGATAAAAGATGGGGAAAAGGGGCAGAGAAAGCAACAAAATAATGAAAGGAGGATTTTATATATATATAAGTTACAGTGGCACTGAAAAAAAGTGATCTATGACCATTTTTCACACTTACGACTGTTGCAGCATCCCCATGGTCACATGATTTACATTTGGATGCTTGACAACTAGTTCACATTTATAATGTTTGCAGTGTTCCGGGGGATCCCCTTTTGCAACCTGACAAGCCAAGTCAATGGGGAAAGTCGGACTCACTTAACAACAGTGTTACTAATTTAACAATTGCAGTGATTCACTTAAAAAAATGTGGCAGGGAAAGTCATAAATTGGGGCAAAACTCACTTAACAATTTTTTCACTTAGCAGCATAGATTCTGGGCTCAGTTGTGATCATAAGTCGAGGACTACCTGTATATTCAGCCTGTCACCCTTCCTGAAAGCCCTCAGTTTGTCCTGGGTCAGAATTTGCCCACTTGAAGATGTGAGAACTTCAACTCCTAGAATTCCCCAGCTAGCTATGCAGACGTTCACACATCAAGTGGCCAGGGTTCAGGAACATTGGACCTCAAGCCGAGGCCGATAGACCAACATTGATAATGATTGAGCACTCAATTCTCTTTCCAGCCACATCCCTGTATCTGTGGAGGTGCAGGTGCCCCAGGTGTGTCTGCTGCCGAGTCACTTACACTTCGAACTTGCCACTGGGATCCCCGCAGAGGCAACAGTCCACCTTTTCAACCAGACGTTGCTCCCCACACCCTTTAAATGGGGAGAGGTAAGTGGGTGGGTTGTGGTGTTCACAGCCAATCTGGATCCCTCCTTGGCCTACTGTTACATGATCTGCCATCCTGATTGTCTCGACAGCTGCTTGGAAGCCAGGGGTCTTCGTGTCTGCTGAGCGTCTCCCCAGAAAATGGAGTTTTGGGCCCCAATGAGAAGAAGGAATTTCGTGTGGTGATGACGTATAATAAGAAGGTTAATTTGCTTGGAAATAATTGCCTCTTGACATGCAGAGGTGCTTCACGGTTGCTGTTTCAGTCTTTTCCAGCCAGCCCACTTCTCTTTCACACTGGCTGGATATGCTGCAGCTGCCTGTGTTTCTAAACTTCCTTTTGTATTTTATTATTCTGTTTAAATTCTCGTATTTTATTTTACAGGGGTTGATAGAATGTTGTAGATAAGGTGGGAGGTTGGAGAAAAGATTATTTAGTTAGTTGTTTGCATCCTACTTTTATTATTTACGTATAACTCAAGGCAGCAAGGATATCCAGCACACTTCTCTCCTCCTATTTTCCCCACAACAACTTGTGAAGTGAGTTGGGCTAAGAGGGACTGGCCCACAGTCACGCCATGGCATGACTAGAACTCGGGGTCTCTTGTTTTCCAGTCTTAAGCACTATTATCAAACTGGCTCTCAGAAATACATTAGTAAGTATCTTCTGTCTTTGTGGCAAAACTGCTTCTAAAATGGTTCCCTTCATCATGTTATAGCTAACAAAGATGATGAGAGATTGCGGTTGAAATCATGACTTGTGAGTGAGTAGTCTGTTGGCATGGGAAGATCTACTCTATCTAGAAACAGGGAAGACTCTGCTAAGCTAGATAAACTCTGGGTCCTGCCCCCAAGTTTATTTTGCATTTTTCAGGATACTGTTGATTACAGTTTTTAAAAAGTAATGGAAACATATTGACTTACAGATTAGACTTTAACAGGTAGTCCTCAACTTACGACCATAATTGAGCCCAAAATTTATGTTGCTAAGTGAGATGTTTGTTAACTGAGTTTTGCCCCATTTTACGACTTTTCTTGCCACATTTGTTAAGTGAATCTGGTTTCCCCCATTGACTTTGCTTGTCAGAAGGTTGCAAAGGGGGATCACATAACCGCTGGGACACTGCCACTGTCCTAAATATGAACCAGTTGTCAAGCATCTGACTGTAAATCACATGGCCATGGGGATGCTGCAACGGTCATAAGTATGAAAAATGACCACAAGTCACTTTTTGCAGTGATGATGTAACTTTGAAGGGTCACTAAATGAGCGGTTGTAAGTTGAGGACTACCTGTAAATCATTTAAATATTAACATTAAAATTAAGAAAAAAGTTAGCTACAATGGGAACCAGTATGCAACGGTGGAAGTGAGGTCTTTTTAACCCACTAATCATCTATGGATCACCTTTATTGGGACCCCCACTAGGCCAATCAGCAGAGCCAGGTTTTGAGACCCTCCCAAAAGGCCAGTAGATTGGGGGCAAATGTTACCTTGAGGGGCACGAGGTTCCAGAATTTGGGAGTTATAGCAGAGAAGGCTCTTCTCTTGGACTCCACCAGGCAGAATTCTTTGATAGCAATAGTACTTAGACTTTTATACTGCTTCACAGTGCTTTTACAGACCTCTCTCAATAGTCTACGGAGTCAGCCTATTGCCTGCAACAATCAGGGCCCTCATTCAAATTCATTCTGATAGCTAGGTAGGTAGGTAGGTAAATGATAGGTAGGTAGGTAGGTAGGTAGGTAGGTAGGTAGATAAGTAGGTAGGTAGATAGGTAGGTAGGTAGGTAAATGATAGGTAGGTAGGTAGGTAGGTAGGTAGGTAGGTAGATAAGTAGGTAGGTAGATAGGTAGGTAGATAGGTAGGTAGATAGGTAGGTAGGTAGGTAGGTAGGTAGGTAAATGATAGGTAGGTAGGTAGGTAGGTAGGTAGGTAGGTAGGTAGATAGGTAGGTAAATGATAGGTAGGTAGGTAGGTAGGTAGGTAGGTAGGTAGGTAGGTAGGTAAATGATAGGTAGGTAGGTAGGTAGGTAGATAAGTAGGTAGGTAGATAGGTAGGTAGATAGGTAGGTAGATAGGTAGGTAGGTAGGTAGGTAGGTAGGTAGGTAGGTAAATGATAGGTAGGTAGGTAGGTAGGTAGTTAGGTAGGTAGGTAGATAGGTAGGTAGATAGGTAGGTGGGTAGGTAGGTAGGTAGGTAGGTAGGTAAATGATAGGTAGGTAGGTAGGTAGGTAGGTAGGTAGGTAGGTAAATGATAGGTAGGTAGGTAGGTAGGTAAATGATAGGTAGGTAGGTAGGTAGGTAGTTAGGTAGGTAGGTAAATGATAGGTAGGTAGGTAGGTAGGTAGATAGGTAGGTAGATAGGTAGGTGGGTAGGTAGGTAGGTAGGTAGGTAGGTAAATGATAGGTAGGTGGGTAGGTAGGTAGGTAGGTAGTAGGTAGGGATAGGTAGGTAGGTAGGTAGGTAAATGATAGGTAGGTAGGTAGGTAGGTAGTTAGGTAGGTAGGTAAATGAGGTAGGTAGGTAGGTAGGTAGGTAGATAGGTAGGTAGATAGGTAGGTGGGTAGGTAGGTAGGTAGGTAGGTAGGTAAATGATAGGTAGGTGGGTAGGTAGGTAGGTAGGTAGGTAGGTAAATGATAGGTAGGTAGGTAGGTAGGTAGTTAGGTAGGTAGGTAGATAGGTAGGTAAATGTAGGTAGGTAGGTAGGTAGGTAGGTAGGTAAATGTAGGTAGGTAGGTAGGTAGGTAGATAAGTAGGTAGGTAGATAGGTAGGTAGATAGGTAGGTAGATAGGTAGGTAGGTAGGTAGGTAGGTAGGTAAATGATAGGTAGGTAGGTAGGTAGGTAGTTAGGTAGGTAGGTAGATAGGTAGGTAGATAGGTAGGTGGGTAGGTAGGTAGGTAGGTAGGTAGGTAAATGATAGGTAGGTAGGTAGGTAGTTAGGTAGGTAGGTAGGTAAATGATAGGTAGGTAGGTAGGTAGGTAAATGATAGGTAGGTAGGTAGGTAGGTAGTTAGGTAGGTAGGTAAATGATAGGTAGGTAGGTAGGTAGATAGGTAGGTAGATAGGTAGGTGGGTAGGTAGGTAGGTAGGTAGGTAGGTAGGTAAATGATAGGTAGGTGGGTAGGTAGGTAGGTAGGTAGGTAGGTAGGTAAATGATAGGTAGGTAGGTAGGTAGGTAGTTAGGTAGGTAGGTAAATGATAGGTAGGTAGGTAGGTAGGTAGATAGGTAGGTAGATAGGTAGGTGGGTAGGTAGGTAGGTAGGTAGGTAGGTAAATGATAGGTAGGTGGGTAGGTAGGTAGGTAGGTAGATAGGTAGGTAAATGATAGGTAGGTAGGTAGGTAGGTAAATGATAGGTAGGTAGGTAGGTAGGTAGTTAGGTAGGTAGGTAAATGATAGGTAGGTAGGTAGGTAGGTAGGTAGATAGGTGATGATGATGATGATAAAGTTGGAAGGGACCTTGGAGGTCATCTAGTCCAACCCCCTGTTCGGGCAGGAAACCCTATACCATTTCGGACAAATGGCTTCTTAAAAACTTCCAGTGTTGGAGCATTCACCGCTTCTGGAGGCAGGTTGTTCCACTGGTTAATTGTTCTCACTGTCAGGAAGTTTCTCCTTAGTTCTAGGTTGCTTCTCTCCTTGATTAGTTTCCACCCGTTGCTTCTTGTCCTGCCTTCAGGTGCTTTGGAGAAGAGATTGACTCCCTCTTCTTTATGGCAGCCCCTGAGATATTGGAATACTGCTATCATGTCCCCCCTTGTCCTTCTCTTCGTTAAACTAGATATACCCAATTCTAGCAACCGTTCCTTATATGTTTTAGCCTCCAGTCCCCTAATCATCTTTGTTGCTCTTCTCTGTACTCTTTCTAGAGTCTCAACATCTTTTTTACATCGTGGTGACCAAAACTGGATGCAGTATTCCAAGTGTGGCCTTACCAAGGCATTGTAGGGTGGTATTAATACTTCACGTGATCTTGATTCTATCCCTCTGTTAATGCAGCCCAGCACTGTGTTGGCCTTTTTGGCAGCTGTAGCACACTGCTGGCTCATATTTAGGTGATTATCCACTAGGACTCCGAGGTCCCTCTCACAGTTGCTTCTATTGAGCAAGGTACCCCCTATACTATACCTGTACATTTGGTTTTTCTTGCCTAAATGTAGAACCTTGCTTTTTTCACCCTTGAATTTCATTTTGTTAGATAGCGTCCAGTGTTCAAGTCTGTCCAGATCCTCCTGTATCCTAAGCCTGTCTTCTGGAGTGTTGGCTATTCCTGCCAGCTTGGTGTCGTCTGCAAATTTGATGAGTTCCCCATCTATCCCCTCGTTCAGATCATTGATGAAGATGTTGAAGAGCACTGGGCCCAGAACACAGCCTTGGGGCACCCCACTACACACTTCCCTCCATGTAGATGCGGTTCCATTGAGGACCACACGCTAAGTATGGCCGGTCAGCCAGCTACAGATCCATCTGGTGGTGATGCTGTCTAACCTGTATTGTTCTATCTTATCTAGTAGTAGGTTGTGGTCTACTTTGTCAAATGCCTTACTGAAGTCTAAGTAAATTATATGCACAACATTCCTCTGGTCCACTAATTTTGTCACTTGATCAAAGAATGCAATAAGATTTGTCTGGCATAATCTGTTTTTGACGAACCCGTGTTGGCTTTTAGTAATGACTTTGTTTGCCTGTAGGTGTTCGCTGATTCGTTGTTTGATTATCTTTTCCAGAATCTTCCCAGGTATTGAGGTCAGGCTGATAGATCTGTAATTTCCTGGGTCCTTTTCCCCCCCTTTTTTGAAGATGGGAATTACATCAGCTCTTTTCCAGTCCTCTGGTAGTTCCCCTGTGCTCCAGGATCTTTGAAAAATATAGTTCAGTGGTTCTGAGATCACATCTGCCAGTTCCTTGAGAACCCATCTGGTCCTGGTGATTTGAACTCGTCTAGGCTGGACAGGTGTTCACTTACCATTTTCTTGCCTATCTTAACTTGTATTTCTATTCTGTTTTTTATGGCACTATTTTCGATAGGTTGGTCTGTTTTTTCCCTTTGTGTAAAGACAGATGCAAAAAACGAGTTAAATAGTTCTGTTTTCTCCCTGTTGCTTGTCACCTTCTTACCACTTTCACCCACTAATGGACGAATCGTTTCCTTCACTTTTTTCTTGTTCTTTACATGTTGAAAGAAGCTTTTTTTGTTATTTTTGACTTTGGTTGCAAGCCTTAGTTCATTTTGAGCCTTAGCTTTCCTCACTTCGTCTTTGCAGGCTCGGGCTATTTGCTGATATTCTGACTTAGTTATGTGTCCCTCTTTCCACTTTCTATACTTGTCCTTTTTATCTTGCAATTGATCAAAGAGTTCTCTATGCAGCCATGCTGGTTTCTTTTGAGAGCTGTTATTTTTCCTGTTTGTTGGTATTGTACTAGACTGGGCCTTTATTATCTCACTTTTCAAAATTTCCCAAGCCTCTTGAGTAGTTTTCCCCTGGAGGATTCTCATCCATGGAATCCTTCGCAAACCCTCTCTAAGTTTATTGAAATTAACTCTCTTGAAGTCCAAGACTCTAGTTTGACTGTGTTCTATTGCTTGTGCTTCCATAATGTTGAATTCCAATATTGCATGATCACTTCCTCCCAAGGTTCCTATGGCTTCAACACCATAGGTAGGTAGATGATAGGTGATAGATAGATAGAAAGATAGATAGATAGATAGATAGATAGATAGATAGATAGATAGATAGATAGATAGATAGATAGATAGCAATAGCACTTAGACTTGTACACCGCTTCACAGTGCTTTGCAACCCTTTCTAAGCGGTTTACAGAATCAGCCTATTGTTCCCAACAATCGAGCTCCTCATTTTACTGACCTCGGAAAAATGGAAGGCTGAGTCAACCTTGAGCCCCTCCAGGATCAAACTCCTGTCAGTTGTCAGAGTCTGCCCTGCAATACTGCACAGTAACCTCCGTGCCACCATGGCTCTTCTTGACGAACAGAGTCTGCAGCATGCTGCTCTGCTGGCACAAGTGGGGCAGACCCATCCCATTGGGGAGAGAAGGTTCCTCAGCTCACAAATGCTTCTGAGTTCCGTGTAGTTTTCTGGGGTGTTCTTAGAAAATGAAAATGGCAAACCCTTAAGAGCCCAAGGCCTTGTTTGAAAAGACACACATCTTCCCAGTAAAAGAAACAGGTGAATGGAAATGAGAGACAGTAAACTTGGGAAGGCGAAGGGGATGCCAAATTTTACCAGCTTGTCTTCTGAGAAATGGGTGGTTGTTTTTTTTTTGCACTTCCAATATATTTTCAAAGGGGACAGATAAGTAGCAGGGGGGCTCTTGGTTTGTGCAAAAACTCAGCGAGATTTTGAGACATGCTCTTCATATTCTGCATGTTTCCTGCCCGAGTAAGGGGTTGGACTAGAACAGTGGTTCTCAATCTTTTTAATGCCGCGACCCCCAATCGGTCGTAAGTCGAGGACTACTCAACCGGTCGTAAGTCGAGGACTACTCAACGGGTGCAGCACCGTTTGCAGAATGGGACTTTTGGCGGGCTCAGCAGGGCAGAGACAGCCTGGACAATTCCTATTGGCTTTTAAAAGCCAATAGAATTAGACTCTATTCAGGAGAGTCTATTCTATTGGCTTTCAAAAGCCAATAGAATAAAAGGGAGTAGCACAGCTAAGGGAAAGGGGGAAAAAATGGCGGACTGCGTTGTTTGGCAACCCCCGTGAAATGGTCGTTCGACCCCAAATGGGGTCCCGACCCACAGGTTTGAGAACCACTGGACTAGAAGATCTCCAAGGTCCCTTCCAACTCTTGTTATTTTGTTAACTATGTCACTCTTGACCCTAAGGGCCAAGGATTCTCTAGTTAAGCTGGTGAGCTAATTCAGCAGGTTTCTCTCTCTCTCTCAATAGTGCTGCATTTAATATTGTTTCTGCTGAAACCAAGTGCCGTTCTTCTTCTTAGGATAAGCTGAAGGACCTTATCTTGTGCTGTAGCATTGAAGATATGTCAGAGCCACTCTTTCTGGCTATGTCTGATGAAGTAAAACAGCTCTGTGTCACCTACTCAGTTCCCTTTGACAGGTAAAGAAGGGAGATATATTTATAATGAAAAGCGAGTAACGTAATTTATATGAATGATTTGGGTTCCTTTCTGCTTTAATTCCACTTCATTCACTTGCTAAGAACCATTTTAATTTGATTTTTGCTTCCTATCACATCTGCTTGATCACTAGAGTGAGAGACCAAATATGTTACATGGCCTGATCCTGCAGAGTGCTTTTTTATATATTCTTAGTATGCTCACAGCTTGTGTGAACTTGCATCATTCTTTGGAGATCATATTGGCTGCCCTATAAAACAACATTTTACTCTGTTTCTGCTAAAGCAGTACAGGTAGTCCTTGACTTAAGACCGTAATTGAGCCTGGAATTATGGTTATAAGTCATTCTGGTTATTCAGTGGGTCATCACATTGACCACACCCAATTTTACAACCTTTTTTGTGGCGATGATTAAATGAATCACCGTGGTCCTAAAGTGAACGTGGCAGTTGTTAAGCCAATCCATTGTGCACAGTTATCAAACACAAGCCAGCAGATCCACATAGGTATAATTCAAGCTAACAACAATACTTTAAAAAAAAAAAAGGAGTTCCTATGGATTTTACTCTGTTAGTTGTGGCTGACTCTAGGCTCATCTCCATTTCAATGCTGTTGAGCCAGCGCTGTCCGAAGACATTTCCGCGGTCACGTGGCCAGCATGATGTCATGGAGCGCTGTTGCCTTCCCACCCAAGTGATACCTATTTATCTACTCGCAGTTGCATGCTCTTGAACTACTAGGTTTGCAGGAGGTGGAGCGAGGACAGGAGCTCACCCCGTCGCATGGCGCTCAGATCTCAAACCTGGGTTGCTGGCTTTCTAGCCAATATGCCCAGCATCTTAATCACTGAGTCACCACACTGCCCAACTACTTTACTATATTCTGCCGTAATACAGAAATCTCCCCAGACGGCTTGTCTTCCTTTGGGAATAGATAGATAAGGTTCCAAGGTTCTTCCTTGTGGCTATGCAATGATTCCAGGCTACTTCCCTGCTTGAGCTCTCCTTTCTGCCTGGCTGGGCATTTCCCAACAACGACGGATATTTTTGCTGGGAAGCAGGAAGTAAATGCTTGTTTCCACAAAAATGTTATAAATCATGACCACGTGACCATATAAAACATTGCAAATGGTCATAAATGTAGGCTGGCTGCCAAGCGCCCAAAATGTGATTACTGGTGATTGGAACTTTAAATCTCTGTCTCAGGTGTCCTGGGGCATCCATTGTAGCTTTGAATGGTCCCTAAGCAACCAGTCCTAAGTCGAGGACTGCCTGTAAAGAAATCTCTCATTGTCCTTTGTGGCCTGGCATCTTAATCGGTGGGATTCAAATATGGGAACAACCAGTTCTCTGTGTGGATGCTGCTTCCGGAAGTCCATTCTGGGCCTGGGCAACAAAAAGTTAGCTATCGGTTCTGCTGAAGTGGTGCGAATTGGCTGAATCCCACCACTGATCTTAATTGCCCTTTTTCTGGGCAGTCATCTCTAAAAGGAAGTATTGTTGTTAATTTCTGCTCTTATTCTGCTCTTCTGCAGTGATGAGGAACAAAACTTAACGGATTCAGAAAATCTAAAACTCAGATTTGGCTGTGAGGTGGCCTTGAAGAGTGTGATAAAGCGTCAGTTGATCATTACCAACCATTCCGAATTAGCTGCTCCCTTCACCGTAGAAGTTGATTATTTCAGCAGCCCTCCACGAACTTCTGAGGATCAAGAAAAGTATGTCTTGTTTTGTTCCATTTACCCTTTGATTGGGAGGGCAAAGCTCCGGTAACTCTGGTTTAGTATACTTCTCATGGGCCCCAAAATTTCCATGCCTGCATAGTTACAAATATTCAATTCCTCAAATCTTTCTAAGCACTTCCTTGGGCATCCGGAGATCGGAATGGGACAACTCACCACAGCCAACTCGCAGTGGGACAATTTAACAATTCAGTTTAATTATTTAAAATAAATAAATAAATTGTTTTTATTATTTGTTTTCAATTCACGTTTCATTCTGTCCTTCCCTTTGCATCCTTTTCTTAATGATTCTATTCCACCATTTTTTTGATAATAGTGTAAACTTTTGTCCCATGGCGAATTGTCCCACCACAAGTTGGCCGTGGCGAATTGTCACGGACCCTCCAGAGACGGGCTTTGAAAAAGTTGACTGTCCTTTCTCTCTAATAAGGAGTTCCTCCCCAAGCAAGATGGAATCTCAAATAAAAGCCCCCATTTAGCTAATCACATCAATGTTTCTTTCTTCTTTGTAATTTTTTCCAATTGCTGACTCAGTGGGATCTTATCAGATGGGACATAGGATATGTGAAGAAAGGTGTATTAGCCAGTTCTCGTGTCAATAGAAACTGTAGGCTTCTGTCTGTCTTCAGTGTCTGTCTGTCTGTCTGTCTGTCTGTCTGTCTGTCTGTCTGTCTGTCTGTCTATCTATCTATGTAGGTCTTTGGTTGTTCGGGTTTTCTCCCGCGTAAAATTGGAAGTGTCTTGGCGACGTTTCGACGAAGTCCCATTCGTCATCTTCAGGCTGGTGCTTTCAGCTTCGTGCTTCGAGGAGCAATGTGATATCTGTCTGTCTGTCTGTCTGTCTGTCTGTCTGTCTGTCTCTCTCTCTCTCTCTCTCTCTCTCTCTCTCTCTCTATCATATGTCTGTCTTTATTTGTCTATCTCAGTATCTATCATCTATCTATTTATCTATCTATCTCTATCATCTGTCATCTGTCTATCTATTATCTATCACCTATCACCTATCATCTGTCTATCTATCTATCTATCTCTATCATATGTCTGTCTCTATCTATCTATCTCAGTATCTATCATCTATCTATCTATCATCTATCTATATCTTTCTGCCTGCCTGCCTGCCTGCCTGCCTATCTATCTATCTATCTATCTATCTATCTATCTATCTATCTATTTATCTATCTATTCAATATTTACAAAAGCCATCTTAAGAAAATGGCTTCCTGCTGTGCTTGGTGATGATGGGGATTGTAGTGCTTCCCAGAACCACCACCTTGAAAGGAACATAGTGTCCCTTCGCTAACATATCAGCATTTCCAGGTGATATGGAAAGGATCTGCAGTGTTTTAAAGTATATTTTTGAAGCATGCATCACGCCTGCAGATACCAAGGCATCCTTAACGAGTTGTTAGAGATTGTGTTTCCTCTATCTAGGGACACAATGCTGGAGAAAACCAGGCGAATAACACGATCATTCATAAAGAAGAAGCAGTCGGGTAAGAAAAAAAAAATCTGTTGTGTTTCTGTAGCAGGTAAGAAAAAAAATCTGTTATGTTTTTGTAGACAGGAAGTTTGTTAGACTGAAGACTTATTTTAATGGGGAAATGCAGCTGGACACTGCCCTGGCCAGTCCCTTTCAGACAATGGGGAGTCCAGCAGCTGCACTGTCACAGAAAGGGCATGCTGTTTTTGTTTTTCCGCTTTTCCAGCCTTCCAAGGGGGCATGCTGTCCCGTGGGAAAGGAGCAGCTTTCCACGTGCATCCGTCGGAGGGGATCCTGGAGGCTTTCCAGGAACTTACTATAGAAATCACAGCCTACAACAATATGTGGGGACATTATAAGGATGTTCTCATCTGTAAGGTGGGTGACCTGTCTGAGCCAGCAGATGGAATATTGACCTCACCTCAGAGCGGTTGATGGCAAAGCCGTGGCACATGGGACATGCCACAATGTTTAGAGCGACACACTAGCATTCACCAACACTCAATAAGAATTATTCTCCAAAGCATGCCCTCCTTTAGCTTCCAGATCAGTCAGGTATAATAAAGGAGAATATTTTCAAATTTCAAATTCAGAATAGAGCTGGAAGGGACTCTGGAGGTCTTCTAGTCCACCCCCCTGCTCAAGCAGGAAACCCTATTTCATTTCAACCAGTGGCCGTCCAGTTTCTTCTTAAAAATCTTCAGTGATGGATTGCCCACAATTTCTGAAGGCAAGCTGTCCCACTGATGATGATGATGATGATGATGATGATGATGATAATAATAAAGTTGGAAGGGACCTTGGGGGGTCATCTACTCCAACTCCCTGATCAGGCAGAAAACCCTACACAATTTCAGACAAATGGCTCTCCAGTCTTTTTAAAACCTCCAGTAATGGAGCAGACACAACTTCTGGAGGCAGGTTGTTCCACTGGTTAATTGTTTTCTCTGTCAAGAAGTTTCTCCTTAGTTCTAGGTTGCTTCTCTCCTTGATTAGTTTCCATCCGTTGCTTCTTGTCCTGCCTTCAGGGGCTTTGGAGAATAGCTTGACTCCCTCTTCTTTGGGGCAGCCCCTGAGATACTGGAACACTGCTATCATGTCCCCCCTCGTCCTTCTCTTCGTTAAACTAGACAGACCCAATTCCAGCAGCCGTTCCTTATATGCTTTAGCCTCCAGTCCCCTAATCATCTTTGTAGCTCTTCTCTGTACTCTTTCTAGAGTTAATTATATTGTCACTGTTAGGAAGTTTCCCCTTAATTCTAGGTTGCTTCTCTCCTTGATTAGTGTCCATCCATTGCTTCTTATTCTGCCTTCTGGAGATTTGGAGACCCCCCCTTCTTTGTTGCAGCCCCTCATATACTGGAAGACTGCTATCATGCCACCCCCAGTCCCTCTTTTCTGGTTATATCCATTTCCTGCATATGTTTCAGTCTCCAGGCCTTTAATCATCTTAGATGATCTTCTCTGCACTTTTTCCAAAGTCCCAACCTATTTTTCGTCATGTGCCGACCAGAACTGGATGCGGTATTCCAGTTGTGGTCTTACCAAAGTTTTATTAAGGCAGTACTTGATGAGCTTTAAAACAACCTTTAAAAATGTGTAGCTCAGGTTAAAATGAGTTGGGTATAAAAATCCCTCTTTCTTATGCAGGTGGGCGATTTAGAGCCAAGGTCGATCCCCATGGAAATGTCAGTGAAAGGCTGCCCCGTCTTCCTGCAGATTACTGGACCAAGCCATCCCATGGCGACCCCCACCATCAGGTAGATGTCCGAAACTTTCAGCAAGGCTACCAGGAACTCCCAACTGAGAGGCGGTGGAAATTTCAGAGAGATGTATTCTAGACCAGCAGGAATTTGTATAAACCTGTCCTGCCCACAGCTCTTATGTGACATGGGGCCCCCTTTTCCTCCTCTTTCATGTTGAAGGACTGGCCCAGTGACAGCACCGGATCTCCCCAAAGGATGCAACCCAGATCTTTTGCATGAGAAGGGGATGAAGCTCTTTGATTTTGAATCCCCTGCAGCTGCTGCCTGAAGAACTAATGCTTGTTTTCATCCAGTTCTACCGTGTTTCAGTCCCCCCTCCCATTTGGTTTAGTCCAGGACTAGGCCACCTTGGCTCTTTTATGACTGGTGGACTTCAACTCCCAGAATTCCTGAGCCAGCCATGCTGAGGGGAAATGGAGAAGTTTCCAAGCTGAGCCAGGCTGGCTCAGGAATTCTGGGAGTTGAAGTCCAGGAGTCATAAAAGAGCCAAGGTGGCCTACCCCTGGTCTAGTGGTTAAGGCACCAGACTAGAAAGCAGGAGACTGTGAATTCAATCCCACCTCAGGCATGAAAGCGGTCTGGGTGACTATGGACCAATCGCCACGAGACAGTGAGTTCTAGTCCCGCCTCAGGCATGAAAGTGGTCTCGATGACTTTGGGCCAATCACCAGGAGACAGTAAGTTCTAGTCCCGCCTCAGGCATGAAAGCTGGCTGGATGACTTTGGGCCAATCGCCAGGAGACAGTAAGTTCTAGTCCCGCCTCAGGCATGAAAGCTGGCTGGATGACTTTGGGCCAATCGCCAGGAGACAGTGAGTTCTAGTCCCACCTCACGCATGAAAGCGGTCTGGGTGACTATGGACCAATCGCCAGGAGACAGTGAGTTCTAGTCCCGCTTCAGGCATGAAAGCTGGGTGGATGACTTTGGGCCAATCGCCAGGAGACAGTAAGTTCTAGTCCCGCCTCAGGCATGAAAGCGTTCTGGGTGACTATGGACCAATTGCCAGGAGACAGTGAGTTCTAGTCCCGCCTCAGGCAGGAAAGTGGTCTGGATGACTTTGGGCCAATCACCAGGAGACAGTAAGTTCTAGTCCCGCCTCAGGCATGAAAGCTGGCTGGATGACTTTGGGCCAATCGCCAGGAGACAGTAAGTTCTAGTCCCGCCTCAGGCATGAAAGCTGGCTGGATGACTTTGGGCCAATCGCCAGGAGACAGTGAGTTCTAGTCCCGCCTCAGGCATGAAAGCGGTCTGGGTGACTAGGGACCAATCGCCAGGAGACAGTGAGTTCTAGTCCCACCTCAGGCATGAAAGCGGTCTGGATGACTTTGGGCCAATCACCAGGAGACAGTAAGTTCTACTCCCGCCTCAGGCATGAAAGCTGGCTGGATGACTTTGGGCCCATCGCCAGGAGACAGTAAGTTCTAGTCCCGCCTCAGGCATGAAAGCGGTCTGGGTGACTATGGACCAATCGCCAGGAGACAGTGAGTTCTAGTCCCACCTCAGGCATGAAAGCGGTCTGGGTGACTATGGACCAATCGCCAGGAGACAGTGAGTTCTAATCCCGCTTCAGGCATGAAAGCTGGCTGGATGACTTTGGGCCAATCGCCAGGAGACAGTAAGTTCTAGTCCCACCTCAGGCATGAAAGCGTTCTGGGTGACTATGGACCAATTGCCAGGAGACAGTGAGTTCTAGTCCCGCCTCAGGCAGGAAAGTGGTCTGGATGACTTTGGGCCAATCACCAGGAGACAGTAAGTTCTAGTCCCGCCTCAGGCATGAAAGCTGGCTGGATGACTTTGGGCCAATCGCCAGGAGACAGTAAGTTCTAGTCCCGCCTCAGGCATGAAAGCGGTCTGGGTGACTATGGACCAATCGCCAGGAGACAGTGAGTTCTAGTCCCACCTCAGGCATGAAAGCGGTCTGGGTGACTATGGACCAATCGCCAGGAGACAGTGAGTTCTAGTCCCGCCTCAGGCATGAAAGCGGTCTGGATGACTTTGGGCCAATGACCAAAAGACAGTAAGTTCTAGTCCTGCCTCAGGCATGAAAGCTGGCTGGATGACTTTGGGCCAATCGCCAGGAGACAGTAAGTTCTAGTCCCGCCTCAGGCATGAAAGCTGGCTGGATGACTATGGGCCAATCGCCAGGAGACAGTGAGTTCTAGTCCCACCTCAGGCATGAAAGCGGTCTGGATGACTTTGGGCCAATCACCAGGAGACAGTAAGTTCTACTCCCGCCTCAGGCATGAAAGCTGGCTGGATGACTTTGGGCCAATCGCCAGGAGACAGTAAGTTCTAGTCCCGCCTCAGGCATGAAAGCGGTCTGGGTGACTATGGACCAATCGCCAGGAGACAGTGAGTTCTAGTCCCGCTTCAGGCATGAAAGCTGGCTGGATGACTTTGGGCCAATCGCCAGGAGACAGTAAGTTCTAGTCCCGCCTCAGGCATGAAAGCGGTCTGGGTGACTATGGACCAATCGCCAGGAGACAGTGAGTTCTAGTCCCGCCTCAGGCATGAAAGCTGGCTGGATGACTTTGGGCCAATCGCCAGGAGACAGTAAGTTCTAGTCCCGCCTCAGGCATGAAAGCTGGCTGGATGACTTTGGGCCAATCGCCAGGAGACAGTGAGTTCTAGTCCCACCTCAGGCATGAAAGCGGTCTGGTGAGTATGGACCAATCGCCAGGAGACAGTGAGTTCTAGTCCCGCTTCAGGCATGAAAGCTGGCTTGATGACTTTGGGCCAATCGCCAGGAGACAGTAAGTTCTAGTCCCACCTCAGGCATGAAAGCGGTCTGGGTGACTATGGACCAATCGCCAGGAGACAGTGAGTTCTAGTCCCGCTTCAGGCATGAAAGCTGGCTGGATGACTTTGGGCCAATCGCCAGGAGACAGTAAGTTCTAGTCCCGCCTAAGGCATGAAAGCTGGCTGGATGACTTTGGGCCAATCGCCAGGAGACAGTGAGTTCTAGTCCCGCCTCAGGCATGAAAGCGGTCTGGGTGACTATGGACCAATCGCCAGGAGACAGTGAGTTCTAGTCCCACCTCAGGCATGAAAGCTGGTCTGGATGACTTTGGGCCAATCACCAGGAGACAGTACTAGTCCCGCCTCAGGCATGAAAGCTGGCTGGATGACTTTGGGCCAATCGCCAGGAGACAGTGAGTTCTAGTCCCGCCTCAGGCATGAAAGCGGTCTGGGTGACTATGGACCAATCGCCAGGAGACAGTGAGTTCTAGTCCCGCTCAGGCATGAAAGCGGTCTGGATGACTTTGGGCCAATCCAGGAGACAGTAAGTTCTACTCCCGCCTCAGGCATGAAAGCTGGCTGGATGACTTTGGGCCAATCGCCAGGAGACAGTGAGTTCTAGTCCCGCCTCAGGCATGAAAGCGGTCTGGGTGACTATGGACCAATCGCCAGGAGACAGTGAGTTCTAGTCCCGCTTCAGGCATGAAAGCTGGATGACTTTGGGCCAATGTAAGTTCTAGTTTCAGGCATGAAAGCTGGCTGGATGACTTTGGGACCAGGAGACAGTAAGTTCTAGTCCCGCCTCAGGCATGAAAGCGGTCTGGGTGACTATGGACCAATCGCCAGGAGACAGTGAGTTCTAGTCCCGCTTCAGGCATGAAAGCTGGCTGGATGACTTTGGGCCAATCGCCAGGAGACAGTAAGTTCTAGTCCCGCCTCAGGCATAAAAGCTGGCTGGATGACTTTGGGCCAATCGCCAGGAGACAGTGAGTTCTAGTCCCGCCTCAGGCATGAAAGCGGTCTGGGTGACTATGGACCAATCGCCAGGAGACAGTGAGTTCTAGTCCCGCTTCAGGCATGAAAGCTGGCTGGATGACTTTGGGCCAATCGCCAGGAGACAGTAAGTTCTAGTCCCGCCTCAGGCATGAAAGCGGTCTGGGTGACTATGGACCAATCGCCAGGAGACAGTGAGTTCTAGTCCCGCTTCAGGCATGAAAGCTGGCTGGATGACTTTGGGCCAATCGCCAGGAGACAGTAAGTTCTAGTCCCGCCTCAGGCATGAAAGCTGGCTGGATGACTGGGTGTAAGTTCTAGTCCCGCCTCAGGTATGAAAGCCTGGATGATCGCCAGGAGACAGTGAGTTCTAGTCCCGCTTCAGGCATGAAAGCTGGCTGGATGACTTTGGGCCAATCGCCAGGAGACAGTAAGTTCTAGTCCCGCCTCAGGCATGAAAGCTGGCTGGATGACTTTGGGCCAATCGCCAGGAGACAGTAAGTTCTAGTCCCGCCTCAGGCATGAAAGCTGGCTGGATGACTTTGGGCCAATCGCCAGGAGACAGTGAGTTCTAGTCCCACCTCAGGCATGAAAGCGGTCTGGATGACTTTGGGCCAATCACCAGGAGACAGTACTAGTCCCGCCTCAGGCATGAAAGCTGGCTGGATGACTTTGGGCCAATCGCCAGGAGACAGTGAGTTCTAGTCCCGCCTCAGGCATGAAAGCGGTCTGGGTGACTATGGACCAATCGCCAGGAGACAGTGAGTTCTAGTCCCGCTTCAGGCATGAAAGCGGTCTGGATGACTTTGGGCCAATGACCAGGAGACAGTAAGTTCTAGTCCCGCCTCAGGCATGAAAGCGGTCTGGGTGACTAGGGACCAATCGCCAGGAGACAGTGAGTTCTAGTCCCGCTTCAGGCATGAAAGCTGGCTGGATGACTTTGGGCCAATCGCCAGGAGACAGTAAGTTCTAGTCCCGCCTCAGGCATGAAAGCTGGCTGGATGACTTTGGGCCAATCGCCAGGAGACAGTGAGTTCTAGTCCTGCCTCAGGCATGAAAGCTGGCTGGATGACTTTGGGCCAATCGCCAGGAGACAGTAAGTTCTAGTCCCGCCTCAGGCATGAAAGCTGGCTGGATGACTTTGGGCCAATCGCCAGGAGACAGTAAGTTCTACTTCCGCCTCAGGCATGAAAGCGGTCTGGGTGACTATGGACCAATCGCCAGGAGACAGTGAGTTCTAGTCCCACCTCAGGCATGAAAGTGGTCTGGATGACTTTGGGCCAATCACCAGGAGACAGTAAGTTCTAGTCCCGCCTCAGGCATGAAAGCTGGCTGGATGACTTTGGGCCAATCACCAGGAGACAGTGAGTTCTAGTCCCGCTTCAGGCATGAAAGCGGTCTGGATGACTTTGGGCCAATGACCAGGAGACAGTAAGTTCTAGTCCCGCCTCAGGCATGAAAGCGGTCTGGGTGACTAGGGACCAATCGCCAGGAGACAGTGAGTTCTAGTCCCGCTTCAGGCATGAAAGCTGGCTGGATGACTTTGGGCCAATCGCCAGGAGACAGTAAGTTCTAGTCCCGCCTCAGGCATGAAAGCTGGCTGGATGACTTTGGGCCAATCGCCAGGAGACAATGAGTTCTAGTCCCACCTCAGGCATGAAAGCGGTCTGGGTGAGTATGGACCAATCGCCAGGAGACAGTGAGTTCTAGTCCCGCTTCAGGCATGAAAGCTGGCTGGATGACTTTCGGCCAATCGCCAGGAGACAGTAAGTTCTAGTCCCGCCTCAGGCATGAAAGCGGTCTGGGTGACTATGGACCAATCGCCAGGAGACAGTGAGTTCTAGTCCCGCTTCAGGCATGAAAGCTGGTTGGATGACTTTGGGCCAATCGCCAGGAGACAGTAAGTTCTAGTCCCGCCTCAGGCATGAAAGCGGTCTGGGTGACTATGGACCAATCGCCAGGAGGACAGTGAGTTCTAGTTCCCGCTTCAGGCATGAAAGCTGGCTGGATGACTTTGGGCCAATGACCAGGAGACAGTAAGTTCTAGTCCCGCTTCAGGCATGAAAGCTGGCTGGATGACTTTGGGCCCATCGCCAGGAGACAGTAAGTTCTAGTCCCGCCTCAGGCATGAAAGCGGTCTGGGTGACTATGGACCAATCACCAGGAGACAGTAAGTTCTAGTCCCGCCTCAGGCATGAAAGCTGGCTGGATGACTTTGGGCCAATCGCCAGGAGACAGTAAGTTCTAGTCCCGCCTCAGGCATAAAAGCTGGCTGGATGACTTTGGGCCAATCGCCAGGAGACAGTGAGTTCTAGTCCCGCCTCAGGCATGAAAGCGGTCTGGGTGACTATGGACCAATCGCCAGGAGACAGTGAGTTCTAGTCCCGCTTCAGGCATGAAAGCTGGTTGGATGACTTTGGGCCAATCGCCAGGAGACAGTAAGTTCTAGTCCCGCCTCAGGCATGAAAGCGGTCTGGGTGACTATGGACCAATCGCCAGGAGGCAGTGAGTTCTAGTCCCGCTTCAGGCATGAAAGCTGGTTGGATGACTTTGGGCCAATCGCCAGGAGACAGTAAGTTGTAGTCCCGCCTCAGGCATGAAAGCGTTCTGGGTGACTATGGACCAATCGCCAGGAGACAGTGAGTTCTAGTCCCGCTTCAGGCATGAAAGCTGGCTGGATGACTTTGGGCCAATCGCCAGGAGACAGTAAGTTCTAGTCCCGCCTCAGGCATGAAAGCTGGCTGGATGACTTTGGGCCAATCGCCAGGAGACAGTAAGTTCTACTCCCGCCTCAGGCATGAAAGCTGGCTGGATGACTTTGGGCCAATCGCCAGGAGACAGTGAGTTCTAGTCCCGCCTCAGGCATGAAAGCTGGCTGGATGACTTTGGGCCAATCGCCAGGAGACAGTAAGTTCTACTCCCGCCTCAGGCATGAAAGCTGGCTGGATGACTTTGGGCCAATCGCCAGGAGACAGTGAGTTCTAGTCCCGCCTCAGGCATGAAAGCGGTCTGGGTGACTATGGACCAATCGCCAGGAGACAGTGAGTTCTAGTCCCGCTTCAGGCATGAAAGCGGTCTGGATGACTTTGGGCCAATGACCAGGAGACAGTAAGTTCTAGTCCCGCCTCAGGCATGAAAGCGGTCTGGGTGACTAGGGACCAATCGCCAGGAGACAGTGAGTTCTAGTCCCGCTTCAGGCATGAAAGCTGGCTGGATGACTTTGGGCCAATCGCCAGGAGACAGTAAGTTCTAGTCCCGCCTCAGGCATAAAAGCTGGCTGGATGACTTTGGGCCAATCGCCAGGAGACAGTGAGTTCTAGTCCCGCCTCAGGCATGAAAGCGGTCTGGGTGACTATGGACCAATCGCCAGGAGACAGTGAGTTCTAGTCCCGCTTCAGGCATGAAAGCTGGTTGGATGACTTTGGGCCAATCGCCAGGAGACAGTAAGTTCTAGTCCCGCCTCAGGCATGAAAGCGGTCTGGGTGAGTATGGACCTCGCCATGAACTAGTGATTTCTAGGTCCCGCTTCAGGCATTGAAAGCCCTGGCTGGAATGACTTTGGGCCAATCAGCCAGGGACGTAAAGTTCTAGTCCACGCCTCAGGCATGAAAGCGTCTGGGTGAGTATGGACCAATCGCCAGGAGACAGTGAGTTCTAGTCCCGCTTCAGGCATGAAAGCTGGCTGGATGACTTTGGGCCAATCGCCAGGAGACAGTACGTTCTAGTCCCGCCTCAGGCATGAAAGCGGTCTGGGTGACTATGGACCAATCGCCAGGAGACAGTGAGTTCTAGTCCCGCTTCAGGCATGAAAGCTGGCTGGATGACTTTAGGCCAATCGCCAGGAGACAGTAAGTTCTAGTCCCGCCTCAGGCATGAAAGCGGTCTGGGTGACTATGGACCAATCGCCAGGAGACAGTTATTTCTAGTCCCGCTTCAGGCATGAAAGCTGGCTGGATGACTTTGGGCCAATCGCCAGGAGACAGTAAGTTCTAGTCCCGCCTAAGGCATGAAAGCTGGCTGGATGCTTTGGGCCAATCGCCAGGAGACAGTGAGTTCTAGTCCCGCCTCAGGCATGAAAGCGGTCTGGGTGACTATGGACCAATCGCCAGGAGACAGTGAGTTCTAGTCCCACCTCAGGCATGAAAGCGGTCTGGATGACTTTGGGCCAATCACCAGGAGACAGTACTAGTCCCGCCTCAGGCATGAAAGCTGGCTGGATGACTTTGGGCCAATCGCCAGGAGACAGTGAGTTCTAGTCCCGCTTCAGGCATGAAAGCTGGCTGGATGACTTTAGGCCAATCGCCAGGAGACAGTAAGTTCTAGTCCCGCCTCAGGCATGAAAGCGGTCTGGGTGACTATGGACCAATCGCCAGGAGACAGTTATTTCTAGTCCCGCTTCAGGCATGAAAGCTGGCTGGATGACTTTGGGCCAATCGCCAGGAGACAGTAAGTTCTAGTCCCGCCTAAGGCATGAAAGCTGGCTGGATGCTTTGGGCCAATCGCCAGGAGACAGTGAGTTCTAGTCCCACCTCAGGCATGAAAGCGGTCTGGATGACTTTGGGCCAATCACCAGGAGACAGTACTAGTCCCGCCTCAGGCATGAAAGCTGCTGGATGACTTTGGTCCAACGCCAGGAGACAGTGGATTTCCAGTCCCGCCCCAGGCATGAAAGCGGTCCTGGTGAACTATGGACGCAATCGCCAGGAGACAGTGAGTTTCTAGTCCCCGCTCAGGCATGAAGAAGCGGTCTGGATGACTTTGGGCCAATACCAGGGATACAGTAATTTCTAGGTGCTAGTTTAGTGTTATAGTTGGTTAGAGTGTAGTATATTTAGTTTTTCTAGTGTTTGTTTTGTGTTTTTTTTAGTTGTCTGTGTGTCCCGCCTCAGGCATGAAAGCGGTCTGGGTGACTAGGGACCAATCGCCAGGAGACAGTGAGTTCTAGTCCCGCTTCAGGCATGAAAGCTGGCTGGATGACTTTGGGCCAATCGCCAGGAGACAGTGAGTTCTAGTCCCGCTTCAGGCATGAAAGCTGGCTTGATGACTTTGGGCCAATCGCCAGGAGACAGTAAGTTCTAGTCCCACCTCAGGCATGAAAGCGGTCTGGGTGACTATGGACCAATCGCCAGGAGACAGTGAGTTCTAGTCCCGCTTCAGGCATGAAAGCTGGCTGGATGACTTTGGGCCAATCGCCAGGAGACAGTAAGTTCTAGTCCCGCCTAAGGCATGAAAGCTGGCTGGATGACTTTGGGCCAATCGCCAGGAGACAGTGAGTTCTAGTCCCGCCTCAGGCATGAAAGCGGTCTGGGTGACTATGGACCAATCGCCAGGAGACAGTGAGTTCTAGTCCCACCTCAGGCATGAAAGTGGTCTGGATGACTTTGGGCCAATCACCAGGAGACAGTACTAGTCCCGCCTCAGGCATGAAAGCTGGCTGGATGACTTTGGGCCAATCGCCAGGAGACAGTGAGTTCTAGTCCCGCCTCAGGCATGAAAGCGGTCTGGGTGACTATGGACCAATCGCCAGGAGACAGTGAGTTCTAGTCCCGCTTCAGGCATGAAAGCGGTCTGGATGACTTTGGGCCAATGACCAGGAGACAGTAAGTTCTAGTCCCGCCTCAGGCATGAAAGCTGGCTGGATGACTTTGGGCCAATCGCCAGGAGACAGTGAGTTCTAGTCCCGCCTCAGGCATGAAAGCGGTCTGGGTGACAATGGACCAATCGCCAGGAGACAGTGAGTTCTAGTCCCGCTTCAGGCATGAAAGCTGGCTGGATGACTTTGGGCCAATGACCAGGAGACAGTAAGTTCTAGTCCCGCTTCAGGCATGAAAGCTGGCTGGATGACTTTGGGCCCATCGCCAGGAGACAGTAAGTTCTAGTCCCGCCTCAGGCATGAAAGCGGTCTGGGTGACTATGGACCAATCACCAGGAGACAGTAAGTTCTAGTCCCGCCTCAGGCATGAAAGCTGGCTGGATGACTTTGGGCCAATCGCCAGGAGACAGTAAGTTCTAGTCCCGCCTCAGGCATAAAAGCTGGCTGGATGACTTTGGGCCAATCGCCAGGAGACAGTGAGTTCTAGTCCCGCCTCAGGCATGAAAGCGGTCTGGGTGACTATGGACCAATCGCCAGGAGACAGTGAGTTCTAGTCCCGCTTCAGGCATGAAAGCTGGTTGGATGACTTTGGGCCAATCGCCAGGAGACAGTAAGTTCTAGTCCCGCCTCAGGCATGAAAGCGGTCTGGGTGACTATGGACCAATCGCCAGGAGGCAGTGAGTTCTAGTCCCGCTTCAGGCATGAAAGCTGGTTGGATGACTTTGGGCCAATCGCCAGGAGACAGTAAGTTGTAGTCCCGCCTCAGGCATGAAAGCGTTCTGGGTGACTATGGACCAATCGCCAGGAGACAGTGAGTTCTAGTCCCGCTTCAGGCATGAAAGCTGGTTGGATGACTTTGGGCCAATCGCCAGGAGACAGTAAGTTCTAGTCCCGCCTCAGGCATGAAAGCGGTCTGGGTGACTATGGACCAATCGCCAGGAGACAGTGAGTTCTAGTCCCACCTCAGGCAGGAAAGTGGTCTGGATGAGTTTGGGCCAATCACCAGGAGACAGTGAGTTCTAGTCCCGCCTCAGGCATGAAAGCTGGCTGGATGACCTTGGGCCAATCGCCAGGAGACAGTAAGTTCTAGTCCCGCCTCAGGCATGAAAGCTGGCTGGATGACTTTGGTCAATCGCCAGGAGACAGTGAGTTCTAGTCCCACCTCAGGCATGAACGTGGTCTGGGTGACTATGGACCAATCGCCAGGAAACAGTGAGTTCTAGTCCCGCTTCAGGCATGAAAGCTGGCTGGATGACTTTGGGCCAATCGCCAGGAGACAGTAAGTTCTAGTCCTGCCTCAGGCATGAAAGCTGGCTGGATGATTTTGGGCCAATCGCCAGGAGACAGTAAGTTCTAGTCCCACCTCAGGCATGAAAGCTGGCTGGATGATTTTGGGCCAATCGCCAGGAGACAGTAAGTTCTAGTCCCACCTCAGGCATGAAAGCTGGCTGGATGACTTTGGGCCAATCGCCAGGAGACAGTGAGTTCTAGTCCCACCTCAGGCATGAAAGCGGTCTGGATGACTATGGACCAATTGCCAGGAGACAGTGAGTTCTAGTCCCGCTTCAGGCATGAAAGCTGGCTGGATGACTTTGGGCCAATCGCCAGGAGACAGTAAGTTCTAGTCCTGCCTCAGGCATGAAAGCTGGCTGGATGACTTTGGGCCAATCGCCAGGAGACAATAAGTTCTAGTCCCGCCTCAGGTATGAAAGCTGGCTGGATGACTTTGGGCCTGTCGCCAGGAGACAGTGAGTTCTAGTCCCGCTTCAGGCATGAAAGCTGGCTGGATGACTTTGGGCCAATCGCCAGGAGACAGTAAGTTCTAGTCCCGCCTCAGGCATGAAAGCTGGCTGGATGACTTTGGGCCAATCGCCAGGAGACAGTGAGTTCTAGTCCCACCTCAGGCATGAAAGTGGTCTGGGTGACTATGGACCAATCGCCAGGAGACAGTGAGTTCTAGTCCCGCTTCAGGCATGAAAGCTGGCTGGATGACTTTGGGCCAATTGCCAGGAGACAGTAAGTTCTAGTCCCGCCTCAGGCATGAAAGCTGGCTGGATGACGTTGGGCCAATCGCCAGGAGACAGTAAGTTCTACTCCCGCCTCAGGCATGAAAGCTGGCTGGATGACTTTGGCCAATTGCCAGGAGACAGTGAGTTCTAGTCCCACCTCAGGCATGAAAGTGGTCTGGGTGACTATGGACCAATCGCCAGGAGACAGTGAGTTCTAGTCCCTCTTCAGGCATGAAAGCTGGCTGGATGACTTTGGGCCAATCGCCAGGAGACAGTAAGTTCTAGTCCCGCCTCAGGCATGAAAGCTGGCTGGATGACTTTGGGCCAATCGCCAGGAGACAGTGAGTTCTAGTCCTGCCTCAGGCATGAAAGCTGGCTGGATGACTTTGGGCCAATCGCCAGGAGACAGTGAGTTCTAGTCCCGCTTCAGGCATGAAAGCTGGCTGGATGACTTTGGGCCAATCGCCAGGAGACAGTAAGTTCTAGTCCCGCCTCAGGCATGAAAGCTGGCTGGATGACTTTGGGCCAATCGCAAGGAGACAGTAAGTTCTACTCCCGCCTCAGGCATGAAAGCTGGCTGGATGACTTTGGCCAATTGCCAGGAGACAGTGAGTTCTAGTCCCACCTCAGGCATGAAAGTGGTCTGGGTGACTATGGACCAATCGCCAGGAGACAGTGAGTTCTAGTCCCTCTTCAGGCATGAAAGCTGGCTGGATGACTTTGGGCCAATCGCCAGGAGACAGTAAGTTCTAGTCCCACCTCAGGCATGAAAGCTGGCTGGATGACTTTGGGCCAATCGCCAGGAGACAGTGAGTTCTAGTCCCACCTCAGGAGTGAAAGCGGTCTGGGTGACTATGGACCAATCGCCAGGAGACAGTGAGTTCTAGTCCCGCTTCAGGCATGAAAGCTGGCTGGATGACTTTGGGCCAATCGCCAGGAGACAGTAAGTTCTAGTCCTGCCTCAGGCATGAAAGCTGGCTGGATGACTTTGGGCCAATCGCCAGGAGACAATAAGTTCTAGTCCCGCCTCAGGTATGAAAGCTGGCTGGATGACTTTGGGCCTGTCGCCAGGAGACAGTGAGTTCTAGTCCCGCTTCAGGCATGAAAGCTGGCTGGATGACTTTGGGCCAATCGCCAGGAGACAGTAAGTTCTAGTCCCCCCTCAGGCATGAAAGCTGGCTGGATGACTTTGGGCCAATCGCCAGGAGACAGTGAGTTCTAGTCCCACCTCAGGCATGAAAGTGGTCTGGGTGACTATGGACCATTCGCCAGGAGACAGTGAGTTCTAGTCCCGCTTCAGGCATGAAAGCTGGCTGGATGACTTTGGGCCAATTGCCAGGAGACAGTAAGTTCTAGTCCCGCCTCAGGCATGAAAGCTGGCTGGATGACGTTGGGCCAATCGCCAGGAGACAGTAAGTTCTACTCCCGCCTCAGGCATGAAAGCTGGCTGGATGACTTTGGCCAATTGCCAGGAGACAGTGAGTTCTAGTCCCACCTCAGGCATGAAAGTGGTCTGGGTGACTATGGACCAATCGCCAGGAGACAGTGAGTTCTAGTCCCTCTTCAGGCATGAAAGCTGGCTGGATGACTTTGGGCCAATCGCCAGGAGACAGTAAGTTCTAGTCCCGCCTCAGGCATGAAAGCTGGCTGGATGACTTTGGGCCAATCGCCAGGAGACAGTGAGTTCTAGTCCTGCCTCAGGCATGAAAGCTGGCTGGATGACTTTGGGCCAATCGCCAGGAGACAGTAAGTTCTAGTCCCGCCTCAGGCATGAAAGCTGGCTGGATGACTTTGGGCCAATCGCCAGGAGACAGTAAGTTCTAGTCCCACCTCAGGCATGAAAGCTGGCTGGATGACTTTGGGCCAATCGCCAGGAGACAGTAAGTTCTAGTCCCGCCTCAGGCATGAAAGCGGTCTGGGGAATATGGACCAATCGCCAGGAGACAGTGAGTTCTAGTCCCACCTCAGGCATGAAAGTGGTCTGGACGACTTTGGGCCAATCACCAGGAGACAGTAAGTTCTAGTCCCGCCCAGGCATGAAAGCTGGCTGGTGACTTTGGGCCAATCACCAGGGGACAGTAAGTTCTAGTCCCGCCTCAGGCATGAAAGACTTGGGCCAATAAGTTCTAGTCTCAGGCATGAAAGCCACGCCAACCAGGAGACAGTGAGTTCTAGTCCCGCCTCAGGCATGAAAGTGGTCTGGATGACTTTGGGCCAATCACCAGGAGACAGTAAGTTCTAGTCCCGCCTCAGGCATGAAAGCTGGCTGGATGACTTTGGGCCAATCGCCAGGAGACAGTAAGTTCTAGTCCCGCCTCAGGCATGAAAGCTGGCTGGAGACTTTGGGCCAATCGCAGGAGACAGTAAGTTCTAGTCCCGCCTCAGGCATGAAAGCTGGCTGGATGACTTTGGGCCAATCGCCAGGAGACAGTAAGTTCTAGTCCCGCCTCAGGCATGAAAGCTGGCTGGATGACTTTGGGCCAATCGCCAGGAGACAGTAAGTTCTAGTCCCGCCTCAGGCATGAAAGCTGGCTGGATGACTTTGGGCCAATCGCCAGGAGACAGTAAGTTCTAGTCCCGCCTCAGGCATGAAAGCTGGCTGGATGACTTTGGGCCAATCGCCAGGAGACAGTAAGTTCTAGTCCCGCCTCAGGCATGAAAGCTGGCTGGATGACTTTGGGCCAATCGCCAGGGGACAGTGAGTTCTAGTCCCACCTCAGGCATGAAAGCGGTCTGGGTGACTATGGACCAATCGCCAGGAGACAGTGAGTTCTAGTCCCGCTTCAGGCATGAAAGCTGGCTGGATGACTTTGGGCCAATCGCCATGAGACAGTAAGTTCTAGTCCCGCCCCAGGCATGAAAGCGGTCTGGGTGACTATGGACCAATCGCCAGGAGGCAGTGAGTTCTAATCCCGCTTCAGGCATGAAAGCAGTCTGGGTGACTATGGACCAATCACCAGGAGACAGTGAGTTCTAGTCCCGCTTCAGGCATGAAAGCTGGCTGGATAACTTTGGGCCAATCGCCAGGAGACAGTAAGTTCTAATCCCGCCCCAGGCATGAAAGCGGTCTGGGTGACTATGGACCAATCGCCAGGGGACAGTGAGTTCTAGTCCCACCTCAGGCATGAAAGCGGTCTGGGTGACTATGGACCAATCGCCAGGAGACAGTGAGTTCTAGTCCCGCTTCAGGCATGAAAGCTGGCTGGATGACTTTGGGCCAATCGCCAGGAGACAGTAAGTTCTAGTCCCGCCCCAGGCATGAAAGCGGTCTGGGTGACTATGGACCAATCGCCAGGAGACAGTGAGTTCTAGTCCCGCTTCAGGCATGAAAGCTGGCTGGATGACTTTGGGCCAATCGCCAGGAGACAGTAAGTTCTAGTCCCGCCTCAGGCATGAAAGCGGTCTGGGTGACTATGGACCAATCGCCACGAGACAGTGAGTTCTAGTCCCGCCTCAGGCATGAAAGCGGTCTGGATGACTTTGGGCCAATCACCAGGAGACAGTAAGTTCTAGTCCTGCCTCAGGCATGAAAGCTGGTTGGATGACTTTGGGCCAATCGCCAGGAGACAGTAAGTTCTAGTCCCGCCTCAGGCATGAAAGCTGGCTGGATGACTTTGGGCCAATCGCCAGGAGACAGTGAGTTCTAGTCCCGCTTCCGGCATGAAAGCTGGCTGGATGACTTTGGGCCAATCGCCAGGAGACAGTAAGTTCTAGTCCCGCCTCAGGTATGAAAGCTGGCTGGATGACTTTGGGCCAATCGCCAGGAGACAGTAAGTTCTAGTCCCGCCTCAGGCATGAAAGCTGGCTGGATGACTTTGGGCCAATCGCCAGGAGACAATGAGTTCTAGTCCCACCTCAGGCATGAAAGCGGTCTGGGTGACTATGGACCAATCGCCAGGAGACAGTGAGTTCTAGTCCCGCTTCAGGCATGAAAGCTGGCTGGATGACTTTGGGCCAATCGCCAGGAGACAGTAAGTTCTAGTCCCGCCTCAGGCATGAAAGCGGTCTGGGTGACTATGGACCAATCGCCAGGAGACAGTGAGTTCTAGTCCCGCCTCAGGCATGAAAGCGGTCTGGATGACTTTGGGCCAATGACCAAAAGACAGTAAGTTCTAGTCCCGCCTCAGGCATGAAAGCTGGCTGGATGACTTTGGGCCAATCACCAGGAGACAGTAAGTTCTAGTCCCACCTCAGGCATGAAAGCAGTCTGGGTGAGTATGGACCAATCGCCAGGAGACAGTGAGTTCTAGTCCCGCTTCAGGCATGAAAGCTGGCTGGATGACTTTGGGCCAATCGCCAGGAGACAGTAAGTTCTAGTCCCGCCTCAGGCATGAAAGCGGTCTGGGTGACTATGGACCAATCGCCAGGAGACAGTGAGTTCTAGTCCCACCTCAGGCATGAAAGTGGTCTGGATGACTTTGGGCCAATCACCAGGAGACAGTAAGTTCTAGTCCTGCCTCAGGCGTGAAAGCTGGCTGGATGACTTTGGGCCAATCGCCAGGAGACAGTAAGTTCTAGTCCCGCCTCAGGCATGAAAGCTGGCTGGATGACTTTGGGCCAATCGCCAGGAGACAGTGAGTTCTAGTCCCACCTCAGGCATGAAAGCGGTCTGGGTGACTATGGACCAATCGCCAGGAGACAGTGAATTCTAGTCCCGCTTCAGGCATGAAAGCGGTCTGGATGACCTTGGGCCAATGACCAGGAGACAGTAAGTTCTAGTCCCGCCTCAGGCATGAAAGCTGGCTGGATGACTTTGGGCCAATCGCCAGGAGACAGTAAGTTCTACTCCCGCCTCAGGCATGAAAGCTGGCTGGATGACTTTGGGCCAATCGCCAGGAGACAGTGAGTTCTAGTCCCGCCTCAGGCATGAAAGCTGGCTGGATGACTTTGGGCCAATCGCCAGGAGACAGTAAGTTCTACTCCCGCCTCAGGCATGAAAGCTGGCTGGATGACTTTGGGCCAATCGCCAGGAGACAGTGAGTTCTAGTCCCGCCTCAGGCATGAAAGCGGTCTGGGTGACTATGGACCAATCGCCAGGAGACAGTGAGTTCTAGTCCCGCTTCAGGCATGAAAGCTGGCTGGATGACTTTGGGCCAATCGCCAGGAGACAGTAAGTTCTACTCCCGCCTCAGGCATGAAAGCTGGCTGGATGACTTTGGGCCAATCGCCAGGAGACAGTGAGTTCTAGTCCCGCTTCAGGTATGAAGGCTGGGTGGGTGACTTTGGGCCAATCATTCTCTCGCTCTCAACCCAACCCACCTCACAGAGTTGTTTTTGTGGGAAAAATAGGAGAAAGAAGGCATGTTGGATACATTTGCTGCCTTGAGTTATTTGTAAAAATAATAAAGGCGGAATACAGATAAAGAAAGAAACATCCTTACTCTGGTGCAAATAGTTTTGCATTCCTCCAGAAAGTTCCTGTAAGCTTCTGGCTGGGTTGATTAGCCATAGGGATCCTAGGAAATATATTTTCTCCATCCCAGTTTTCAAAACATTGTTCTTACTAGTTAAATAATTAGCATTCTCGTAATAATCATTGTTATTTCAGGTATTCCTCAACCTACTGTCATTCTTTTAAGGACCACTCCAAAGTTTTCAGCTGAAAAAAGTGATTCATGATTAGTCCTCACACTTACGACCATTGCAACATCCCTGTGGTCACATGTGCGAGGTCACCATTTTCAGTCGTGGTCTCTTGCAAAAGAAGCAAAGTAATTCGCTTAACGACCGTTCCAAAAATACTTGCAAAATCAGATGCAGGTATTGATGCCTCACTTAATGACAGTACCGCTTAACAATGAATTTTCTGGTCGTACGTCAAGGACAACCTGTTCAGATTCCTACATAATATCTTGTTTCCTTCCCAGGTTTGGAGCTCACATCTCTGGAGGAGACACCGTCTCACGGTACATCCGTCTCAATAACCCCACTCCGTTCGGTAAGAGTTTGTACCGGCCAGTGTTGTTTTTTCCCTGAAAGAGGCAAGCCCCCCCCCACTTCCCCTCCTCCCCAGAGGAAAACGAAAGGTCAAGGCAGGGGTCTTCAAACTTGGCCCTTTTATGACTTGCCTGACTGAGGAATTCTAGGAGTTGAAGTCCACAAATCATAAAAGGGCCAAGTTTGAAGACCCCTGGATCAAGGTCTTTGCAAGTTTGGAAAACACCTAAGAATATGTCTCCCCTTGTCTCCTCCTTGCCCCCTCCCCCAAATGTCTGTGGATTTTGAGATTTTCTCCAAGCAACATTCAAAATATCTTCCAATCTTGAGGGTGAGCGATCATCATCATCGTCATCATAACAACAACAACAACAACAATAACAATAGAGTTGGAAGGGAACTTCGAGGTCATCTAGTAATCCACCCCCCTGCTCAGGCAGGAAACCCTATATACCATTTTGGATAAATGGCTGTCCAGTCTCTTCTTAAAAATTTCCAGTGTTGGAACATTCACCACTTCTAGAGGCAGATTGTTCCATTGGTTAATTGTTCTAATTGTTAGGAAGTTTCTCCTTAGTTCTAGGTTGCTTCTCTCCTTGATTAGTTTCCATCCGTTGCTTCTTGTCCTGCCTTCAGGTGCTTTGGAGAACAGCTTGACTCCCTCTTCTTTGGGGCAGCCCTTGAGATATTGGAACACTGCTATCATGTCCCCCCTCCTCCTTCTCTTCATTAAACTAGACATACCCAATTCCAGCAATCTTTCTTTATATGTTTTAGCCTCCAGCTGCCTGATCATCTTTGTTGCTCTCCTCCACACTCTTTCTAGAGTCTCTAGAGTTTTTGAAAGAACTACAAAACTTTTAGCCCAACAGGCTGGGGGATCCTGGGAGCTGAAATCCACACATCTAAAAGTTGCCAAGTTTTTAAAAAAACCTGTTTTAGCCAATGACCTCCTGAGGTTATAGGCAACCCCATACTTAGCTGCAAACCTTCAGCCATCCTTATTTTGATTTCACCTTTTCTCCCTTCTTCAATTCAGACATTCGAATGGACTGGGAAAGTTACAACCAAGATAAAGACGATGACAAACTGATAGATCTCTTGGTGTTTTATGGTGCACCATTTCCAATCAAGGATTCAGATGGCAATGAGATCAACGTTCTCTGGAAGTCAGACACCTCCTCTAAGAAAATGTCTTCCACTTCAGACTCTAGCTGGTCCTCAGCCAGGGAGAACCTGGTTAGTACACAGGCTGTTTAAAAAGTGTTATTTTCCTCCCTTTTAAAGGATTTCTCCAAAATTCTTAGAATACATGGCATTTCTACAATGCGGGCAAGACATTTAAGAACAGAATAGAATTAGAATAAATAGAATAGAATAGAATAGAATGAGGGAATAAGGGAATAGAAATAAGAATAGAATAGAATAGAATAGAATAGAATAGAATAGAATAGGATAGAATAGAATAGAATAGAATAGAATAGAATTGAATAAACAATAGAAAAACAATAGAATAGAATTCTTTATTGCCAAGACAAGGAATTTGTCTCCAGTGCATAATTTATCATTCTCTGTTATTCGACTTACAGTACAGTAGGAGTAGGGAGAAAAATAATTTCGCCTTTTAGTCCAGGTGCACAAAGGTTGGGCTTTTGCTATTTTCAGCAGCTGGGACAAATAAACTAACATTCCTCCTGGTAATTTTGCAGGCACTTTGATCGTATAGATTTACCTTGTCTAAAACCAGGAATTTTGGAACCCCTGCAAGTTGTGGGCTTGCCTTTATTTAAATCAGCTGACCTCCTTTCAAAGTGGGTGCAGTACTTTCTGTGCTATATTTTCTTTATTCTCAGTTGGCTTTGCTTTCAGAGTTGCCACCATTTAGAAACAGCCGAGAAAGAATAAAACACTGGGGAGCGTATCCTCTTGCTATTTTTCTTGTCTAAATCCAGTTCTTTTCTGCCTACCCATGTGACTGGCAGAAGAACCATTTGCACTGTACAGAACCTCTAACGCAGGGCTTTTCAACCTTTTCACCCATTGTACCACTTTTAGGATATGGCAACATTCGAATATCACCAGTCGCCTAGCAAGGTGTCAAAAACTTGATGACCCCCCCCAAAAGGAAAAAAGGGATAAAGTACAGGTAGTCCTCGACTTACAACAGTTCGCTTAGTAACTGTTTGAAGTTACAATGGCACTGAAAAAAGTGTCCCCCAAGCCACAGCCGAGCAAGACACCTGCCTGCCCGGCCGGCGGCGTTCTTCCTCCTATCCAAGGTTTTCATTGTTGTGAGCATTTCTGTTGAAGATTGACAGCGGGGGTGGGATGGGGGTGTTTGGTTTTTATTCTCCCCCCCCCATCTGCTGTGTGGTTGCAGCAGGTTTGGTCACTTCACATGACCCTGGGACAGTGTGACTGTCATAAATATGAATCAGTTGCCAAGCATCTGAATGTAAATCACAAGACACTGGAGATGCTGCAACATTCCAGCTGATTGGCGCTTCTTCTGGGCTCAGCAGAAGCACCAGGATCAGCGCCGAGCCCCAGCTGGAGCCTGGAGCTGATCCTGGTGCTTCCGCTGAGCCCTGGCAGCCCTGCAGCTCCATCCATCTTTTGCTCAGGCTTGTGCGGTGCTGCCACCGGTTCAGCTTATTCCCCTCCCCCGCTACCACTTTTCTAAGATGGTCGCATACCACCTCCCAGGTGCCAATGTGCCACAAGTGGTACCCGTACCACTGGTTGAAAAGCCCTGCTCTAGCGTAGTGTTTCTCAACCTTGACAACTTTAAGATGGTGCATGCCAACACCCAGAATTCCCCAGTCAGCATGATAGCTGGGGAATTCTGGGAATTCTGCCCATCTTAAAGTTGTCAAAGATGAAAAACACCGCTCTACTGTTTCACTTTAACAAAAGATTTTAATCCTTATTAGGTAAAATGTTGGTGCCGTTGCAACAATGAAAGAGATTTTTTTTTTTTGTCTCTTAAAGGATAATATAGGCTTGTTCCATTCTAGCCAGTGGAGCTTGGGGAATCACTGTGCAGCTGTGTCAGTAGAGGATTGAAGGATGAGCAAGGAGTAAAAGGGTTGGTCCCTACATGTAATCTACTAAGAAAAGTCTTTGGAGGCTGTTTTATAGTCGCTTCCAGATGGGAATAGGAGGTTGAAGGATTGTGGTTTCTCTCCTTGACATGCAATAAAAAGTTGAAAAACTATTTGCACATTCAAGGCTGAGCTCTACTCTCTTCCGGCTGTGAATGTGATGTTCAGGATACAAAATTGGATCCACCTGAGTTACATCCATACCGTTTCCAGCAGAGATTCCAAGCAATTGTTCCGAACCACCTCTTTAAAATATAGTGCATGCTTATATTCGTGTAACTTTCCCCCCTGTTTCTATTAAACCAACTACCAGTCTTTGCAGGATTTTTTTAATTATTATTTCTTTCCCTCTTTCATATTCATCCCTATAGAATCTGGAGACACTTTTTGAGGATGATGAAGGAAGTTCTGATGACTCCTACTGGGAACCAGAGACGCGCAAGCCAATAGTCTCTGTGGTCCTTCGACCTCATGAGGGGGTTCCCTCGGATTACCCTTTCTGCATCACTCCCAAACAGATTGTAAGTTGCAGCACCCTTAACCCAGGCTGGCAAGGAGTGGGAGGTATGGAATGGGAGAAATCGCCATGGCCAGCTCCCTGTGACCAAATCACCTCAGCCAACTCACCTCAGCCAACTCACCTCAGCCAACTCTCCATGGCCAACTCCCTGTGGCCAGATCACCACAGCCAATCACCACAGCCAACTCACCTCAGCCAACTCTCCATGGCCAACTCCCTGTGGCCAAATCACCACATCCAATCACCACAGCCAACTCACCTCAGCCAACTCTCCATGGCCAACTCCCTGTGGCCAAATCACCACAGCCAATCACCTCAGCCAACTCTCCATGGCCAACTCCCTGTGGCCAAATCACCACAGCCAATCACCACAGCCAATCACCTCAGCCAACTCTCCATGGCCAACTCCCTGTGGCCAAATCACCACAGCCAATCACCACAGCCAACTCACCTCAGCCAACTCTCCATGGCCAACTCCCTGTGGCCAAATCACCACAGCCAACTCACCTCAGCCAACTCTCCATGGCCAACTCCCTGTGGCCAAATCACCACAGCCAATCACCTCAGCCAACTCTCCATGGCCAACTCCCTGTGGCCAAATCACCACAGCCAATCACCTCAGCCAACTCTCCATGGCCAACTCCCTGTGGCCAAATCACCACAGCCAATCACCACAGCCAACTCACCTCAGCCAACTCTCCATGGCCAACTCCCTGTGGCCAAATCACCACAGCCAATCACCACAGCCAACTCACAGCCAACTCACCTCAGCCAACTCTCCATGGCCAACTCCCTGTGGCCAAATCACCACAGCCAATGCCAACTCAATCAGCCAACCATGGCCAACAATCACTCAGCCAACTCACCTCAGCCAACTCTCCATGGCCAACTCCCTGTGGCCAAATCACCACAGCCAATCACCACAGCCAACTCACCTCAGCCAACTCCCCATGGCCAACTCCCTGTGGCCAAATCACCACAGCCAATCACCTCAGCCAACTCTCCATGGCCAACTCCCTGTGGCCAAATCACCACAGCCAATCACCACAGCCAACTCACCTCAGCCAACTCTCCACGGCCAACTCCCTGTGGCCAAATCACCACAGCCAATCACCACAGCCAACTCTCCATGGCCAACTCCCTGTGGCCAAATCACCATAGCCAATCACCCCAGCCAACTCTCCATGGCCAACTCCCTGTGGCCAGATCACCACGGCCAACTCACCACGGCCAACTCACCTCAGCCAACTCACCTCAGCCAATTCTCCATGGCCAACTCCCTGTGGCCAGATCACCACAGCCAACTTTCCTCGGCCACTCGCTGTGGGACCACTCACCCTGGGGGAAATCTACAATTAATCTAACTATTTAAAACAAATAAAAAAATATTTTAATTTTTCTCACCACATTTCATTTCGCCCCCCCCCTTTAATGATTCTGTTCCATCATTTCTTTGATATTAGTGTAACTTTTCTCCTGTGGCAAGTTGGCTCTGGCGAGTTGTCCTAGACCAGTGATGACGAACCTTTTAGAGACCGAGTGCCCAAAAACTGGCCCCACCCCTGCCCCACCCCCTGCCCCGCCCCCTCATCCCTCACCCCACCTACCTGCAGGGCCACTCACCGCCTTCAGGGCCCGCCGCAGATCGCTCAGGCACCCAACAGCACTATGGCAGTCAGCACCTTCTCCCCGTGCCCCTCAGCATCAACTGTGCGCAATGGGGGTGTGAGGGCAGAGTCTTGTCTACACTGCCTGGCTGCCATGTCCTTGGCTGTGCTGCTCCACATGGGCCATGCTCAGGGGCAACTCTCCTCCAGGAGGGCTGCTGGAGAGGAGGGGGTCATGGGGAGGTGAGGCTGGGGCAAAGGCACGTGTGCCCACAGAGATGGTTCCGAGTGCCACCTCTGGCACCCGTGCCATAGGTTCTCCACCACTGTCCTAGACCCCTCCAGGTGGGAAGAGGTGTGGAGGAAGAGGTTGAGGGTGTCAACAGCTTAGCAAGAGGAAGCTGTTCTTTTTGCTCTGTTACACCTTTCCATTTTTGCTGCCTCTGGAAGGTTGCATGGAGCAGTGTGACACTCACTTCCCTGCCAGTTCCCCAGATTTCAGTAAAAAATATAGAAGTCTAGTAGCACATTTTCAAATTAACCATTTAAAAAAAAAATTAGAAAAGTTTGCAAATTGTAGGATCTTTCTAAATTTCAGTTACCATAGACTAACCCAACTAACCATCTAGCAAACCTGGGTAGAATAGTAACTTCTCCACTGTGACAACTTTAAAATGGGTGGACTTCAACTCCCAGAATTCCCCAGCCCACAAGGAGAAGCAGATGTACTAGTTCAGAGATGAGGAACAAAGGCCCCTTGGACTTGTGGCAGTTGAAGTCCATAACACATACAAGGGCCATCGTTCCCCTGCCCTGCATTAGAAGGTCACAATCTTCTGGTGCTTGTCCAAAATCTGCAAGCTAGGTCAGCATGCTTACTGGGGAATCCGCCAAGGTTGAAAACACTGATCCAGAGGTTGGCTGTATTCCTACAACTCAGCTATCCTTCCTTTCCTTTCGTACATCCTTTTGAACAGACCCGACTCTTGTTTCCAGGTTATCCCTGCAGGGGGCGCCGCTGCCATTCACATCTCCTTCACTCCTCTGATGCTTCCGGAAATCATTCATAAGTTTGAATGTGAAGGTTTTGCGCTGGGCTTCATGAGTCTGGACAGAGAGGTACACAAAGCGAGGTTCATTTGATGCTTTGCAAGTTCTTTTGGTTTCCCTTTTGCTCCCCAGCGAATCGGGCTTTTCTGCAGAATGAGTAAGCTATGACGTTGAGCTTTAAAAATCAGGCAGTCTTATTTTGTAGGTGTAATGTATAAGATACCTGTGTCTTCCTTGGATGAGTTTCTTTCTCTGGCCCACAGCCAGATATTTATTTTATTTTATTTATTTATTTATTTATTTATTAAAATTTATAGACCGCCTCAGTCCCGCAGGACTCCGGGCGGTTAACAATAAAAACACAACATAACATAACAAAACAAACAATACAATAACAGTCATCCAGGGGTCAGATTTTATAAACCCCAGTCCTGCCGGAAAAGCCAGGTCTTAAGCAGTTTGCGGAAAACCAACAGGGTGGGAGCGGTCCTAATCTCCGGGGAGAGCTGGTTCCAAGACGTGGGCGCCATCACAGAGAAAGCCCTCCCCCGCGGCCCCGCCAAATGGCACTGCTTGGCCGACGGGACCTGAAGGAGGCCCAGCCTGTGGGATCTAACCGGACGAAGGGAACTATGAGGTAGTAGGCGGTCTCGCAAATAGCCTGGCCCTGAGCCATGTAGGGCTTTAAAGGTAATAACCAACACCTTGAATTGGACCCGGAGACCAATAGGCAACCAGTGCAGCTCACGGAGGATAGGTGTAACGGTGTACCGAGGAGCACCCACTATCACTCGCGTGGCTGCATTCTGAACCAACTATAGGGTCCACCAGGGCTTCTCACCCATTTATGAAGCGTTTTCAGGGCATTCATGATGGAGAAGAAGAGTTTTTAATTCCATTTTCTTCAACTCAGTCACATGTGCCTCTATCGGGATCCAATCCAAGAAGCTGGGGAAGTCATTTCTCAGCATCTGCACCTCATTTTGGTAGCATATCCTCTGTCAATCAAATAGTAACAGGCATGGGTTTTATTCCAGTATCCTAAAGGGGGCTGCAGAAGAGTTGGCCAAGCGGCAGCTTTGTTGGCTAATCTTCTGACATTTTGATACGGTCCTTAAAATCCTTCCCTTGTTCGATGGGATTCACCCCAAATTTAGGTTAAAAATCGCTTGCTAACTAAACTCCATCACTTAGCCCTTTACTGTAAGTTGCCTGGATTTATTTATTTAAGAATCAAGTGTATTTGGCTGTCCACTTCACGAGAAGATAGATCAAGACCAGGCAGGGCGAACATGTTAGGGACCCCCCCCCCACCAGCCAAAGAATTGCAACAGGTGGGATCCAAGAAGAGGCTGGAGCTTTGTGGAATATTCTGCCACTGGTGGTGAGGCTGGACTGCACTATTCTGGCCTTCGGTAAAGGTGTAAAAACATGGCTCTGTGGCCTTGCTTGGGCTCCTAGAACAGTGGTTCTCAACCTGTGGGTCAGGACCCCATTTGGGGTCGAACGACCATTTCACGGGGGTCGCCAAACAACGCAGTCTGCCATTTTTTCCCCCTTTTCCTTAGCTGTGCTACTCCCTTTTATTCTATTGGCTTTCGAAAGCCAATGGAATAGACTCTCTTGAATAGAGTCTAATTCTATTGGCTTTTCAAAGCCAATAGGAATTGTCCAGGCTGCCTCTGCCCTGCTGAGCCCGCCAAAAGTCCCATTCTGCAAACGGTGCTGCACCAGTTGAGTAGTCCTCGACTTATGACCAGTTGAGTAGTCCTCGACTTACGACCGGTTGGGGGGTCACGGCATTAAAAAGGTTGAGAACCACTGTCCTAGAAGAACACCTAGCCCTGGGGCTGATTACATCCTGAACCCCCCTCCTCGTCTTCTAATTAACTTTTAGTATTAATTTTTCAATCCATCCTTGCCTTGTCTACAGAGATTCTCAGTCATTCAGGTCATGGGCGTCCCAAAAGTGCTTTTTCAAAAGGCAGCTGCTTCTCGGATTGGTTCCGGGAGGCAGGATGAGCACCATAAACGATAAATTTTTCCCCTAAGGAATAACGACGGGAGTAACAAGGCAGCTGATACCAACAAGCTCGAGCTTGTGCGTTGAGTACCAAACAAACAATGATCCCGGGGACAAAATTTTCACGTCAAAATGCACTGAGTACCAGATTCAATGAATTTCAAAGCAGTGGAAGACTTAAGATATCACTGTGGTTTCTTGGGAGTCCCAGGCCTAGTGACATAACCAGGTCTTGAGGGATTTCTGGAACATAAAGAGGTTGGAGCTGACCTAATTTCACAGGAAATGTTTCATAAGAAGGTTTCAGCAGAGAAGTCCTGTCTCTCCAGATCAGGGGTAGGCCACCTTGGCTCTTTGATGACTGGTGGACTTCAACTCCCAGAATTCCTGAGCCAGCATGCTGAGGGGAAAGGGAGAGTTTCCAAGCTGAGGCATGCCAGCTCAGGAATTCTGGGAGTTGAAGTCCATGAGTCATAAAGTGGCCTAGGCTTAGGTCAGAGGTAGGCCACCTTGGCTCTTTTATGACTCGTGGACTTCAACTCCCAGAATTCCTGAGCCAGCCATGCTGAGGGAAAAGGGAGAGGTTTCCAAGCTGAGCCATGCTGGCTCAGGAATTCTGGGAGTTGAAGTCCATGAGTCATAAAAGAGCCAAGGTGGCCTACCCCTGCTCCAGACTCACCCAATATACCCAATGTATATTCCTAGCAAACGGCACCTGCAGCATCTCCTTCTCCTACCAGGTCTGATGGGGCTGACTGATGATGCTGGATGTGTTTGGGATGATCAGGTTTGGGTAGGAAAGAACATTGAAATCAAAAAGCAGTCCTTGCTGACATCAACAAGCACGCTGTTCTCTTTGGGGTTTGTAATGCTGCATTTTTTTAAAAAAATGAACATCACAGGTCGTCCTCAACTTTCGACCACAGTTGGGTCCAAAATTTCTGTTCCTAAGTAAGACAGTTGTTAACTGAGTTTTATTTTATTTATTTTATTTATGAGACTTATATACCGCTTTAAGTGCAAGCACTCTCTAAGCGGTGTACACCAGTAAGTTGGGGGCAATGTAAATATATTTACATTGCCCCCAACAATCTGGGTCCTCATTTTACCTACCTCGGAAGGATGGAAGGCTGAGTCAACCTTGAGCCGGTGAGATTTGAATCGCTGACCTGCTGAACATAGTCAGCTAAAGTGGCCTGCAGTACTGCACTCTAACTGCTGCGCCACCTCGGCTCTTGAAGTTTTGCCCCTTGCCATCATCGTTAAGTGAATCACTGCAGCTGCTAACTTACCGTATATGCCTGTGTACAAGGCGACCCGGCGTATAAGATGACCCCCGTCTTTGGCGCCGAGTTGCATTCCTAGAATGTCGTCTTATATGCCGGAAACTACCAGTATTTCCGGCGCATAAGACGACTCGGCGTATAAGACGACCCCCGTCTTTGGCGCCGATTTTAATGCGGAAGTCGCCTTATACGCCGGCATATACGGTAGTAACACGGTTGTTTATTGAATCTGCCTTCCCCATTGATTTTGCTTGTCAGAAGGTCGCAAAAGGAGACCATGTGACTCTGAAGCATTGCAACCTTCCTAAATATGAGTCAGTTGCCAAACATCTGAATTTTAATCATGTGGCCATGGGGATGTTGCAAGTGTGAAAAATGATCCTAAGTCACCTTTTCAGTGCCGTTGTAACTTCGAACGATCACTAAATGAACTGTTGTAACTCGAGGACTACCCGTATATAGTTATGAAAAAGGGGAGTTTTCCTTGATTCTTTTTTCCCCCCAAAATTGGTTGCAGCTCATTTGAAAGGCAGAGTTTTTATCATTCACAGTAAGTTACCATATAAGATAAGATAAGATAACCTTTACTGTCATTTTTATACTGTGGGCACAACGGCACACATCAAAAATGAAATTTAGTTGCCCGCTCTCAAAGTGAAACACATGCATGACACACGCCTAAACATACTATGAACAACTTATGTACAGACCCACATCCCTACATATACGTAGCAAAAAAATATTAAATACTGTATAACGGAAGGGGGGAGCGTGAGAGTTCACAAGGTTAATGCTGTATGGAATGAAACTCTGGCTGAATCTGGATGTTCTGCTATGGATACCACAAAGTTCTCCCCCCTCCCAGAAGGTAACAAGGAAAACAGGTCATGAAGAGGGTGTGTAGTGTCCCAGATAATCTTACGGACCCTGCTCAAGCAGCGCTTCTGTGCTATGTCCTGGACGGGAGGGAGGGAACGGCCAATGATCTTTTCAGCCGTCCTCACCACTCTCTGCACCGCCTTCCTGTCTGAAGCAGTGATGCTTAAAACCAGATTGTGATGCTGTATAACAGGAGGCTCTTGGTTGTCAATATTAATATTTACATGTCGGAGTTATGGAAATAAATTCTATAAACTGAAAGTGAAAGCTTGTCCAATCTAATTTCATCCTTTTTGACTTTTCCCTTCCCTCAGATTATTCGGAAAGTCCCTGGGAAAGTAACTCGTAAAGATGGCCACTCTCTTGCCCCACTGAGGATCGATTTGCAAGCATTTGTCAAGCCTGCTCTGTAAGCTGATCCTTGATGTTAAAGGGGCATATTCTGAAATACGACTGTCTTATTTATTTTATTTATCTATTAGGTTTTTATCCTGCCTTTGTTGCTTTATAAGCACAGGCAATCCTTGATTTACAACAATTCACTTAGGGCAGTGGTTCTCAACCTTTCTAATGCTGCGACCCCATAATACAGTTCCCCATGTTGTGGTGACCCCCAACCACTTATACATCACTGGGTGCCAGGGGCGTGGCCAAAGAAAAGGGGAAAAAAATGGCGGACTGTGTTGTTTGGCGACCCCGTGAAATGGTCGTTCGACCCCAAATGGGGTCCCAACCCACAGGTTGAGAACCACTGACTTAGTGACTATTCACATTTATCATGACACTGAAAAAATTGACTTATGACCGTTTTTCACACCGACGACCATTGCAGCATCCCCATGGTCACGTGAGCCACATTCAGACTCCTGGTGACCGACTCATATTTATGACGGTCGCAGTGCCCCAGAGTGACATGATCCCCTTTTATGAACTTACAATAAGCAAATTCAATGGGGGAAACCACATTCACTTGACAACAGTGTTACTAATTTAAGAACTGCAGCAATTCCCTTAACAAAAATGTCGCAAGGAAAGTAGTAAAATGAGGCAAAATTCACTTAACAGATGTTTCACTTAGCAACATAAATTTTGGGCTGAATAATAGTCATATCTCGAGGACTACCTGTAACGCAAAACGGCCAGCATGTGTAATTGTCAGGCCTGTCCCAGCTCGGATTTTCAGGAAAGAGAGACCCTCAACCCCATCTCTAGTGAAAAGTATTTTTATACTGAAGCTAATTGGTGACAGCCTAGCAAAGCCAGATCTGAATATTCCCATGTAAAACCAGTGCTTTTTTCCTCCTCCTGCGCCCTCCCCCCTTGGCCCTTTCATAAATGTCCAGTGGTTATTCAAACTAGGTGTTTTGGTCACAGTCCCATAGCTTGGCGCCTGTTTGTTGGGCATTTGCATGCCGTTCTCACGCTCGTGTCCTTGGATCTCCCGGGCTCTATTCTGGGCTGGCATCTCTGGTTCCTCCCATCCTGTCATCCTCACCCCTCCCTATGTCCCCTTGCTCTCCCCCTCCTCCCCTTTTACGTTAGGATGCCATCGAAGTGAAGCAAGACTCAGTCTTATATTTTCTTTGGCACCAAAAGAGGCGTTAGGGGTTTTTTGGAGGGAGACACGGTATCCAGGTGATCAGCCTGGCCGGGCGTCCCATTCCCCCCCCCCAGTGCGTGCACAAGAGGCGGTAAACACACAGGGCAGAGGTGGGGAAGGAGGCGGGTGACCCAGATGTGTTGCACATCCACCTGGCTCACAGGAGACTCGCATGGTGACACCGGCAGCAGGCGGAGGCAGAGGCATGGAGGGGAGAGAAGTAGCCGATCTTGGCATGGCTGCGGGCAAGCCGAGAGACGGAAAGACAGAGTAGACAGCGTATCGGAATCACCTGCCCTCCCCTAGTATCTCTGCCTCCACCTGCTGCTGGGGTTGCGTGTGAGCCTCCCGCAAGCCTCCCACGAGCCAGGCAGCTGCACAGCACATCCTGATCACCTAGTAATAGTAGTAAAGTTGGAAGGGACCTTGGAGGTCATCTAGTCCAACCCCCTGCTCAGGCAGGAAACCCTACACCATTTCGGACAAATGGCTGTCCAGTCTCTTCTTAAAAACTTCCAGTGTTGGAGCATTCACCGCTTCTGGAGGGACGTTGTTCTTTTGGTTAATTGTTCTGTCAGGAAGTTTCTCCTTAGTTCTAAGTTGCTTCTCTCCTTGATTAGTTTCCACCCGTTGCTTCGTGTCCTGCCTTCAGGTGCTTTGGAAAATAGCTTAATTCCCTCTTCTTTGTGGCAGCCTCTGAGATATTGGAATACTGCTATCATGTCCCCCCTTGTCCTTCTCTTCGTTAAACTAGACATACCCAATTCTAGCAACCGTTCCTTATATGTTTTAGCCTCCAGTCCCCTAATCGTCTTTGTTGCTCTTCTCTGTACTCTTTCTAGAGTCCCTTCCCCCGCCTCTGCCTCCGTGCTCGGACCTACCTTTGCTGCTCGGGCTGCAGCTGCTACCAGACACCGTCAGGCACCACACGCTTGCTGTCTCCTATGCTGGTCACTCCCATCCCCCTGGTTTATTTTGGGGGTAGGGCTTATATTAGGAGCATGCTAAGAAATCAGGCTAGGGCTTATTTCCTGGGTGGGTCTTATTTTTGGGAAAACATGGTACTGGCCCAAAGTCCTCTTGCCAACAGTGGGACAAGGACTCACTGTCTCCTGATGATTGGCCCAGAATTACTCAGCTGGCTAAAGCAGAACTAGAACTCATGTCTTCTGGTTCTAGGCTAGCACCTTAACCAGTACACCAAACTGCCTCTCTTGCCTTTGGTCAGTGATGACATGTTAGTATTGGGGAATAAATTAGGGCCTTCATTTGGCACTGGTGAGACCACAGCTGTACAGGTAGTCCTTTGACTTACAACCACAATTTAGCCCCAGATTTCTGTTGCTAAGCAAAATATTTGTTAAGTGAACTCTGCTCCCTTTTATGGCCTCCCTTGCCACAATTGCAGTTGTTAATTTGGTAACCTGGTTGTTAATTGAATCTGGTTTCCCCACTGATGTTGTTTTTCAGAAGGTTGCAAAAAGGTGACGACATGGCACTGCAGCTGTCAGTTGCCAAGGATCTGAATTTTGATCCCATGACCACGGGGATGCTGCTGCAATCATTATAAGTCACTTTTTTCAGTGCTGTTATAACTTTGAACGGTCAATAATGAACTCTTGTAAATTGAGGACTACCTGTGTACCTTTATGATTTATGATACAAAAAGCACTGTATCTATCTATCAATCAATCTATCATCTATCTATCTATCTATCTATCTATCTATCTATCTATCTATCTATCTATCTATCTATCTATCTATCTATCTATCTTTATCTAGTTATCTATCTATCATCTATCTAGTTATCATCTATTTGTTATCTATCATCCATCTAGTTACCTATCTAGTTATCTATCTGGTCCTTCTCTTTCTTTCTTTCTTTCTTTCTTTCTTTCTTTCTTTCTTTCTTTCTTTCTTTCTTTCTTTCTTTCTTTCTTTCTTTCTTTCTTTCTTTCTTTCTTTCTTTTCCAATTCTCAGACTGCTTAGATAAATCCCATTTTCACAGTGTTATAGACAGGTTAGGGGAGGTACAGGGTAGGGAAAACAAGTCTGGGCAAAATAAGATGGAGAGGAGACAAGATATTGGTGTTCAGATCCATAAAGAGAAGATACCCTGATGATGGTCTTGGCCATGGAAACTGGGACTAGAAATAATGGATATAAAGTGCAGAACCTAGATTTTCTTTCAATAGAAAGAGTAGCTTTCTGACAGCAAGACATAGTAGAACAGTCTACCTGTAAAAGTTAAGGTTTCTCCATCTCTGAAGAAACTTTCCATCTTTTTAAGGAGGAGGCTAGGCAGTCATCTCTCTTGAGCGATGGAACTGTTGTCCCATATAATGTAGATGTTGGCCTAAATGAGGGGTCTTCAAACATAGTCCTTTTATGACTTGTGGACTTCAACTCCCAGAATTCCCCAGCCAGACATGCTGGGAATTGAAGTTCACAATCTTAAAGTTGTCAAGTTGGAAGACCTCGAGCATGGCTCCATCCAGAGATTGGTGTATGATTTCCATCTTTATTTTCACTTTTCATCGTTTTCTGGACTTTGGAAGACTGTTTTTGATTTTCCAGTAAGTCATTTCTCATTTTCCAGTAAGTCACAATATTCTGCTTTCTTCCTGAAGGTTGACAATTGAAACAGATCTTGAGAAAGGGTTGGTGTTCCACGCAGTGGCCAGCAGTTTAATCCCAGAACCGCTTGTCAAGGATGTAAGTAATGCTTTCCTGCTTCTGAGATCACCAAAATGCTTGCATTTTGCACAGGAGGAAAAAAAAAGGATATTTTTTTTTCTGATACAGATCCTTGTCTTACAATAGTTCATTTAGTGATTGTTCGACGTTACATCAGCACTGAAAAACGTGACCTATGACCATTTTCACACTTTCAACCATTGCAGCATTCTCATGGACGTGATCAGAATTGGGATGCTTGGCAACTGACTCATATTGATGACGGTCGCAGTGTCTCAGGGCCACGTGATCATCTTTTGTGACTTTAACAACCCTGTGACTAACTTAACAACTGCAGAAATTCACTTGAAAACGATGGCAAGAAAAGTCGTAAAATGGGGCAAAATTCACTTAATAAATTTCTCCCATAGCAACATAAATTTTGGGCTCAACTGTGGTCAGAAGTCGAGGACTACCTGTATATTTGTTATTTGGAAAAAATCATTTTGGAACAGCTCAGTCCAAGAATAGTTAGAAGGGAGATAGAGAGGACTTTGTAAGTGAACACAAGGCCACTGTTTTATGTGGAACAACCCTGATTTGTTCCTAAAATCAGTTAATTGGTCACAATACATTGGCCATAAAATAATAAACTGCATCCAGTTTTGGTCACTACGATGTAAAAAAGATGTTAAGACTCTAGAAAGAGTGCAGAGAAGAGTAACAAAGATGATCAGGGGACTGGAGGCTAAAACATACAAGGAACGGTTGCTGGAATTGGGTACGTCTAGTTCAGTGGTTCTCAACCTGTGGGTCGGGACCCCATTTGGGGTTGAACGACCATTTCACGGGGGTCGCCAAACAAGGCTGTCCGCCATTTTCCCCTCCTTTTCTTTGGCCACGCCCCTGGCACCCAGTGATGTATAAATGGTTGGGGGTCACCACAACATGGGGAACTGTATTATGGGGTCGCGGCATTAGAAAGGTTGAGAACCACTGGTCTAGTTTAACGAAGAGAAGGACGAGGGGAGACAGGATAGCAGTGTTCCAGTATCTCAAGGGCTGCCCCAAAGAAGAGGGAGTCAAGCTATTCTCCAAGGCGCCTGAAGGCAGGACAAGAAGCAACAGATGGAAACTAATCAAGGAGAGAAGCAACCTGAAACTAAGGAGAAACTTCCTGACAGTGAGAACAATTAACCAATGGAACAACCTGCCTCCAGAAGTGGTGACTGCTCCAACACTGCAACTTTATAAGAAGAGACTGGACAGCCATTTGTTTGAAATGGCATAGGGTTTCCTGCATGAGCAGGGGGTTGGACTAGAAGACCTCCAAGGTCCCTTCCAACTCTGCTATTCTGTCTGAATTTTGAGCATGTAACAATTGGGATATTGCCACAGAATGTTGTAATTTTGAACAGTCACTAAACAAATGGTTATCAGCCAAGAATTACCTGTAGCTGTCAAATAGCGATATTTGAGGCCTTGGAAGTCTTACAAGGGGGGCAGGTGAAGTAAGAAGGCCTGTCCTAGAAATGGCATGTCTAAAATGCGCTGATGTAAACCGATTCTGTTCATTTTCTCCCTTAGGTGCTGACCTATTCAGCCACCACTCTGAACGTGAAGCTCACCAATAACACAGAGACCCCTCTGGCATTCAACCTTCTTTTATCCACTCCCTTCTCTATATCTGGCGTGGACCCTGCAAAGAGTGTGAAAACATCTCAGAGTGAAAGAGATGAAGGAGGAGCACACCTGTTGCTCTACACACTAGAAAATATGCTGGTACGGTCTTGTTCAAGGGATGTTGGGCAGCTTAGGATCACAGTGGGTTAGATCCAGGTGGACTTAAACATGAGCCATCCGTGTGCGCCAGCAGCCAAAAAAGCTAATACAATCCTTGGTGATATAAACAGAGGCATAGAATCAAAATCACACTAAGTATTAGTACTGCTTTATAAAGCCTTAGTAAGGCCACACCTGGAGTACTGCATCCAGTTTCGGTCACATTACAAAAAAGATGTTGAGACTTTGGAAAAAGAGAAGAGCAACTAGGATGACTAAAGGCCTGGAGAGTAAAACATATGAAGAACGGTTGCAGGAACTGGGTGTGGCTAGTCTAGAGCAGGGATCTCCAACCCTCAGCCTATGGCCCACTGCTGGGCTGTAGCCATTTCACAAATGTATGTAAAAATGTAAAAAAGATGTTGAGACTCTAGAAAGAGTACAGAGAAGAGCAACAAAGATGATTAGGGGACTGGAGGCTAAAACATATAAAGAACAGCTGCTGGAATTTGGTATGTCTAGTTTAACGAAGAGAAGGATGAGACATGATAGCAAGTCTCCCAATATCTCAGGGGCTGCCCCAAAGAAGAGGGAGTCAAGCTATTCTCCAAAGCGCCTAAGGCAGGACAAGAAGCAATGGATGGAAACTAACTAAGGAGAGAAGCAGCCTGGAACTAAAAAACTTCCTGACAGAGAGAACAATCAATCAGTGGAATAACCTGCCTCCACTAGATTGGACGGCTGATGTGTTTTAAAAAGCCTTTTGATGCCTTTAGTCTCTTTTTCTCTCCTACCTGACTACCTTGAAGTAGAACATTAAATCATCTCACTGTTTTCATAGACCAGGGATAGACAACCTTGGCTCTTTTATGACTCGTGGACTTCAACTCCCAGAATTCCTGAGCCAGCATAGCATAGCTGGCTCAGGAATTCTGGGAGTTGAAGTCCACGAATCATAAAAGAGCCACGGTTGCCTACCCTTATCATAGACCTATCAAGGAGTTGGATAGGTCTTCTGCCAAAGGATTTGTCTATGAAACATGCTTGTGCATAAGTATGTAGTCTTTTTGCACACTACAGTTACTGAAATTGGTGAAACTAGCAATACAAGCAGTTCTCAACTTACAACAGTTCATTTAGTGATTGTTCGAAATTACAATGGCACTGAAAAAAGTGACCTATGACTATTTTTCACACTTAATGACCACTGCGGCATTCCTGTGGCCACGTGATCAAAACTCAGCCGCTTGACCACTGTTTCATATTTATGACAATCGCAGCGTCCTGGGGTCACGTGATCCCCTTTTGCGACCTTCTGGCAAGCAAAGACGATGGGGAGAGCCGGACTCACTTAACAACCGTGTGACTCACTTAACAGTTGCAGCGATTCACTTAACCACTGTGTTAAGGGAAGTCGTAAAATGGCAAAATCCACCTACCTGTCTCATTTAGCAATTAAAATTTTGGGTTCAATGGTGGTCATAAATTGAAGACTACCTATCATCCAGTTGTCTGTTTCTTCAACTCTTGGCCCTCCTGCCAACTTATCTCTGTGCTTTGTCCTTTATATCTGATTGTTGATAGGTGAAGGTGTCATTTATCACAACCTTTGAGTTACTCACCTACCAGCATCTCCCAGAGGACCATCTGCCAACAGGGCTCCAAGTGGTCCAGCAGGACAGCGGGGAGAAGATCCTGGAGTTTAAACAGGATCTTATCATTGAGTACAGCAACAAAGCTACGCAGGTAACTGGAGGCTGGAAAACTAGAAGCTGCCATTTTTATTTGTCCAACTTCATGCAGATGACAAATGGAACAGAAGGACATACTCCTTCGGGGTGAATCCCATAATTCTTTTACTTGCCCATCTTTAGAACTGTGGTTGGAATGCAGGATTACAGTCTGCCCACTGACTGGCTCAAGGTTGACTCAGCCTTTCAAGGTTGGTAAAATGAGGACTCAAATTGTTAGGGGCTATAAGCTAACTCTGTAAACCGCTCAGAGAGGCTGCAAAGCACCGTGAAGCGGTATATAAGTCTAAATGCTATTGCTATGGCTATCCATGGGAATTTTGGAAGGCTTGAATGGGACAGAATCTCTATCAGAATGGGCTATTAAAACATTTTTAGCTGCATCTCCTCCACAGCCTTTCATAAATCCATTTTCTTTGGCATATCCAGAGCTGAGCCTTGGAATGGCACTGAGCAGCTGAATCTGAACTTTCTCCCTTCTTCTTCTTCTTCTTTTTTTACCAAAACGTCATCAATTTAATTATGTTTCTTGCATCTAGCCAGAAAAATGTTGGTATTAAAGGTAATAAATGTTCAGTTTTAAATAGCTGACATAGAATATTGCTTACTGAACTATGAGAAGAGGATATCTATTCTGGAGGCCGTTCTACATAGTTCGACTGGGTTTTGCCAAGTAATTGGGTTAGATGGATTATATTGCTGCCATTCACCTAGTTTGCGTGAAACAAAGGCTAATAACTCTCTTCCAACTAACCTACTATATTTTATTAAAAGGCTTAAGCTATGTGAAGTTCAAGTTCACTTATCAGATGCATGAAGTGGTTTGCACTGAGACAAAACCAGCCTCTGGAGTGTGTAATGACATTATATGCATCGTAATGCATGTGTGAAATTATTGCCCATAAGGCATATGTGGAAGTGAAGCAAAATATTTTATTTGTTGGTGGGTTGGTTTAATACAATTTAGAGTCCACCTTTATTTCAAATAATTATGGGTGGCTTATACTTTAAAAAGCTAGGAAGAATAAAAAATGAAAAACAGATTCTAGGTCAGGGGTTCTCAACCTTGGCAACTTTAAGACTTGTGAACTTCAACTCCCAGAATTCCTCAGCCAGCAATTCTGGGAGTTGAAGTCCACAAGTCTTAAAAGTTGCCAAGGTTGAGAACCCCTGTTCTAGGTATTCTTGCACCAGTTTTCCTCAGCCTTGGCAACTTTCAGATGTGTGGTCTTCAACTTCCAGAAGGCTGGCTGGAGAATTCTGGGAACCGAAAGTTCACATCCTATAGAACTCAGCTGCCAGCTTGCCCCAAGGCCTGGAAGGGCAGCCGTGTTTTCAGAGACTTTCTTCATTTGATTTGGGTCGTGGTGCGGTGACATCATGACATACATGATAACCATGCTCTTATGGTTTCCTCCAGAGGTCTTTGCCCACAACGTTCACACCCAGATCCCGCCTTAGATACTTACTAAAATATTTCTTTTTCCATCCCACAGGGAAGACCTTTGCCTTCTCAAATATTGTGACCTCACAGGCTCTGGCACTTGATCTTGTTGCAGGTGCTCCCGGTGACTGCATACCTGACCATCCCAATGATTGAGCTCTCTTGTGAAACGCTTGATTTTAAAACCTGCCTAGTTAACCAAACAAGGTCTGAAGGTGTACTTCTGGTGAACCGCAGTGGATGCAGGAGCTACTGGGCAGCTTTCCTGCGTAAGAGAAAGAGTTGGGCTGGTTTTCGTGGTTTTCAGACACAGAGTTCCTTATAGGGAGGGCCATCTCTTAAATTCTGTATTATTATTATTATTATTATTATTATTATTATTATTATTATTATTATTATTGATCATCACACAGACAGCCAGATGTTCAGACTGGATTTGGCATTTTGTCTACCTATCGAATCCTTACCCAGGACCTGGGATAGGCAGATATGGATGTTTGATGGTATTACAGGTATCGTCGCAGGATGGAAGCAGTTCCTAGTAAGACCGCCTTTTGCAATTGATTAATAGCGAATTTGTCAATGCCAAATTCGCTATTAGTCAATTGCAAAAGGTGGCCTTACTAGGAACTGCTTCCATCCTGCGACGATATTATTATTATTATTATTATTATTATTATTATTATTATTTTGCAGAGCTGGACTAGAATCAGAATGGAAGAAATTATCTGCATTTTGATGCAGAGCATTTTTAAGAGTTTGACTTATTTTTATAAATAGATAGATAAATAGACAGACAGACATACGATAGATAAATGGATAGATAATATAGATAGACAGACAGACAATATGATAGATAGAGATAAATAGATAGATCGAGAAACAGACAGACAGACATATGATAGAGAGATAGAGATAGAGATAGTCAGAAAACAGACAGACAGATATGATAGATAGATAGATAGATAGATAGACAGACAGACACGATAGATAAATGGATAGATGATATAAATAGATGATAGATATAGATAGTCAGACAGCTAATATGATAGATAGATAGATAGACACAGACAGATGATAGATAAATGGATAGATATAGATAGATACATAGATAGACTGATAGATAGAGATATAGATAGATAGACAGACGATAGATAAATGGATAGATAGATGATAGAGATAGATAGAGATAGATAGATAGATAGATAGATAGATAGATAGATAGATAGATAGACAGACAGACAATATGATACAGACAGACAGACAATAGATAAATGGATAGATGATATCGATAGATGATAGATAGATAGATAGATAGATAGATAGACAGACAGACAATATGATAGATAGAAAGTGATAGATAGATAGACAGACATATGATAGAGATAGATAGATGATAGATGATAGAGATAATGATAGAAAGATAGAGATAGATGATAGATACATACATAGATACATAGATAAACATGATAGATGATAGAGATATAGGTGATAGAAGATATAGATGGATAGATAGATGATAGATATAGACAGATAGACATAGATGATAGATGAGATAGATGATAAATTAGATAGACAGAGATAGATGAGAGAGAGAGAGAGAGAGATTGTAGTTGTAAAGGATATAGATAGAATAAATCTATAGTATAAATTCAGTGGGAGTCAGCTTGGTGTAGTAGTTAAAAACTTAGGCTAGACATCAGAAGTGAATTCTAGTCCTGCTTTATTCATTAAGTCAACTAGAGCCAAATCTCAGCCCTCGAAAGAAGAAAATTTCTTCCAAAACTGTTGCTAAAACCTGCAGGGGTTTGTATATGTAGTTTTGATGGGGCAAGATTGACTCAAAGGAACTTTTTAAAAAAGTAAGTAGACTGGGAGCAATTTCAATTGAAATTTGAGCAGCTTGGTGAAGATGCTGGCCTAGAAGCCAGGAGATGGTGAATTCTAGAGCTACCTTAGGCCTGAAGCTAGCTGGATGACTTTGGGCTAATCATCAGGAGACTGGGAGTTCCCACCTTAGGCACAAAAGCCGTTTGGATAACCTTGGGTTCTCTTTCAGCTCAGTCCAATCCAACTCACAGGGTTGTTGAGATGGAAGGAGTGTTAGATGTGTTTGCTCCCTTAAGTTAGCTATGGAGCAGGGGTCTCCAACCTTGACAACTTTAAGACTTGTGGACTTCAGCTCCCAGAATTCCTCAGCCAGCAAAGCTGGCTGAGGAATTCTGGGAGCTGAAGTCCACAAGTCTTAAGGTTGCCAAGGTTGAGGACTCCTGCTATAGTGTAATAAAGGCAAGCTAAAAATCAAATGAACAAATATTCTTAGCAGCAGCCAAGGATTAATTCAGGATGATAATCTTCCCTTTAAGAATATCTATTGAAACTTTAACCAGCACTTCTTAATTTCCTTTTAAAGCTGAAGATGAACGGCATAAGGATCCCGAAGTGTTTTGCATCTCTCCAAACAGCGGCATCCTTGAGGCTTGCAAAGGTAGCACCGCTACCAAAGCACAGCTGGTGGTCCGCTTCACCCCCAGGTGGGTCAGGAGAAGCCCCTCGTGGTTCTTCTGCATGTCCCAAGCCCCAGACGAAAGGCAGATGTCGAAAACCTGATCTGCATGATCTTGCTCAAGGATAACTGAGTTATCCTTGTTCATCACCCATTAGGGAATACGACTGCCCTGCACCATGGAAATTTGGTGGCAAAAGGATTTGGCACAGCATGGGATCTTCCACCTCCCGAAACTAAGATCAGAAGGCAGGAAGGCTTCTCTCCCTGCTTTTAAAACTTCCCAAGTTTCAAAATGGTGTCACTTGGAGAGTTTTCACGGGAGAATGAAAATGGTTTTTGCCTTCTGAAGCCATACCGCTCCCATTCCCGTTTAAAAACATTTGGGCAGGGATGGGGGAAATAATGCATTTCAGTCCTACCACTTCCGATGTCTGAAATGGCATACGGTTTCCTGTCTGAGCCAGGGGGTTGGACTAGAAGACCTCCCAAGATCCCTTCCAACTCCGTTCTGTCCTGTTCTGAATTGCCATGGGAGAGGATAGTGGCAACCTCTCATTCATCAGATGATCCACACTGAGAGGGTCTTCCGCTTCGACCTTGCCCTGGGCTAGACTTGATGGTCTCAAGAGGTTCCTCTCAATTCTAGGACCTTGAGTGAGTTGAGGTCCCCAAACCAGGCAGTTTGCCCGGCCCTGTTCTAGAAGATTTGTTTTCTTCAGGTCTTCTTCTGCAGCATGCCAGAACGATTCATGAAGGTGGCAGGGTTCTTCTCACTGCTGGAATACAGGCGGTCCTCGACTTAAACAGTCATCCAGTTAACATTCAAAGATACAACAGCACCGAAAAAAGTGACCTATGACCCTTCTTCACACACACAGCTATTGCAGTATCCCCACGGTCACGGGATCAAAATTCGGACGCTTGGCAACTGACTCCCGTTTGTGATGGTCACAGAGTCCTGGGATCACGTAATCCCATTCTGCAGCCTTCTGACAAGCAGAGTCAATGGGGAAGCCAGGTTCACACCAACAACCGTGTTATTAACTTCACTGTGGCAAGAAACACTGTACCAGTGTTTGTTTATTTATTTATTAAAATTTATAGACCGCCCCATTCCCGCAGGACTCCGGGCGGCTAACAATAAAAACACAATATAACTTAACAAGACAAACAATACAATAACATTCATCCAGGGGTCAGATCTTATAAACCCCAGTCCTGCCGGAAAAGCCAGGTCTTAAGCAGCTTGCGGAAAACCAACAGGGTGGAAGCGGTCCTAATCTCCGGGGAGAGCTGGTTCCAAGACGTGGGCACCATCACAGAGAAAGCCCTCCCCCGCGGCCCCGCCAAATGGCACTGCTTGGCCGACGGGACCTGAAGGAGGCCCAGCCTGTGGGATCTAACCGGACGAAGGGAACTATGAGGTAGTAGGCAGACTCCAATATCTTAGGGGCTGCCCCAAAGAAGAGGGTGTGAAGCTATTTTCCAAAGCGCCTGAAGGCAGGACAAAAAGCAACGGATGGAAACTAATCAAGGAGAAAAGCAATCTAGAACTAAGGAGAAACTTCCTGACAATGAAAACAATTAACCAGTGGAACAACCTGCCTCCAGAAGCAGTAAATGCTCCAACACTGGAAATTTTTGAGAAAAGACTGAACAGCCATTTGTCCGAAATGGTATAGGGTTTCCTGCCTGAGCAGGGGGTTGGAGTAGATGACCTCCAAGGTCCCTTCCAACTTTACTACTACTATTATTATTATTAAGAAAGACTATGAAATGAGGCAAAACTTACTTAGCAAATGTCTCAGCAGCAGAAATGCTGGGCTCAGTTGTAAGTCGAGGACTACCTGGATAGGCAAGCCCTCAGCTTGCTTTGAACTGAGAAGAGTGGATGACGGAGCAGCAGGCGAGTTGAACCGGAACGGGACACCTCACCACGGTCTATTCTCCGCGGCCAAGTCACTGCTGGACAACTTGCTGCAGGACAATTCAACAATTCAATTACTCACTAATTATTTTAAAAAATTATTTTAGCTTCTGTCATTCACGCTTTATTTTGTCCCTCCTTTGGCATCCTTCATTGGTTCTGTTGGACTACTTCAATATTAGTGCAACTCTTGTCCCTGGGCAGTGAGTTGAGTTGTCGCAGGCCCCTTTCATGGTGTTTTTGTCAAAGGGAGGACTCACTTCTTGCCATTCTCTCGTTTCAGAGACAACGTGGTCTATGAAACCACAGTGACCATTGTGGGCATGCTGGGGGAGAAGCCGTGCCTGCTGCTTGTCCACGGAAAGGGCTCCTACGATGAGAAGTATGAAGACCTGCTCAGGAGCACCTGAAGAACAAGCCACCGAGGGGCTTCTTGCAGGCAGCTTAAAGATAGTTGGTTGTTTTGGATTTTTTTTTGTAACACTAGAGAAAAATAAAATATTTCTCTATCCTTCTCAAACAGGGGCCTTGCTTCTGCAGGTGTGTGGTCAAAACTGAACTGCATTTTCACCAGGCAATCTTTGCCACAAGGTGGCCCTAGTGATAACCCGGCTATCCTGGGAGGGCTAAGACAGGGCTAGGCCATCTTGGCTCTTTTATGACTCGTGGACTTCAACTCCCAGAATTCCTGAGCCAGCCATGCTGAGGGGAAAAGGAGAGGTTTCCAAGCTGAGCCATGCTGGCTCAGGAATTCTGGGAGTTGAAGTCCACCAGTCATAAAAGAGCCAAGGTGGCCTACCCCTGCTCTGGGACAGTGATGACGAACCTTTTAGAGACGGAGTGCCCAAAAATTGCCCCTCCGCAGGGCCACCCACCTCCACGGCCCGCCACAGATCACCCAGGCAGCCCAGTAGCACCATGGCAGCCACGCCCTCCACCTGCGCCCCACAGCATCATCTGCACGTGACGGGGCGGAAGGGTGGAGTCTTGTCCCTGCTGCCTGGCTGCCACGCCCTTGGCTGCACTGCTCCGTGCGGGCCGCGCTTGGGGGCAAATCTCTGGGGGGGGGGAATGCTGGTGAGGAGAGGACCGCGGGGGGAGGTAGGGCTGGGGCGACAGTGTGCATGCCCACAGAGAGGGCCATGAGTGCCGCCTCTGGCCCACGTCTGCCGTTACCACTGCAGCCGTTACCACTGGTCTAGGACAACTGGACACAGCCAACTCACTGCAGCCAATTCGCCACAGGAGAAAAGTTACATAATATCGAAGAAATGGTGAAACAGGATCATTAAAGAAAGGATCTAAAATAGGGGTGTCAAACTTGCCATGTGATGTGTCACAACGCATCGCAATTTTTTTTTCCCATTGCCGGCAATGGGGGGGGGTGAGCGTGGTTTCGGCATGATGCATTTTAAAGGAATAAAATTGTTGAATTGTCGTGCAGCGAGTTCTCCTGTGCAAATTGGCTGTGGCAAGTTGTCCCGTGGTGGTGATGGCAAACTGACAGCGGTGAGTTGGCTGTAAGTCGTAACAGTCATTAAATGGCTCAGTCATATGACCAACCCAATTTTATATATATATTTTTGTGCTGGATGTTAAGCGAAACCATTGCTTCCTACAGATAGTTTTGCTGAAAACCCCGAATGCAATTTAAAATGCAGTCATGTTGCTATGTGATCACTATGTCACCAGTCTTTAAGTCAAGGACTATCTGGTACTGAGTAAATCACAAATCCTGCTTTGGCCTAACAAATTTAGCAATCAACCAGGCTTATGGATGAATCTCATGAGCCGAGGTGGCACAGCAGTTAGAGTGCAGTACTGCAGGCCACTTTAGCTGACTGTGTTCAGCAGGTCAGCAGTTCAAATCTCACCGGCTCAAGGTTGACTCAGCCTTCCATCCATCCGAGGTAGGTCAAATGAGGACCCAGATTGTTGGGGGCAATGTAAATATATATATACATTGCTTACTGGTGTACACCGCTTAGAGAGTGCTTGCACTTAAAGCGGTACACATACATACATTGCTTACTGGTGTACACCGCTTAGAGCAGTGTTTCTCAACCTTTGTGTGACGGCGACCCCCGTCACACATGCGTGACACGATGCGCATGCGCGGCGGCGCCCCCATGCGCAGCGCGCATGCGTGGGCGCCGCCCCCTGAGGGGGAAAAATGGCAGATCACATTGTTTGGCGACCCCCGTAAAATGGTTGTTCGCGACCCATAGGTTGAGAACCGCTGGCTTAGAGAGTGCTTGCACTTAAACCGGTATAGAAGTCTCATAAATAAATAAATAAATAATAAAAAATACACCAAGCTAAAACTGATTAACAGCTTAGTTTATGTTCTGGAGTAAACTTCACTTTTTTAAAGAACCTTTTAAGTAGATACAGAACTACAGTTGCAAGGGATCTTGGAGATCTTCTAGACCAAGACCCTGCTCAGGCAGAAAACCCTATACCAGTGGTGGAGAACCTATGGCACGGGTGCCAAAGGCGGCACTCAGAGCCCTCTCTGTGGGCGCGTGCGCCGTCACCCCAGTCCTAGGCCTTCACCTGGGTTTTATAAAACCTTTTCGCTTTAGGCCTCTGCTGCCGTGTACAAAAAAAAAAAAAAAGGTTCAATCAATTTCAACTTCTCGCGGAAAAAAAAGATCTTGCAAAGTTGGAATTGACTGATTGAACTTTTTAGTCTCACCCAGTCTGCCGTTACCACTGCAGCCACGCCCACCCAATGGGCCACACCCACCCGGCACCCGACGATGCATAAGTGGGTTTTGGGTTGCAGTTTGGGCACCTGGTCTCTAAAAGGTTTGCCATCACTGTTCTAGTCCAACCCCTGCTCAAGCAGGAAACCCTATACCATTTCAAACAAATGTTGTCCAATCTCTTCTTAAAAACTTCCAATGTTGGAGCACCCACAACTTCTGGAGGCAGGTTGTTCCACTGGTTAATTGTTCTGTCAGGAAGTTTCTCCTTAGTTCTAGGTTCCTTCTCTCCTTGATGAGTTTCCATCTGTTGCTTCTTGTCCTTCCTTCAGGCGCTTTGGAGAAGAGGTTGACCCCCCCCCATTCTTTGGGGCAACCCCACAGATATTGGAAGACTGGTATCACCTCACCCCTAGTCCTTCTTTTCCTTAAACTAGACATACTCAATTCCAGTAAGTCATTGATGAAGATGTTGAAGAGCACTGGGCCTAGAACAGAGCCCTGGGGCACCCCACTACACACTTCCCTCCATATAGATGCAGTTCCATTGAGGACCACAAGCTGAGTACGGCCAGTCAGCCAGCTATGGATCCATCTGGTGGTGATGCTGTCTAACCCACATTTTTCTATCTTGTCAAGTAGTAGGTTGTCAAATGCCTTACTGAAGTCCAAGTAAATTATATCCACAGCATTCCTCTGGTCCACTAATTTTGTCACTTGGCCAAAAAATGCAGTAAGGTTTGTCTGGCATGATCCGTTTTTGACAAACATGTTCCTAAGTGCACATATCATTCAAAGCAGTAATGTAGTTTTTCACAGGAAAAGAATGTTAGATCATGAACTACACAAGATGTTCTTGCATGATTTGATTGCTTTCACACAAATGCAGCAAGAAAGAACCAGAATATAAAATACAGATAATCCTCGACTTTCAACAGTTCATTTAATGACTGTTCAAAGTTACACCAGCACTGAAAAAAAGTGACTCGTGATCATTTTTCACACTTACCACCGTCGCACCATCCCCAGGGTCACCTGAAACCCTTTTGTGACCTTATGACAAGATTCCAGGGAAGCCACTTAACCAGGTTACTAACCTTTAACAACTGCAGTGATTCACTTAACTGGCATGAAAGGCTGTAAAATGGGGCAAAACTCACCTAACAAATGTCTCAATTAGCTTTGGCCGTAAGTCGAGGATTACCTTTCAAATCTAACTTGATACATCGTTCTATGTTAGAAAAATTGGCTTTCTAGTAATTAAATAACTCAGACCCATTCAGAATCTTTATTAATGCAATTTAATCCATTAACAGAAATTTAATTAGTAGATTAAGACATCTTTTAAGAATTGGTTTAGCTCCTTAGAACACCAGCAAAGCAAGTATGAGCCATTTCTTGCTAGGACCAGCAGCTGAATCGTGTGATTCCTTAGTTCTGCTGCTTTTCCTTTTAAGGATGTAAAGGTCAGTTTTCTTCCTGTTCAATATTTTCTTTAAAGAAACATACCTGGTCCCAGTTCATTTTCAAAAATAATGTGGGATAAAGTAAAGGAGGAAAAAAAGAAAGTAATCAAAGTAATCAATAACTGCTTATGAATATCCAGAAAGCTTTGAAAATGGAGCCCGCCGGCAATAAATGCTGCGCTATTATTTTTATTGTTCCCAAATGTGCTGGCTCCCCATTTTCTAGCTGGTTCTAGTAATAATTATTCCCCCCCCCCCCAAAAAAAGCAGTACCTTAGCTACTTTAGGGAATTTACTCATTGGAGTAAGAATTCTGGAGGGGAAGTAGGGGAACTTGTTCCAATTGCACATTAATCCCAGCACTGCAGATAAAGCAATCTATTTCAGACCGCTGATCCATCAAGTTCCTCAGGTACCCCTACTTCCCTCCGCCTGCCCCCCAACCCACCACCATTTGGCAGGTAGATCCTTTACCCCCCCCCCCCAGCGATTAATTCATACAAAAGGACCTAGCAGCAGCCTAGGTCCTTGCTACACCCCATTCCCAAATTCATTCCCGCGGTGCTGGATTTCATAAAGCTCTGTCCTCCGAGGACGGTTCACATGTAACATTCATGAAGCCAGACAGCACATCAGGATGGATCACTGGTCATTTTCCAGGTCCTGAGGGCCGGCTGCACGGACAGGCTGAAGTTCTGCTCACTTCCCTGGATATTCAAATACCGCAGCTGCTCCCATCCCAGTCCCAATGCACATGGACACCACGCCATAGCCTCTGAAACAAGAATGCATGTCAGGGCTAAGCTCCCTAGGCAGAAGGTCTTGGGGATCAGAAGATGGGAACACACCGAGTGATTTGGGGGGAGGGGAAGACCTTATGACAGAATCACTGGCTAAAAAGAGAGACGGTTGTGAAGGTGCAAGCCTAGAAACTAGGAAATGGGCAGTTCTAGTCCCACCCCAGGCATGAAAGCCAACTGGGTGACTCTGGGCCAATCATCAGGAGTCAGTGAGTTCTAGTCCCACCTTAGGCAGGAAAGCTGGTTGGGTTGTGGTGGGCCAGTCACTGTCTCTCAGCCCAACCCACCTCACAAGGTTGATGTTGTGGAGAAAATAGGAGGAAAGGATATTGTGTGTTTTCGCCACCTCAAAAGTTATTTATAAATATAATAAAGGTGGGATATAAGTAAAATAAGCAGTATCTTGGTCTCGAGAGCAATAAAATTTAAAGCACAGATACCACAGGGCACCTCCTCACTTTCATTTGCGCACGTCAGAACCTGCAGATCAGGTTTTACACGCCAGACCTCCTGGGCAGGTTGAGGAATCCCTTGGTAGCGCCCTTTAAAAGCCACAAGCGTAAGCCATGGACTCGATTGCGTAGTGCATGCCTTTCACACCTACCTTTTCCCCCTGCGCTTAAGCTCGTTGAGCAAAGTGACAACTTGCCGAGCCCCGGTGCACCCCAGAGGGTGTCCCAAAGCAATGGCACCACCCAGAGGGTTCACCTTCTCCATGGGGATGCCAAGTTTCTCCACACAGTAGACAGCCTGGAGAAACAAGACAATCGAAAGCTTTTTGAGGAACCAATTTCACTAGAATTAGAATATAGAACAGAACAGAATAAGAAATAATAGGATAGGATAGGATAGGACAGAAGAAATGGAATATGGAATGGAATTAGAATAGAATAGGAATATATATGCATCAGTATACAAGTAATCCTCAAGTTACAATAGTTCATTTAGTGACCATTTGAAGTTACAACGGCACTGAAAAAAGTGAGTTATGACCATTTTTCATGCTTATGATCATTGCAGCATCCCCACGGTCATGGGATTAAAATCTGGATGCTTGGCAAGTGGCTCATATTTATGACAGTTGCGATGTCCCTGGAGTCACATGATCCCCTTTTGTGACCTTCTGACAAGCAAAGTCAATGGGGAAGCCAGATTCACTTAACAACCATGTTATTAACTTAACAAATGCAATGATTCACTTAACAACTGGGCAAAACTCATTGAACAACTTCTTCTTCTTCTTCTTCTTCTTCTTCTTCTTCTTCTTCTTCTTCTTCTTCTTCTTCTTCTTCTTCTTCTTCTTCTTCTTCTTCTTCTTCTTCTTCTTCTTCTTCTTCTTTTCTTCTTCTTCTTCTTCTTCTTCCTCCTCCTCCTCCTCTTCCTCTTCCTCCTCCTCCATATCCGTTATTGGACGTTGGCAATCCTGTTTTTATCAGCAGCCGCATGAAAAAGTGCTGCTGAGTTTTGTCCAAACCAGTCCCTTAGATTTTGAATTTGAGGCTCAATTGTGGTCATAAGTTGAGGACTACCTGTACATTTAACTGAGACCAACAGTACTGAAACTCCCATCTGTTGAAAATGTCTGAAATAAGCCTGGTTATATCTGGCATGCTGCAATGCCAAGCAAGGGAGAGATGAGAAAAAATGGACACCGTGGTATTAAAATGCAGAGGTGGGGGGGGGGGAGGAAGGAAGAATGGAACTCAAGAGCAGATGGAAGTATGTTTAGTTCACACATGGCACCAAGCACAGACAGCCCTTGACTTCCCAACCCGTAATGGAGTCCAGAATTCCCACTGTATGTCACGACGGCTCTTAAGGCGAAGTACCCATGTGACCAGCCTGGTTTTATGACAGTTGTTAAGGGAACGCTGCAATTGTTAAGCAAACACTGCACTTATTAAGTGAACCCATTGCTGCAACGGGTGTCTTTTTTTATTTTTTTTACAGAAACTGGAAGGAAACAATGGTTTCCTGCAAAAAAAAAAAAAAAGCTATTAATGCAGTCATGGTTGTGAGATGCGGCAAATGGCTCCTGGTTGCTGAACATCCAAAATCAGGTCACATGACCACGGGGGAGAGGGATAGCATACAGCTGTTGGAACTTCAAAACTGGCTCCTAAGTACCTATGCGTGTGTATGTGTGTATCTGATAACTTTGAACAGTTGCTAAGCAATCCGGTCATTAATAATAATAATGATGATGGTGGTGGTGGTGGTAATGGTGATGATAAAGTTGGAAGGGACCTTGGAGGTCATCTAGTCCAACCCCCTGCTCAGGCAGGAAACCCTATACCAAATCAAACATTACGTGTAACAGAATTATGTTAGGTAGAAGTAGGGTCATACACAGGTAGTCCTTGACTTACAACCACAATTGAGCCCAAAATTTATGCTGCTAAGTGAGACATTTGTTAAGCAAGTTTTACCTCAATTTATGACCTTTCTTGCCACATGTGTTAAGTGAATCAGTTGTTAAGTTAGTAACCCAACTGTTAAGTGAATCTGGTTTCTCCCATTGACTTTGCCTGTCACACGTGACCCCAGGGACTCTGCGGCCGTCATAACTGTGAGCCAGTTGTCAAGCGTCCGAAAGTAAACTATGTGACCATGGCAATGCTGCAACCGTCGTTAAATGTGAAGAACGGTCTTAAAGTCACTTTTTTCAGTGCCTGTTGTAAATCTGGTACTGGGTTTGGAGACGTCAGAGGTCACCCTCACCAAACGTGGGCAAGGCCAGGCCAAAGTGGCCTGGATGAAATGTGGCATTTACGGAGCTAGTCAAACAATCTCAAGGGCCTCCTTGCCAAATGGCTGCCTGCCTGTCCCGGCTGAACCGGAGGGCAAAGGGCTCCAAGGGCCGCTGAAATCTCCCGCTAACCTTCCTCACAGTGGGGAACGTATTTCCCTCATGGCCCCTTCACTCTAACCCCCTCTTCAGAACGCTTACCTGACTCGCAAAGGCCTCGTTGATTTCAAACACATCAATGTCATCTACTGTCAAACCTGCAGATTAGAGAGGGACACAAATTTAACAGCGTAAAAAGACAATATTTTTCAGGGAGATCAGTGACCTTCTTTCACCCCACTTGCCCCAAAGACACCCCCTAAAATCATTCTAAGAAGACCTCCCCCATCCCCTGGAAGCCTACGCGGATTGAGGAAAACATATCCCCTGCCCAGTCATTCCATCCAAGGCAGTGTTTCTCAACCTTGACAATTTTAAGGCATGTGGACTTCAACTCCCAGAATTCCACAGCCAGCCTTAAAATTGTCAAGGTTGAGAAACACGGATCCAAGGGAAGGCTGCTTGATTAGCCGCGTGGACTTCTGCCTGTCCCTCCCCAGCCAGGATTATGTTCCTCACCAGCTTTCTTCAGTGCCACTGGGATGGCATAGGCTGGCCCTATGCCCATAATGTCTGGTGGGACTCCAACCACAGCGTATGATTTCAGCACCCCAAGGACAGGAAGCCCCAGCTGCGCAGCTGCGGAACGTCTGGCCAGGATCAGCGCAGCGGCCCCATCGCTAACTTGGCTGGAGTTACCTGAGGGGAATTATTTCATAAAGACCGAATTATGAGATGCAGGCAAACTTGATAGGACAGCTCAACTGAGTTAATTACATCATCATCATTATCATCCAGGACCAATGGATAGAAAAGATTTCTACAATGAAAATCACTCTCACATGTAAAAAGGATTGCCCAAAAAATATATATATTTTTAAAGCTAATGCAATCTAAAAACACTTTACATAAACTCTGCAAATTGTGTAATCTGGAAGGCTTTGGTGGACTAGTGTAATAAAACTAACCTGGTTTTGAAGGTTAATAAAACAAAGGAGATCACTTTTGATTTTAGACAGAGCCGGCCTAGTCAGACTCCACTCAGTATCAAGGCTGCAGCCGTGGAGATGGCCAGCAGTAGTAAATACCTGGGGGTGCAGATAACTAACAATCTGAATTGGTCTCTCCACACCTCATCTTTAGTGAAGCCTGCCAACCAGCCTCTGCATTTCCTGCGTCAGATGAGCACATCCGTCTCTCTCTTTCTGTCCTCGCCACTTTTTAACAGAGGCGCGATTGAGAGAGTCTTAACAAACTACACCACTGTCTGGTTTGGCGGCAGCAGAGCCTCAGATAGAAAGAAGGTCCATACAGAGAGTGGTGAGGACAGCTGAGAAGATCATAGGAAGCTCACTTTCCTGTTATTCAGGATACGGCTTACAAGCGCTCATATCTGCTTAGAGCTCGGAGCATTGTTAGAGACCCCTTATGCCCACTTCTCCTGGTTGCTGTTTCTGTTGTTCCCCTCTGGGAGGAGGTCTCGAAGTATCTATAGCAGGACTAATAGAGTCTGTTAACAGCTTTGCTCCTTAGGCCATCTGTCTTGTAAATTCAAAGGATTCTTTTTTCGCCATGTATACTTTGAACTAGACTGTGATGTTTCTTTATGTCCTATGTGTGTATGTGGGTATATACACAATGGTATTTTTTGAGAGCTGAATGCAACGAAATTTCATTTTAATGTATGCTGATTGGTGTACATTTAAAGCAACAATTTATTCTGTTCCTATTCCTATTCCATTCTTCTATCTATTCTCACAACCATCTCATTCTGTGAGATAATCTGGGCTAAGAGATGCCAAAATATAGCCTGAAGTCACTATGTGAGCTCTGTTGCTAAACAGGAACATGAACCCAGTTCTTCTAATCTCCATTACTTATTCCTATTAGCAAAAGCTGATACATACTTTTCTGACTTTTTTTAAATTTATTTTTATCTTTAAGAGGGACTGGTCCAAAGTCATCCCGCCAGCTTTCCTGCCTAAGGCAGGACTGGAATTCACTGTCTCCCAGTCACTGGGCCAAAGTCACCCAGCTGGCTTTTATGCCTAAGGTGGCATTAGCACTCACCATCTCCTAATGACTGGGCTAAAGTCACCCGGCTGGCTTTCACGCCTAAGGTGGCACTAGAACTCACCATCTCCTGGTTTCTAACCTGGTGTCTTAATCGAACTGACTCTATGGCACCAAGTCAATCCCCTCCACTTCACCTCTTGCTTCGGAGCCTTACCAGCTGTGGTGGTGCCATTCTCCTGGAAGGCCGGCTTCAACCTGGCCAACCCCTCCAGGGAGGTGCTGGCCCTGATTCCTTCATCCTGCAGCACAGTGATCGTTTTCTCAGTGCCCTGGTCATCTGTGATGGTAGTCGTCACAGGGACAATCTCATTTTTAAACCACCCCAACTTCTGAGCTCGAGCTGCTCTGGAAACACACCACACCCAAATAATTACCTTTATAGTAAGTATATGTTTGAAAACTCAAAGGAAAAAAAAAAACCTAAGTTATTATTCCTGGAAATAATCGAAACTGTTCTGAAAAATGGCTCTTAAGCAGCACCTTGATCATTTATCGCCGGGTTTCTCAACCTTGGCAACTTTAAGACTTGTGGACTTCAACTCCCAGAATTCCTCAGCCAGCAAAGCCTTAAAGTTGCCAAGGTTGAGAACCCGATTTATCTTGAACAATACAAGTAGTCCTCAACTTATGACAGTGTCCTTAACAAACATTCAAAGTTACGACGGACCTCCCCAGGGCTACTTATGATTCAGTTTCAAAGTTCTGGTGCCCTCCAGTCACATGACTTGCACAACGGGTGCTTGGCAACTCATGGCTGATTGAGGAATTCTGGGAGTTGAAGTCCACAGGTCTTAAAAGTTGCTACGTTTGTAGACTTCTGAGCACCCCCCAATCCCTTCCCTGTACCCTTAAAGACACAGGAATCAAGTGCAAAGCAAGAAAATAAAGAAACACAAACTCATTTTTTTTTTCTCTTTAAGTTGCCTCAGATATGTCACAATGTTGCAATCCTAGACTGAAAGGCTCCGGCAATTGCAAAAAGCTTTAGCTTTCAATAGAGCCAGTTTACTTTCAAAGAAAACTTTCTAAAAGCCACAGTCAGACTCAATTACAGGGGGTAAAACTAATTACATTTGTTTAAAAGGATTAAACATGTTTAAAATATGTTTTTTCCCCTTTCTTGCCCAAACTATGATCTTTTATAGCTTCTCCTCTCCCCCCCCTTTTCCTTCAGTTCATCTCCAGCTCTGAACTGGCAGCGCCAATCAGTTGGAGCCCTGCCAGCTGCTGCCAGCCCAGACAGTCCTGCAGCTGCAGCTGCCTCTTCCTCAGGCTCGGCTTGCTTTGGCTCACTCCCCTCCCCTGCTATACTTGGCTAGCAGTTGTGTACCACCTGCCATGTGGCAAAGTACCACAAGTGGTACGCGTACCACCAGTTGAAAAACCCCGCTGTAATGGACATGCTCCATTACTGTCGTAAGTCGAGGATTACTTGTATCTTATAATACCAATGAAGAGGGTTCTTACAGCTATAATGGTTTGTGTGAAAGCAACAAATTCCCTATTTATGTAATTACAAATGAGACCATATTCTCAAGTTAGTAGTAATACAATGCTAAATTTTTAAAAAACCACATTAGTTTGTGTTTGATAAAGCTCGACGGGGGCTTAAAAGCTTAAAAACAGATGAGTAATCTAGGACAGGGGTCTTCAAACTTGGCAACTTTAAGTCTTGTGGACTTCAACTCCCAAAATTCCTCAGCTAGCATGGCAGGCTAAGGAATACTGGGAGTTGAAATCCACAAGTCTTAAAGCTGCCAAGTTTGGAAACCCTTGATCTAGGAGAACAAAAACCTCCCTTTTCGTAAACTTGCTGGCCTGCGGTCCACTGATTGCAATTTTCCTGGACCTTGACTCTTTTGTAAGATGATGCATCATTGGTATTTAACACCAGATAAGCCAGTGGTGGCGAACCTATGGAATGTGTACCAGAGGCGGCACTCAAAACCCTCTCTGTGAGCATGCGTGCCATGCTCCAGAGATGGCAACTGTCCCTCTTCAACCAGCCGCCCGCTAATTTGCCGAGGTCCCACATGGCCGAATGCATCCCAGCACCCATGCGCTCACTGGCCTCTGTGTGCAGGGGCTGATGGTATCACGCAGCAGCCGCCCTGGCCCCCGACTCGCCTTGCCCTGTGACAATGGCACCCCTGACCTGCCTCCCCTTGCCTCACGAGCCTCCTGCCCACTGCCCCACCTGCAGAGACCCCCTGGATCTCTCCCAACCCTGCCCGGCCCCCACAGGCATCCCTCCCCACAAGCAACATTGAGCTGGCCATGCCCATCCTGGCCAAGCCCACCCAGTCTGCCATGATCATAGGCACACCCACCCAGTGGGCCACGTCCACCTGGCACCCGGCGATAAATAAGTGGGTTTTGGGTTGCAGTTTGGGCACTCGGTCTCTAAAAGGTTCGCCATCACTGAGATAAGCTATCTAGAATGTACAAAGGTATTTCAAATGAATGTAAGGGAAAGACCTTTTACCCTTTATGATGGACATGTGATAAAGCAAAGAAATATGGCAGAAGGATTCATATTTTAACACAGAAAATCCTTAAAGTAAAGATAAAGATGAAACTTGAAATATGAGAACCACAAGCAACATAAATGTGGGGGAAACTGCACACAAAAAAAAGAGCAAAAAGCCAGCCCCTCTCGCTTACTTTTGTTGAGAAGCCAAGGCAAAAGCATCTTGTTTTCCTCGGGAGATACCAAATCTTTCTGCCACGTTCTCAGAAGTTATTCTGGAAAACAATATTAAAAGCATGCGGATCATTTCATTGGTTTTAAATCATCTTATCTCTCTTTTTAAGAAGAGACTGGACAGCCATTTGTCCGAAACGGTGTAGGGTTTCCTGCCTGAGCAGGGGGTTGGACTAGATGACCTCCAAGGTCCCTTCCAACTTTACTACTACTATTACTATTAAGAGAGAGAGGGAAAAAGAGCAGTGGAACGGTGTGCCTCCTGAATGTTCTATAACTCACACTGGCCATAATTTAATTTAATGACTGCAATCGTCACATCTTCCAAAAAGTAACTTTTCAGTAGCTAAGTAAAATGGTGAAAGTGGAGGCCTGGAGTAAAGAGACACTAACTCCTGTTCTAATTATCAAAGCATCTTATCCTTTCCCCCCCCCCTCCAAAAAATGCAAAATTGCGTGCCTTTGTTTCACTTCACAATGACTGAAACTTTTGCTTTTATAACGCAGGATGTTTTTATAACCACACTGGGTATGCCACAGGATGATATTCCAACACTAATGAACCGAGAGGTATTACATCCACCCAGCCACTACTCACTTCCCCAGAATCTTATCAAGGAGTAACTGGTTATCATGCGCTTCATCTGGCAGTGGCTAGATCTGGTGGTGTTGCTGAATCAACAACATTTGATTGCACTTGTGTAGCACAAAAACAGGCGGCATCGTGTCCCGGGACAACGTGGGGGCCCAGAGAGAACCTGGTTTTTACTGTCAGGAACAAAGGAACTAAAAGGGCAGCAGCCTCTTACCCCATTGGTATTAGACAGTCCCTAGCTTTGCTGAAGTCCATGATGCGAGACGTGAGATCTCCAGGATTGGTAGCGCTGCGGAGGGACATGCTTTCCACTCTGGAGGAACAAGAAACGGGGGCTGTGAATATCTCCCATTTCAAAGTAGCCCTCAAATTACAACCATTCGTTTAATGACCGTTCGAAGCTACAGTAGCAGTGAAAAAAGTAGCTTATGGCTGTTTTTAACATTTACGACCGTTGCAGCCTCCACACATCACGTGATCGAAGTTCGGATGCTTGGCAACTGCCTCATAGTTATGACGGTCATAGTGTCCTGGGGGGGGGGTCATGTGATCCTCTTTTGCAACCTTCTCACAAGGGAAGCCAGATTCACTTAACAACTGTGTTCCTATCTTGACAACTGCAGCGATTCACTTAAAAGCAAGAAAGATCATAAAATTGGGCAAAGCTCACTTAACAGCCATCTCGCTTAGCAACAGAAATTTTGGGTTTTATTGTGGTCGAGGACTTTTGTATACAAGTCGTGCATGGGTCCCTCAAAAGCCAAAAGGATAAGCAAGCATTTTGATAGAACTAAATATATGAAGTTAAGTTACTCTACAACAGAAATGCAAATCAGCGTGAACCACGGATGGCTGGAAAATATTTAATTAAACCTTCAAGTTTGTACCCAGAGGAAAGTCCATTTGGACTTGTTTCCTGGCAAACACACTATTTGCCAGCACTATTTCAAGAAACCTGCAGATTCCACCATTGGCTTTCTACTCAATCAGACCAGATATTTTCAAGCAGTTATAGGAGTACAGCATTCAAAGTCAATAATAATAGGGCAGCGATGTTTTGGAATGAAAAAAGTTCTGTTCTGTAGCACTTAGGGTAAGAGATCTATTTGTGAGAGTTCTTGAAATGCCCCCCCTTATCCCAAATTAACAACTGCAAATGTTCCTGTTACTCAGTTTTCACAGAACCACTGATTCAAGGTCTCAGCCATTAGAGATGAATGGAGACCCTATGACTTAACGGCCAAAATGTTCTTCTCAAAATGTTCCTTACTAAAGTTCATGCAAACTGATTGAAAATGGCTCCGGTGACATACAAGAGAACAAAACAATTGGGGATTTGTTATCTTCAAAGTCTGTGTATTCTGAGTAACGTTAAGTTTTAAATATTTAGGCATCAAAAGAAGCAGAATGTCACCAGCTGAGCTCCACTAGAGGAATTGACTGTTTTTTGAGGTTGGACCATTTTTGATACGTGTGGAACAAACTATCCTGAAAAGAGAACATTTCAGCCACAAGTTGGTATATAGATTATAATCTATGATGAAGTCTTTGTAGCAGCAGTTATGAAGAGCTAGCACAAATTTGTGGGCAAGAGAAAATTAAATCTTTGTGCTTTTTTGGAGTCAATGTTTCTCCACATCAGATATCATACAGTTTCAGGAATGTGGCAATGCAAACTTAGCATTGTGCAAGATCAGGAAGCTCAGTTCAGCCTTCAGAGTATTAACTTTGATCTTAGATTATTCCAGGAGTTAATTTACCAACCAAGCTTTGCAGTGCCAAGAGGCAATTGCACAATTAAAACCAGGCTTACGAAAAGTATAAAGCAACATGTGTAAGCATATTCCGGTATTTCTTTAGCTACAGCCTGGATGTGTTCTGAAACAGCATGCAAATATTAAAGGAGGCTGATAGCTTATCTTCACAAGTCCGGTGAGGCAATTGTTTCGTTTGGTGAGATTAGGAGGCAACACCAAACAACACCGCCATTGGATTAACCTAACCTAGTTTTCAAGTGGATTACTTAAACTGCTTGCTTTTACACTTATGCAAAATGGTGCACTTCAAGAGATCATTGCAAAACGAATGAACAGCATTTATAATATTTTTTTGCAAATACTTGGGATTCTGTCTTACTAATACTGGGACACCTGTTCCTTTTAAGTTCAGTTTTACAGATGTGGCACTGGGTCTGGTTGCTAACTTGCCAAGGCAGTGGCTGAAGATTTTGAATCAAATCAAATACCAAGCTTCACGCTGCACTCTTATGTTCAGCAACAGGCCCTGTGGGACAACCCTTAAACTTGACATCTACAGCAGGGGTCTGCAACCTTGACAACTTTAAGACTGGTGGATTTCAGCTCCCAGAATTCCTCAGCCAACTATGCTGGCTGATGAATTCTGGGAGCTGAAGTTCACCAGTCTTAAAGTTGTCAAGGTTGCAGACCCCTGACTTACAGGAATTTACTTGCACGACAGAAGCAGGAAGGACTTCAAGAAGATGCACTTGAATAATTTCTGATTTAAGGGCCAAATATTCCCAGTGGGGGCTCAACATCAAGGTATGATGCTAGTTTGTTAGAAGCTGTTTTCTCTGGCCCTACCCTCTTGCCAAGAAAGGCAAAGAGCTAGTCCGCAACAGAGGATAAAATCTTTTTTGTCTGAGTAGTTCTTTATCCAGCTTCAATGGAGAGAAAACTGGTCATTCGCTCAGCTGCACAGATGAGGAAGGTCTATGGTGATCCTCCATCATGGTTGTCCCGAAGATGCTTTTTCAAAAGCCAACTTGGACTTTCTTTGTTTTATTTCTTGAAGACATTTCAGTTCTCGGCCAAGAAAACTTCTTGGATTCAGTACCGAAGTTCCTTGGAGGAAAAACGAAACGTCTTCAAGGAAAAACAAAGGAAGTCCAATTACCTCTTGAAAAAACATCTTTGGCACAGCTGAGGGGTTTAAGCTGGCATGTGTTTGAAACATGCATGTGAAAACAGAAAGGGGACTTCATCAGTAACCTGATGCCAAAGTATCAATTGCCATTAATCTATTAACAGCTGTGTGCCAGGAAAAGCAGGGGACTTTATTTTAAAAATGGTCTTGATAAACACAAAGAATTTCTATTTTGCAGTGCCTTTCTTCATTTTAGTTAAGCACGCAACACAAAATGGATACCTTTAAGGTGATTCAAATCTTAGCTTCACCACTCCGTTGCTTTTAAAAAATCCGTAAGGCTGTTAAACAAAACAAATGGGATGAACAACCCAGAGGTTACTATAAAACAAATTAAATTAAAATTATTTCCAAGACTCATTAGGAAAGAGTATTTCCTTTATGCTGGTATTGTGCAGCAAAATACAATATTGCTCTCCTGCAAAACGCTAGTCTCCAGAAATCCTCTTCTAAACTAACTGCCTCAAATTACAGAGTTTCACAACCTGCTTAAAAATACCACACAAGGTAATCAACAGAAAAAAGGGCTATTAGTAAGCAGTGAACAATTACGAAAAAAAACAAGCTTACCCACAAGCCAAACCAATATCATAGGAGCCATTTCTAATACCACCTGTAAATAAAGTATACAAATTTTAAATCAGCCAGTGAACTCCACATCTATCCTTCTTGTAAGTGCTGCTGGGGTAAGGGGGATCAGCGTATTCCCTCATTTAGATGGGGTTTTTTTTTCAGAAGGGAATATTAAAAAAGAATATATTAACCTTCTCCTAGAACAGGGGTGTCAAACTCGGCGCGTCATGTGATGTGTCATGACGTATCGCGACATTTTTTCCACTGCTGGAGCTGAGGTGGGTGTGGTTTCAGCATGACGCATCCAGCCCATGGGTAGGCAGTTTGACACCACTGTCCTAGAAAAAAATTATATTCCAAGAACTTGAACTTATTGTCCCAGGATTGTAACTTCCTCTATAGAAAGTATTAACAGGCAATCTACAATGTTACATTTTAGGAATTTAAATCTCTACATGTCATAATATCAGGAGTTTGGAAAGCCCACATTTATTCCACGCATAGAATCTGACCCTTATACAGGACCCAGCCTTCTTACCAGCAATATTAATCAGAGCTTGCAATCCAGATGAACACTGCCTGTTAACACTTGATAGTGGGACAGTCTCTGGGATACCACTGAAACAAAGAACAAAATACTTTATTGGTATAAGAGGGGGATTGGAAAAGACCCTTAGACCTTAGTAGACTAATTTCAAGGGGTTTTTTTATGCCTTGATAATCTTGGTTTGCGATTTTAGGAAGATCCATTGAAAACATTTTAACTAGGACCTGATCTTACAGCACTTTGCAATTGTCAGACAAGCTTAAGCAATCAGTACTCTGTAACTGATTGAAAACTCTGAGAGAAACCTGTAAGATGCAAGGGATTAAACAGCAAACATGGAAACTCTTTCCAAAACTATGCGGTAAATATCAAGACGGAAAATCCTAAATCCAGCCCAGACTGGATCTGAAAGTGGAGTCCATCATGGCAAGCTGGCCTGCACAGCTACCCTTTGGATCCCCATGGTAGGTCCTGGCTTAGCACAAAGTCCAATGTTTTTCTCAAACAAGTGATAAGCACCCCAGAAGCTCCACGGTCATAAAAGAAATGGATGCAGAAAAAGATTCCCAAGGTCTCAAAAACTGTCCAGAGCGGTTCAGACCTGGGCACATACATTTAATACATGGTTACTATTAAACATATCATTTTCCTATATGACAGTGGTGCCAGCAGCAAACCACAATGATACTGTATAAACAGTGCAGGGATAAAAGAGGAATATAACTATAAGCAACAAATAAAAAACCAAATAGAAAGGCAGTTTGGTGTAGTGGTTAAGGTGCTAGCTGAAAAACCAGGAGACTGAATTTGAGTCCCACTTTAGGCATAAAAGTCAGCTGGATGACTTTGGTCCAATCAGTCTCGCTCAGGTCAACCTACCTCACAGGGCTATTGTTATGGGGAAATAGGAGGAGGAAGGAGTATTAGGTCTGTTTGCCACCTTGAATTTCTTTTCAATAAAGGTAGGATAAAAATCAGTCAATAAATGAATAACTGCTCCTCCTTCTACAGAATCTCAGCTGCATCAGCTACAGTAGGGGTGTCCAATCTTGGCAACTTTAAGACTTGTGGACTTCACCACCCAGAATTGCCACAGTTGGATACCTTGAGTGATACAATGAAAACAGCAAATGAAAAATAGGAGTATAAGTGCCCAATATCAAATTGGACTAGTCAAATGGCCTTTCTTTGTGCCTGCCAGTATTAACCAAATCAGATCCCTCTTTCGTCCCCACCCTGGTGTTTTGTACCCATGATCTCCCTTCTAGATGATTCAGTGGCAAAGTTCACCTTAGAAACTGCCCAATTCTCGCCATTACAGCTCCAGCGCCAGGTTGAAGTACATTCCCTAAGTAGAACGAGAGGAATTTGCTTAGGTTATCCAGGTTTGATTGCCCTTCCAGATAAGCTGCTGCAGCAGCAAGTGCTTAAAAAGAGAGGCAAGGGGATGATCGCGGCCCCTCCCCCTGGCCTAGTAGCTTGGCAGAAGGCTCACCCACGCAGATATCGCCCAACTGCTCAGGGCTTAGCTTTACATCGTTCAGAACAGCAGTCATGACTGCAGCCAGAAGTTCATCTGGTGTAGTTTCCTGGAAAGGAAGGAGGGAGGGAGGGAGGAAGGGAAAGAAAAAGAAAGAGAGAGAGAGATGAAGAAAGAAAGGAAAGATGGAGAAAGAAAGTGGGAGGAAGGGAAGGAGAAAGACAGAAAGAGAGAGAGAGGAAGGAAGGAAGGAAGGAAGGAAGGAAGGAAGGAAGGAAGGAAGGAAGGAAGATAGATAGATTACTTGGGCACCCTCACTCTGTTTTTAGAGGTGCTGGTGGGGGATGATGGGAACTGCAGTCCATAAGGGGCTGGACCCTCCCGGGCAGTCTCCTCCTCCTCTTCACTTACCCCCCTCCCCATAACATCCGAACTCATTCTAAGTGGGGTCAGGCCCATAATCCCCTGGACTACAACTCCCATGTCAAGATCGGGCTAAAAGAACGGACGCCTCCCCTCCCCCCAAATGCATCCGCGCGCCCGTCCAAGGGTGCTGGGCTACCCACTCCCAGGGAGGGGCTGGGGGTGATGGGATTTGTAATCCGACGCCTCTGAAGGAGCCCAGTTTGCGGGGAGAGGTTGTTGGGAGAGGGGGGGGGCTTGTGGTTCTGTTCTCAGAGAAACGAGATTTCGTCCCCCTACCTTGAAGCCGCCCCTCTTGCTCTTGGCGATGGGGGTCCGCCGTCCGTGTACCACCACCACATCGTCGGGCCCGGACAGCGAGGCCCGGCAAGGGGAAGGTGCCCAGACCCGCCGCTGCTGCTGGGAGCTGCTCAGATGCCCCAACACCACCTTCATCCGCTCCATCTTCTCAGTCTTCAGCAACGCTCGCCCGCGACCGGAGCACGCATGCGCAGGCGCGCGGCATGCCGGGAAGCCCCCCCCGCGCGGCGCCTCCGCCCCCTCTGAGGCGGAAAGGCTGCTCCGTAGACTTTGAAAAAATGAAGAGTCGCTCCCCTTCGTTCTCAAGGCTGGTTTAGAACAAAGGTTTTTTATTCTGTAAAGCAGCCGAAGTCTCTCACGGTTAGAATCCTTCTCGTCACCTACCCCCGTATGGACCTCTCCAGGGCTTATTTCAAAGTCCCAGCTTTAATGGAATTCCTTCTTCGCCCGAAGGAAAGCCAAGCTACAGAACGCTCCTCTTCACGTTCCTATCTCTACAGACCCACGGCCGCCGATGGGGAGTTGACGCTCGCAGTGGAAGGGCGGGGCCCACTAGGCATCCTGGGACATGTAGTTTTTTATAGCTACCACATCACGCCCAGGTATGTCCCGCGCAGGCGATGCCAGAAGTGGCATCGTAATGGCGTTGGATTTATTCATTGGTCTTCAAGCTTGGCCCTTTTATGACTTGTGGACTTCAGTCCCAGAATTGCTCAGCCAGTGTGCCTGGTTGAGGAATTCTAGGAGTTGAAGTCCACAAGTCGTAGAAGGGACAACAACAACAACAACAACAATAAAGTTGGAATGGACCTTTGAGGTCATCGAGTCCAACCCCCTGCTCAGGCAGGAAACCTTATACCATTTCAGACAAATGACTGTCCAGTCTATTCTTAAAAACTTCCAGTGTTGGAGCATTCACTTCTTCTGGAGACAGGTTATTCCACTGGTTAATTGTTCTAACTGTCAGGAAGTTTCTCCTTAGTTCTAGGTTGCTTCTCTCCTTGATTAGTTTCCATCCGTTGCTTCTTGTCCTGCCTTCAGGGGCTTTGGAGAATAGCTTGACTCCCTCTTCTTTGTGGCAGCCCCTAAGATATTGGAACACTGCTCTCATGTTCCCCCTCGTCCTTCTCTTCGTTAAACTAGACATACCCAATTCTAGCAACCGTTCCTTATATGTTTTAGCCTCCAGTCCCCTGATCATCTTTGTTGCTCTTCTCTGTACTCTTTCTAGAATCTCAACATCTTTTTTACATCATGGTGACCAAAACTGGATGCAGTATTCCAAGTGTGGCCTTACCAAGGCATTGTAAATTGGTATTAATACTTCACGTGATCTTGATTCTATCCCTCTGTTAATGCAGCCTAGCACTGTGTTGGCCTTTTTGGCAGCTGCAGCACACTGCTGGCTCACATTTAAGTGATTGTCCACTAGGACTCCGAGGTCCCTCTCACAGTTACTACTATTGAGCAAGGTACCCCCTATACTATACCTGCACATTTGGTTTTTCTTGCCTAAATGTAGAACCTTACTTTTTTCACCATTGAATTTCATTTTGTTAGATAGCGCCCAGTGTTCAAGTCTGTCCAGATCCTCCTGTATCCTAAGCCTGTCTTCTGGAGTGTTGGCTATTCCTGCCAGCTTGGTGTCGTTTGCAAATTTGATGAGTTCCCCATCTATCCCCTCGTCCAAATTGTTGATGAAGATGTTGAAGAGCACTGGGCCTAGAACAGAGCCCTGGGGTACCCCACTACACACTTCTCTCCATGTAGATGCAGTTCCATTGAGGACCACATGCTGAGTACGGCCGGTCACCCAGCTATGGATCTATGTGGTGGTGATAGCAATTCAGCAGGCCCATAAATGTTGCAAACGGTCCCGGGCAACCAAAAAGCTGCCTGGGACCAGACTGGCTGGCGCCGGACTTGTGCGCATGCACAAGGCACGAAAAAAGGTTCTTCCCTATTGGCTGGACTGCCTGGGTTTGAGAGACTATAAAAGGCCTGCATGCCTGCTTGGTGCAGAGTTGAGTTGAGTAAGGAATGAATAAAGAAGTGCTTAATTACAACATGTGTCTTGCTTCAATGCCGCGAACTCCAAAACACAAAACCACCCATGTGTCGTTCAACATTGTAAACTAAAATCCAATTGCAAGTTGGCACAAACAATCTTTTTTTAAAAATTTTACTGATTTTCTAGTTTTACATTTAAATATTTGAAAAGCAACGTGGCGGCTGAGTTGATCAATAATTCAATAACATACAAATATCTTTAGTACAGATCTCAAACTATTACATTAAATATTTCCTCTCCTTTCCCCTTGGTATTTACTGTCTCATATTTAAACCAATACAATTCTAACATTCAATCATTTTAGACAATCAATGTCCTAATTAGTTTTTCCCAATTTTTAGTTTCCCAATATTTAAATTTAACATTTAAATTTACAATTTCCAAGTTTTAAATAACCCCAATTCCCTTTATCACAATTCATCACAAGAACTAGTGTTCAAGATACATGTCTTATCTATTTGAATTCTTACCATTTACATCTAATTAATAATACAATATAACATTCTTATTTTCTAATACTTTCCAAATTTCTTAAATTTAGTAACCAAAATTTCTCTTATTTCAACATTTAATACTTCCTCTCCTTTTCTCTTAATATTTAATATCTCATATTTGAACTAGTAGTTTTTATTATTACTGCTAAGTAAAAACACATTTATTACAGTCATCAATAGATTTTTAGCTTATATATATCTTAATTACCTTTACATTTAATCTTTATTATCAAATCAATGTTCAAATTTAACTGTTAATATTTATACTTCCAAAGTTTTCTTTATCTCAACTCATAATAATATCTAGTATTCAAAGTACACATCTATTTGAGTATGTTCTATTTTAATTCTTACTGATAAGTCAAAACCCCAATTTTCTTCAGTCTTATTCTAGTTTTCTTTCTTTGCTAAATTGTCTTCCATGTCCGTGCTTTTGAGTCATCAACTAAATCTCCCTGTGTTGTTATGTATATTGTTTGACGTAGAAAGAGCCATTTGGTCGCTGTTTTTTTGAGAGGACTAACAGATCGTCTCTCTATTTTTCCATCTCGACGTAGTTGTCCTGAACTGTTTATCTTTTCTTCAGTCTGTTGTTCTTCTTGATCCTCAGGTTCCTTCTAATTTATGTAGGAAGCCTTTTCCCTTTTCCATGTTGTCAGTCCCTTTTCTGGATTTTCCATTAATTGTGTTTATTGGTCAGTTGAATCTTCTGTCATAATATTTAATTGTTCCACTTTTTCTATTATATTCTGTGTAGTTGATTTTTTTAGTTGTAATCAAAGTTTGCATTTGTATATCTGGGCTGACATCTTGTTCTTTTCTGTAACCTCTTATTTCATCAGTAGCAGTAAGAATAGTTTCATAAATTGCTTTCAACATAAAGAGATCTGATCTTCATCCATATTCTTTTAGTAGTGTATTACGTTAAAAGCTTTACAGTCAGAGAATACAGAAACTTTTTTGCCACTAAGTATAAATCACAGCTGGGCTTCTTACAGCTGATATCTCAAGGTTACAAAAGTCTTTATCTATAATCTGGGTTACTGGTCAAATCTCTTTTAAGCAATAACAAGCTGTAATATCAGGTTTAACCACAAGATGTCACCCATACCATTTAGAGTTTTCTTTTCAGTCCAAAATTTTTGTAATTTTTTCAATTTTACTTCTTTTTTATAAGTAAAAACCCAGATCTTCAGTAAGAATAAAAAATCTTTTAGTCCACTACTTTAAAAAAAAATAGAATTCCAATTAGGATCAAGTTATTCTTGCAACGTTTTAAACTCCCCTGGATGATCATTCGCTGCTGTATTTAGAGGGAGGGATAGAATCTCCATTTCCTCTCCACAGGGGGGAAAGCACTTTGAGCAGCTTATGCAGGTAAAAAAAAAGATAGTTAGAATTTAAGAGAGGTAGATCTCACCCAGTCTCATCTGCGCTGCTTTATAGTTGCTTGATGGTAAATGTGACTTTGGCTGTCTGCAGCCTAATGACGAGCCATATTTCTATGGCCAGTCTTTCGTCCGTCGGTTTGGAGAGCTGCCCCGGAATGAGCGGGGATTCCCTCCTTGTTGGTTGCCCCTACAGCAATGGTTCTCAACCTGTGGGTCGGGACCCCATTTGGGGTCGAATGACCATTTCACGGGGGTCGCCAAACAAGGCTGTCCACCATTTTTTTCCCCTTTTCTTTGGCCAGACCCCTGGCACCTGGTGATATATAAGTGGTTGGGGGTCACCACAACATGGGGAAATGTATTATGGGGTCGCGGCATTAGAAAGGTTGAGAACCACTGCCCTACAGGGTGACTTTCGACCCTTTCCAGGGTCCCCCACCGAAGCAAAATTGGACGTGGAAGACGGAGCTCGCCTTCCAAATGTCCATGGCAGCTGCGTTGGCAAACCTGAAGTCTGGCACAAACAGTCTTAACATAGTGCTTTCATGTAGTATTGTATGAACAGGACACTGATGTGTTTGCATTCTGAAAATAAATGAAACTCCTACTTTTGAAGCCTCCTTTTACCTTCAAGCCGAGATGCAAACACAACACACAAGTAAAGGAGAATATTTGTAGCTCAGGGTTGAAATGAGCTTGGCTGTTTTCTTGCAGATGTTCCAGTGACAACTGATCATGTTACCTGGTTTGCGTAATGAGACATCTGCAAGAAAACAACAAAGCTCACAGAACACCAAGGACCCCTCAGAACACAGAAAGACACACAATGAGAAGGATTCTGTTAACAGGGATAGAACAATTTATGAGTATATCTACAGAATTTATTTCAATCACTTCTGAGTCCATTTTAGTTGTCAATTGATGGGGCGTCTATTTAAGGTACCCTGTGAATTAGTGGTCAATGAACAGCAAAGAACTCTTAACTTTTTCGAAATGTCGAATGGCTAATCCAGGTTCAGGCCAATTTAAATTAAAAGACAGTAAGTCCGTATAGTAGTAGGTCCTGAGATTAGTTTCTGTTCTTTAGACTAGAGGTCCCTAACCTGTGGGCCACGGCCCACTACCGTGCCGTGAACTGTTTACTACTGGACTGCATGAGTGGCTGCCAAGAGCACGCACATGTGTATGCTCGCATTCCCCCACTCGCACTAGCATCACGTGTTGTGTGGGCACTACTCCACAAGCGCACCCAACCTGTGCTAGTATTGCGTTGTCATGCTGGTGCTAGTGATGCTGTGAGTATCGTGTGGCCGCTATTGATGCCACGAGCGCACTCCCCCACTCGTGCAGGTGCTATAATCGCTACGAGCGCACACTCCACCCAATCACACTAGCATCGGGGAAGCATTACTGCCGCTGTGAGCGCACACTCCCTCCACTCGTGCTAGCATCGCATGGGCACTAGTGTTGCCCAAGCGTTGTGTTGCGCGGGTGCTTGTGGCCCTGCTTGTTTCACACACGCAATCATGGCCTGTTTATGCGCACATGCGGCCCTGTTCACGTGGGCGCCCATGTAAAGGTCCCTCCACACACACACACACACACTGCCTGGCTGAGGAATTCTGGGAGTTGAAGTCCACAAGTCATAAAAGGGCCAAGTTTGAGGTCCCCTGCCTCAGACAATGTGCAATCTTAATTCTATTTTCCTAGGTAGGGGAAAAATAGAATCCCTGTGCGTAAAGATATTAATGAACTTGCATTTTTTTTTTTAAAAAAAGCAGAGGTGAAGGTGAAGGTTTGTTCTCCGAACTAGTGGATTGATTACGAGGCTAGATAACATATTCAGTGGAGTTTAGGGAGCTATAGATATTCGCCATTATTGCAAAAGCAGAATTTCTGGTACTTCTTTCTTGATGGGCTATGCATTTTCTTTTTTCTTTTTCTTAACAAATTGTACAAAATACAGACATTAGCATGGACCCTTTCCACTGTATTTGCAATAGGCCCACTGAACGCAACAGATTTCAGTTACCTAGGCCCCAATTTGATTTCCACGGATATAAAGTCAATGTATTCATTCTCTTTGTTCATGTTTTTGGTCTGTTTTATTCTCTTTTGTGCATATAAATCACAGCCAGAGAAATCAGCAAAAATGAAATCAAGGCACCTGAGGAATAATTCACATCTATTTACATATCAACATAGATGGAGAAAGAACACAAGAACACAATAATATATCGACGGCAAAAGCTGTGCATAACTGTCACAAAAGAAACACTGAAAACCACAAGTCAGGAAATCCAGTTCAACTCAGGGGGAAGTATAGGAGAAAAACTTAGAAAGTGAGATGAACAAGTTACAATTTATACCTTCAAATATTCTTTACACATATTTCTAGAATGCCTATAATCTCTGACCGAAATGCAAACTAGACACTGTTGGGGACATTGAGGGCTCCTCCTTATTATCTTTGGATAAACAATGTTGTTAAAAAAAATTAACAGGACTGGAATTCATAGCACCAGAAAGTCCAGCAGTTGTGAGCTTGGCTCAGAAGAACCAAAACAAGGATTAAGAGGCTGTAGCCAAGAGGTAAGATGGTTGGCACATCTCACTGAACCCACAAACAAGGACTAAAGTCAACCTCATAAAACAAATTTGCAAACTTGCTTTCTAAAACGCCATTGTGCTCCATAGTTCTGCCCATTGAAAGCTTCAGTTTACTTACATTTCTATCTTACAGCATTAATAGATACAGAATTCAATCCAGAAGGCAAGGGTTGGAATTAATACAGGTACAGCCAGTCCTTGACTTACAACCACAACTGAGCCCAACGTTTCTGTTGTTAAGTAAGACATTCGTGAAGCGAGTTTTGCCCCCATTTTACACAGTTGTTAAGTAAATCACTGCAGTTGTTAAATTAGTATCACAATTGTTAAGTGAATCTGGCTTCCCTATTGATGTCGCTTGGCAGAAGGTCGCAAAAGGGGATCGCGTGACCCCCCCCTCGGACGCTGCAACCATCGTAAATATGAGCAGTTGCCAAATATCCAAATTTTGATCATATGACCACTGGGAGGCTGCAACGGTTGTTAAGTGTAAAAAATGGTCATAAGCCACTTTTTCAGTGCCATTGTAACTTTGAATGGTCCCTAAATGAACTTAAGTCGAGGACTACCTGTAGCCCTCGCCTTATGACTGTTTTACGAATTTGATTGAAGTTAAGACGGAATCCAAAAAAACTACTCACAACACATATTTTAAATTCTGATGTCACTCTTCCCTCACAGTCACATGACTGCATTTTGCATCCTTGGCAACCAGCCCACCCTTAAGTGTTTTTTTTGAAATGCCCCACTGTCCTATGACCACGATTTACGATATTTTTTTACCAGATACTAGTGTTTTACTAGCAGTTTCCAGCAAAAACTGCACCATAGTGAACAATAGGTTAACTTAACAACCATGGTGTTTGCTTAATGACAGTGGCATTCACTTTATAACCATGGTGTTTGTTTAACAACCACTGCAAAAAAAAAGATCATAAAATTGGGTCCGGTCACTTGGTAACCTATTTTATGACCGTCAAACTTCAGGGCTCAATTACTGTTGTAGCTCAAGGACTACCTGTGTTCTTACAGGCAAGAGCGAATGTGCATTAAAATGGTAAAAATGTACAATACTCAAGTGCACGGGTCCCCAACCCTCGATCTGTGGACTGGTACTGGGCCGCGGCATGCCAGCAACCAGTCCGCACAAACAAGCAAAGCCCCATCCATGGGATGCAGGCAGCACACAAAACCACACCCCCTCCGGTCCACGGAAAAACCTCTCTCCTGGTGCCCAAAAGGTTGGGAACCTCTGCTCAAGTGTGTCTAAGATCAGTAAAATATAGGTTGTTCCTCACGGTTTTCCTGCTTTCATTATAGTAACTGGTGTTTTTTAAGCTGCTCAGTTTAAATCCTTAAAACGAGCAAAATGTAGATTATGCCTTTAGCCAGATTGTATTATCATCAGATGTTTAGGCAGTCCTCAACCATAATTAAACCCAAAATTTCTGTTGCTATGTTAAAGGAATCACTGCAATTGATAAGTTAGTAACATGGCTATTAAGTGAATCTGGTTACCTCATTGATTTTGCTTGTCAGGAGGCTGCAAAAACTGGTCACATGACCCCAGGGCATTGCAACCATCATAAACACAAGTCAGTGGCCAAGTCTGAATTTTACCACAGGACCAGAGGATGCTGCAACAGTTGTGTGAAAAACCATCATAAATCATTTTTATGTGCCATTGTAACTCTGAGCAGTCACTAAATGAATGGTTGTTAAGTCAAAGACTATCTGTACTATATAATCACCCCCAAATGCATAAATTCATCACGGCAATCTCTGCTTGTTTTAGTTTTTAATCACTGTAAAAATAGCCCACGAAATATGTTTTCCCCCTTATTTTAAGGATCTTGTGCTGAAAGCACAAGGGAGTAAAGAATCAAACAAAGCAAAACAAGACAACGAAATCTTGCCTTCTCATCAGCCCAGAATGTAAATTAAGTGAAATATTTGTTAAGATATACACATTTGCTTAAAGTACACAAGGACTTCAATCTCACAGGATTTACCTCAGAAATTGGATCAGTGGCAAGGAAATATAATTAATTATACCACCACAGGAATTTTTGATTTTCTGGGAAATATTCAAACTAGCAATTTGCAACACGAATCAAGAAAAAATGGCAGAGAATAATTTGGGCTCTGGTGGGTTGGTAGCTTTGTATATAAAAGTCCTTGACTTATGACCATTCATTTAACCGAAGTTATAATAACCTCAGAAAAAAGTGATTTATGATCTTTTTTCCCATTTATTACTCCTGCTTTTCATGATCACCATTTGAGTGTGTTTGGCAAATGAGATAATTTTGACGGCTGACCTGACTGAGATTTGCGATCTATCCAGCTGCTTTCTGAAAAAAAGGAAAAAAAAATCAGTGGGGACAGATGGATTTGTTTAGCGCCATGGTAAAAATGACCCAGTCATGTAATGACTTGTTTTACGACTGCACGAACATACATTGGGAATCCCAGTCGCAAGTATGGTTGTAAGTCATAATTTGCTTTCTTTTAGCACCGATCCAGACCTATTTTCCTTGATATATCTGATCTCTTTTGGCCTTGAAAGCTCACTTGTCCATATGGAAAATTGTCTCTTCCAAGGTTTTAATCTTGTTTATTCTGTCCTTTTCACAGTTTTACAATATTTGTATGCTTGGGTCACTGCACTGAGGACAGGCAATGCTGATCTGAATGGGATTTGGGCAGAGATTTGGTAATCTTAACTTCTGTCATTACATTAACTGAGGCAGTTGTCATATTAGACTGAACCAGGAGTCTTCAAACTTGGTCCTTTTATGACTTGTGGACTTCAACTCCCAGAATCCTCAGCCAGGCAAGGGCCAAGTTTGAAGACCCCTGCTTGCGGACTTCAACTCCCAGAATTCCTCAGCCAGGCATGCTGGCTAAGGAATTCTGGGAATTGAAGTCCACAAGTCATAAAAGGGCCAAGTTTGAAGACTCCTGCTTGTGGACTTCAACTCCCAGAATTCCTCAGCCAGGCATGCTGCCTGAGGAATTCTGGGAGTTGAAGTCCACAAGGCATAAAAAGGCCAAGTTTGAAGACCCCTGTATTAGACTGAATGGTTCTCTCATTCATCAAGCTGAAATAAATGGGCATTTCTTTCACCTGATGCATTCAGCTAATCCAGCAGGGAAAACTATTCCTCCCTGGAAAATTTTGTTGTGGTAGTTTTTTTTTTTTTTAAAGTTAAGTATCTACTTTGTTTAAAAATAAATAAATAAATAAGTTGATCACAAATTATTTTGTGGGAAAGAGCAACTTTTCACTCAGTCACAGAATCCATCTCTTCACCCAACCCATTAATGAAGTTAATGCTGATATCTTATGCATAAATAATCGCAGAATGCTGTTTTTGGTGGGTGGGAGAGTTTTGTGAAACCCTCAGACCACAAGCCTAAGGATATTTAATTTATTTAATTTGCAACGATGGTGGGCGAAGCAAGGAGCGGGGTCTGCCCTCTTTAACAACTTTGTGATTTTAGAATAATAATAATAAAGTTGGAAGGGACCTTGGAGGTCATCTAGTCCAACCCCCTGCTCAGGCAGGAACCCTACACCATTTCGGACAAATGGCTGTCCAGTCTCTTCTTAAAAACTTCCAATGTTGGAGCATTCACCGCTTCTGGAGGCAGGTTGTTCCACTGGTTAATTATTCTAACTAAACTAAACATAAGTCATGAAATTTAGCAACAGCAGACAACTGCCATCTGTGGTTTCAACAAAATATTTAACACGCGATTGAGATATAACTTTTTTTCCCCCTTCTTTTTTAGAGTCAAAGATTTGTGGAGAGGCCCCCTATGCGCCTAAATTTCCTCTAGCGTTTTTATTCAAGGTGGTTATTTTGTAAGTGATTCTATGAATTACAGAGCTTTTTTCAAAGGATCCTGGAAATGGGATCTCTCTGAGCTCCCCTTTGGCAGACAACAACCAAGCTGGTTCTGAAGGGCATATTGGGATTTCATCAATTTTACTCAAGTGTTCTAAATCAAGAATCTACCAGATTCCTTCATCTTATTCTTTAGTGGCAGATCCAATCCATTCAATTCTCATCAGAAAGTTACCTAAGCAGAGAATCTGTCAATATTCACAAGGCACACGGAGCTCTATTAACGGCATCAACTGTTTGCCAAAACCTCCTTTTCACTGATCATCCAGACGACCAAAGATGGAGGCTCGGCTTAAAGGCACCACAAGACACAGCCAATGAGGCCTGACAGAAAACAACACGGCCCAGGCAGAAGCAACCCAAGGGAGGCTGAATGGAGAATCACACAGGTCTCTGTTGTCATTCACACCTTTCTTTGGGTGTGAAGTCTTTGCTTTCTCTTTCTCTTCCAGCAGGAAAGCCTGCTAGAGGCTGAAGTTCACAAAGGGATGCCTCAAAAGGTCTTCTGCGGTGGGCCTCCGTTTTTCTTCTACAAAGATCAGCTTGAGAAAGTTGCGGCAGTACTCCGAAACCCCGTCGGGAAGCTGAGGCTTGGTTGGCTGGGTGGCAATCTTGAAGATGGCAGCCATAGCTTCATATTCTGCCCATGGTGGTTTCTCAGTCAGCATTTCTACCACAGTGCAGCCCAAACTCCTGAGGAAGACCATGGAGGGGGGAAAATGGGTTTATTTCTGCAACACTTTTGGAAGCCAAAGAGGACCCCACCCTCCTCCTTGGTTTCCCATTGTGTCAGGCCTGTAAAGAAAGCTGGACTGGGAAAATGGATCTTACCACACATCAGCCTTCCTTCCATAGCCTTCTCCACTGATCACCTCTGGGCTCATCCAGTAGGGAGTTCCTGTGACAGATTTCATCCCCGTTCCAGACATGCAGATGGTCTGAATGCGTTTGCTGGCCCCAAAGTCTCCTAGTTTCACGTTCCCAACAGAATCTCTCAAAATGTTGGCACCTAAGTTGGGAAAGGAAGGAGGGAAGAAGAAGAAGAGCAACAAAGATGATTAAGAGACTGGAGGCTAAAACATACAAGGAACGGTTGCTGGAATTGGGTATGTCTAGTTTAATGAAGAGAAGGACGAGGGGGGACATGATAGCAGTGTTCCAGTATCTCAGGGGCTGCCCCAAAGAAGAGGGAGTCGGGCTATTCTCCAAAGCACCTGAAGGCAGACAAGAAGCAATGGATGGAAACTAGTCAAGGAGAGAAGCAACCTGGAACTAAGGAGAAACTTCCTGACAGTGAGAACAATTAACCAGTGGAACAACCTGCCTCCAGAAGTGGTGAATGCTCCCACACTGGGAGTTTTTAAGAAGAGACTGGACAGCCATTTATCCGAAATGGTATAGGGTTTCCTGCCTGAGCAGGGGGTTGGACTAAATGACCTCCAAGGTCCCTTCCAACTTCATTATTATTATTATTATTATGGATCATCGCACAGTCAGCCAGATGTTCAGACTGGATTTGGCATTTTGTCTACTATCGAGTCCTTACCCAGGACCTGGGATAGGCAGATGTGGATGTTTGATGGTATTACAGGTATCGTCGCAGGATGGAAGCAGTTCCTAGTAAGGCCGCCTTTTGCAATGGACTAATAGCGAATTTGTCAATGCCAATGGTGTTCAAGTGGTGCTCCAGTTGTTTTGGGATTGCACCCAAAGAGCCTATCACTATTGGTACTACCCTTGCTTGCTTTTGCCACAGTCTTTCTATTTCTATTTGTAGGTCTTTGTATTTTGTTATCTTCTTCAGTTCTTTCTATTATTATTATTATTATTATTGCAACAAAGAGAAGATAGACAAAGAAGGGGAAGAAAAATGAAGGAGAAGGAGGATAAAATAGACAAAGAGAAGGGAAAGACAGAAGAGGAAGAGGAGGAGAAGATGGAGGAGGAGGAGACAACAGAGTCAGCAGCAAGTTGCCAAGATATTACTATAAATCTTGAATTCCATCTCCCTTAATTAAGTGTCTAGTGGTCAGTGTTCGATTGCATACAATGTAGATTGAAATAATGACAAGGCAACATATTTGTTGCATATTCAGGGCCATACTGTCGCCAATAGGGACCCACATGAACATGCAGCCTTTTGGAAACTAAACTCGACCAGCATCCAAAACAAATCTCACATATTTTCTCTAGCAGCTTCAATTTGGGGGGGGGGGTTGGTCCCCAATTATGTGAAAAACTCCTGTTCTTCAACAATTACAACCTTCCTCATATTACACAAGAATCTTTATGTACCGGTACTAATGAACTAAAAAAATCTGTATTATGAATAAAATAATATGCTTATGTGTCCATATTTTAAAAATGCATAATGCTAAATAATATGGTGTGTGCCTAGCTCAGGGGTAGGCAACTTTGGCTCTTTTATGACTCGTGGACTTCAACTCCCAGAATTCCTGAGCCAGCCATGCTGAGGGGAAAGGGAGAGTTTCCAAGCTGAGCCCTGCTGGCTCAGGAATTCTGGGAGTTGAAGTCCACGAGTCATAAAATAGCCAAGGTTGCCTACCCCTGGCCTAGGCCTAGGCCGCTTTATGACTTATGGACTTCAACTCCCAGAATTCCTGAGCAGCATGGCTCAGCTTGGAAACCTCTCCCTTTCCCCTCAGCGTGGCCGGCTCAGGAATTCTGGGAGTTGAAATCCACGAGTCATAAAAGAGCCAAGGTGCCTACCCATGGCCTAGCTCATTCATTTCCTTTATATCAATGTTGCAGCAATTCCTTATTTGCAAGCCATGTTTTAATTAGATAAGATAACCTTTATTGTCATTTTTTTTTACTATGGGCACACTGCCATACATTAAAAATGAAATTCTATTCCCTGCTCTCAAAAATTAGCATATCCTTTCTGGCATAAAACTCCTGTTTTTTGGTTAGAAAAGTTCTTACATTAATCTGGGCCAGCATTTTTCCTTTCTTGTTCTAATTCAATTTGATAAAAAGAGATAAAAGAGAATTTGCTTTAAATATGTTTTAAGGAGGGGCTGATTTCAAAGAGATTCTGATGGATAGATACAGATAGTCCTTGTCTTACAACCGTTAGCTTAGTGACCATTTTGAGTTACAATGGCATTGAAAAAAGTGACTTATGACCATTTTTAACACTTACAACTATTGCAGCATCCTCATGGTTACGTGATTTATATTTGGATGCTTGACAACTGACTCATGTTTATGACGGTTGCAGTGTCCCAGGGACACGTGAGCCCCTTTTGCGACCTGCTGACAGGAAAAATCAATGGGGAAGCCAGATTCACTTAACAACCGTGTTACTAACTTAACAATTGCAGTGATTCATTTAACAAATGTGGCAAGAAAAGTTGTAAAATGGGGCAAAACAAATTTATTGCTTAGCAACATAAATATTGGGCTTGATTGTGGTCGTAAGTTGAGGACTATCTAGATTGAGATGGCCTTGCCCTAATTTACTGACAAGATGGGTCAAAGATGTATGTAATTCCCCTTAAATGCCAAAGAAAGATGTTAAAATAATGTTTTAACACTATTCAACCATTTTAAAATCTGTGGACTTCCAACTCCCAGAATTCTTCAGCCAGCGTGGGAAAATCTACCATCTTAAAGTTGCTGAGGTTGAGAAACACGGCACTAACAAATATTTTCTGTTTTTCTTGTTTGTTCCCCAGACTGGGAAAGTGGACCACAAAGGACGATTCAGAATAATACAACGCCATATCATAGCGAACCCTTTTCACTTCCCGTAATATGATCAGCTCAGATGACTAGCAAGAAGCACGTTTTAGAAAAACTCTAACATCCTGCAAATAAATTAGGAAAATAAAAGCCGTTTTCATGGTGGGGGATGCCAATTTTTGTGAAATTGCACCGTGGATTTCATCATAGCCTTAATTTGCATTCCGGGCTCCATCAAGTTGGAGAACTTTCTCTTTCTGTTTGGTCCTTGAAGCATCTTGGGATGACCTACGCCCCCTGAGATGGCATGTTGAGCCTACCTTTAATGTCTCTGTGTACAATCATGTTGCTATGGAGGTAGGAAACACCTTGAAGAATCTGCCTTGTGTATTTACGAGTCACATTCTCTGTCAAGGCCCCATAGGCTTTTAGCTGGTCTTTGATAGAACCCTAAAAAACACACAAGAGATCAATATTTGATTAGTTTCTTGGCTTCCTAAAACTCTATACCTTCCAAAAAGTTTTCTCAGCTGCTGGGGCGCTAGCCATAGTTTAAAAGGCAAAAATAATCATTAAGAGCCTTACTGGTACAGGGGTTAGAATGCAGTCTTGCAGGCTGACTCTGCCCACTGCCAGTAATTCGATCCTGACCAGCTCAAGGTTGACTCAGCCTTCCATTTTCTGAGTTTGGTAAAACGAGGACCCAGACTGTTGGGGTCAAATAGGCTGACTCTGTAAACCGCTTACAGAGGGCTGTAAAGCACTGTGAAGCGGTATATGTCTAAATGCTATTGCTATCTATCTATCTATCTATCTATCTATCTATCTATCTATCTATCTATCTATCTATCTGAACGAATCTAATATGCTGACTGTAAACTGCTTAGAGAGGGCTATGAAGCACTGTGAAGCAGTATATAAGTCTAGGTCAGTGATAGCGAACCTTTTAGAGACCAAGTGCCCCCAAACCCCACCCTGTCCCGCCACCCCGCTCTGCCCCCATCCTGCCCGTTCCACCCCACCTGCCCCCCCACAGGGCCATTCACTGCCTCCACGGCCTGCCGCAGATCACCCAGGCAGCCCAGCAGCGCCATGGCGGCCACGCCCTCTGCCCGCACCCTGCAGCATCAACTGTGTGCGATGGGGCGTGAGGGCGGAGTCTTGTCCCCGCTGCCTGGCTGCCATGTCCTTGGCCGTGCTGCTCCATGCAGGCCACGCCCAGGGGCAACTCTCCTCCAGGGGGGCTGCTGGTGAGGAAGGGGTCGCAGGAGGAGGTGGGGCTGGGGTGACAGTGCACGTGCCCACAGAGAGGGCTCTGATTGCCACCTGTGGCACGCATGCCATAGGTTCACCACCACTGGTCTAGGTCCTCTTGCTGTTACTATATTTGAATCAGGCACACCCCCACTAAGTGCTGACAGTAAAGAAGGAAATTGCAAGTAGTTTTCTAGTTATGACCATGATAGGGAGGCTCCGTGATAGCTCATTATAACGGAGCCTGCTCATCACTGCCACAACTCCTGACTGTCATAAATCAAGTCATCCCTGTGATGAACCCGATTTTATCCCCTCTTTTGTGGTAGTTGTTAAGGGGATCAACACGGTTGCTAAGTGAACACCATGGTTGTTAAGTGAATCAAAGGTTTGTTACGGACTGAAAACCGCAGTAAATGCCAGTTGTTGGCAAAAACGTTGTGAAATGCAGCCACATAACTACAGAACACTGAAAATGACCAGAAATGCAGACAGACTTTTGAATGATGCAGTCATGTAACTTTGAGGGAAAAACCTTCTGAACTTTTGATGCAGTTCATAAGTAACCTCAGGGAGGTCTGTTGTAACACTGAATGGTCACTAAGCGACATAAGTTGAGGACTACCCATATTAGCTGTCAGAGCAGAAGTTGTGTTGGCCACAGTGGGAAAAAGAGAGAAAATGATTCCTTATCCATTCCTTGAGGTAGACTGTTTGCAAGCTGCCGGAAAGTTCCCAGAAGAGCCAAACGGCACCAAGGTGACTATTTTTAGTGTTTGCCTCAGAAACACAAATAGTCCTCAACTTACAACCATTCATTTACCGTTAACAATGGCACTGAAAAAAAGTGACTTTTTCACTCATACGACTGTTGCAGCATCCCCAAGGTCAGGTGATCAAAACTTGGATATTTGGCCATTGGTTCACCTTTGTGACGGTCACAGCATCCTGGGATCGGTTGTGTGTGATCCACTTTTGCGACCTTCTGACAAGCAAAGTCACGGGGGAAGCCAGATTCACTTAACAACTGTGTTTCTAACTGAACAACTACAATGATCCACTTAACATCTGTGGCAAGTAAGGGCGTAAAATTGGGTAAAAACTCACTTAACCGTCTCGCTTAACAACAGAAATTTTGGGCTCAGTTGTGGCCGTAAGTCGAGGACTATCTGTAATCGATGCCCAACTGCTCTGCTCAGCTTAAAAAGTGGCGGGATTTGGGGGCCTATGTGGGCTACACAATTCCCCTCATCCCAATGAAAGCTGAACGGGATTGAGGCCTACGTTGGATGAGAACCAACTTCGCCAGGGTTGCACAATGCCACATGTTGCTTCCAAACAAAACTAGGACTGGCCAAAGCACTCGCATTTGGGGGGGGGGGGAATAAGAAAAAACAACAAATATCAGCATCTGTGTTATTCGGAAACCTTTGCTCTCAGGGCCCTGTGCTTCCTGGTTGGAAAAAGCCCTTTGTTTTCTTTTTCCTTTTTTCATTCTTTTGTGATGACCAGCCTTCTCCTTCTTTTCCTATTCCCAGGTTTAGGCTGAGTTGGTGTGAATTGTGTGAATTGGGCCAAGGGAATTTCAGTTTAAAGCAGCTTGCTGGAATCTGCACTTAGTCGTACACAAGGGGTCCTAAACTTATAACTCACCATTAGTTTAGCGACTGTTCAAACAGCACTTTAAAAAGTGATCTACAACTGCCACAGCATCCTCACGGTGATGTGGTCGAAGTTTGGGTACGTACTTAGCAACTGGCATGTATTTATGATTGTGTCCCAGGGTCACAATCATTGCCATTTGTGACTTCCTAGCTGGCTTCTGACAATGAGGGAAGCAGGGTTCGTTTAAAAATGTGTGTTTCAGTTAATAAAATAACTGCAGTCATTTGGTTAACAGCCATTGCAAACTGTCCATAAAATATGCAGTGATTCACTTAAAAACGGTCTTGTTTAGCCATGGAAATTCTTGTCCCATGGTCATAAGCCAAGGACTAACTCTATTGTTCCCCTACAACAGTGTTTCTCAACCTCAGAAACATTAAGATGTATTAATTTCAACTCCCAGAATTCTCCAGCGGCATACTGGCTGGTGAATTCTGGGAGTGAAATCCATAATGGCTCTCCTCATTGTTAATTTATTTTTGAAAACTCCTGAAAATTTAATTATTTCAGAAAGATGGGGTGATGGGACAGTTGCCATTTTATTTCTAATTTTAACTTTTATGATAATGCAGTGGGTTTTTTTTTTTAAATGTTGCATACAGTTCCTATGGATGACTGTGGGGTTTTAAAATTATACCATGAATATTTTCCATGTATTCTTTTCATTCTATGAAAGCCACCAAGAATCTCTTGGATCACAACAGGATATAAATACACTTAATAAATCAATAAATAAAATGGCCTATGCACGATAGCTTACCCCAGGCATATATTCCACAAAGATGGATAGTTTTCTCTCCTCTGGATCACGGAGGCAGCCATAATATTGTACTATTCTCTCATGACGAAGGGTTTTAAGCAATTGGATCTCACATTCCAAGGCATTCACTTCCTGAAATAAATCCAAATTGATTACTGAATGAAAAGCAGATTGGTATAGATACAGCCAAATCAAATACAGTGAACAGATGGATCTAGCAATAAAATTAACTTCTTTGTTGTTTCCCAGTCCTGACCTTGCAAGGAATAAGCAATGAGTGAACTAATATAGATTTTTTTTTTCTTTTCCTGGGCTGCAATCATTTTGTCCCACGGGTGCAAAACGGCCACCCAGAAGTGTGAACTCAACCACTTTGCACCTAAGTGAAGCCAACACCTTTTTGTTTTCAATGGTGGTTTCTGAGATGCAATAAAGAAGCTCAGAAGAAGCGTGAAGATAAGGATGGAAAGATTTGGTAATACAGATAGTATTACAATGGAGCCCAAAATATATTTTGCTAAGCAAGACAGGTGTTAAATGAGTTTTGCCTCATTTTACAACCTTTCTTTCCACAGAGCAATTGTTAATTTAGTAACGCAGTTGTTAAGTCACAGTTGTTTTAGTCACCACGATGTAAAAAAGATGCTGAGACTCTAGAAAGAGTACAGAGAAGGGCAACAAAGATGATTAGGGGACTGGAGACTAAAACATATAAGGAATGGTTGCTAGAATTGGGTATGTCTAGTTTAATGAAGAGAAGGATGAGGGGGGACATGATAGCAGTATTCCAATATCTCAGGGGCTGCCCCAAAGAAGAGGGAGTCAAGCTATTTTCCAAAGCACCTGAAGGCAGGACAAGAAGCAATGGATGGAAACTGATCAAGGAGAGAAGCAACCTAGAACTAAGGAGAAACTTCCTGACAGTTAGAACAATTAACCAGTGGAACAACGTCCCTCCAGAAGCGGTGGATGCTCCAACACTGTAAGTTTTTAAGAAAAGACTGGACAGCCATTTGTCTGAAATGGTGTAAGGTTCCTGCCTGAGCAGGGGGTTGGACTTGATGACCTCCAAGGTCCCTTCCAACTTTATTATTATTATTATTAAGTGAATTTGGCTTCCCCACTGACTTTGTCAAAAGGTCACAGACAACCGTCATAAATATGAGTCAGTTGCCAAAAATCTGGATGTTGATCACGTGACCATGGGGGAGGCTGCAACGGTCATAAGTGTGAGAAATAGTCATTTTTTTCAGTGCCGTTGTAACGTTGAACGGTCACTAAATGAACTGTTGTAAGTTGAGGACTTCATGCACCCACAATGGTGGAACCTTGTTAAAGGTGATGGGAATAGTTAAAACTGACTTCTTTGATTAGAAAAAATATAATATATAATATAAATATATTTATAATACAAATATAAAATATTTATTGTTGACGGGAGCCTCTTTATGGATTACTTAACTGAAAAAAAATGAACATGATTTTTGCTGATGGATTATAAAAAGAAAAGTTATATTGTAACCATAAAGAGGCAACTTCATAATTGTGTTTATAGAAGTAATAGAATAGAAGTAATAGAAGCTATTACTTTGTATTTTTTTTCATTCCTTCTCTATTTTTATTTTATTTTTCCCTCTTTCTTGCCTTATCAGCTTTCTCTTTCATTTCTTTTCCTTACGTTATATTAGTTTTTAATCTTGCTTTTTAAAAACCTTTAGTGAAATTAAAGTGCATGGAGACACAGACCAAGTGTCTTAGTGTTTATTCCCAGCATAGAGTACAATAGACCTCAACTTACAACCGTAACTTAGCACAACATTTCTATTGCTAAGCGAGGCAGTTGTTAAATGAGTTCTGTCCCATTTTACGATCTTTTGGCCATAGTTGTTAAATGAATCCCTGCAGTTATTAAGGGAATCATGTCATTAAGTGAATGAAGGCAAATATACAGGATATGTCCCAGGACAGGGGTAGACCACGTTGGCTCTTTTATGACTTCTGGACTTCAACTCCCAGAATTCCTGAGCCAGCCATGCTGAGGAGAAATGGAGAGGTTTCCAAGCTGAGCCATGCTGGCTCAGGAATTCTGGGAGTTGAAGTCCACCAGTCATAAAAGAGCCAAGATGGCCTCCCCTGGTCTAGGCCTAGGCCGCTTTATGACTCGTGGACTTCAACTCCCAGAATTCCTAAGCCAGCATGGCTCAGCTTGGAAACCTCTCCCTTTCCCCTCAGCGTGGTTGGCTCAGGAATTCTGGGAGTTGAAGTCCACGAGTCATAAAAGAGCCAAGGTTGCCTATCCCTGTCCCAGGATAATATTGCAGGATCCAATCTGGGTCGGTCCTGGTGAGTGACCCAGATTTGGATCCTGCAGTCTATTAAGTAAATCCAGTGTTCCCCAATATGACTTTGCTTGTCAGAAGATGAACGGGAAGGTTACAAATGGAGATCACGTGACCCTGGGACACAGCAACCATGGTCAATACACGCCAGAGCCCGAATTTTGTTCATAGGACCACAGGGAGGCTGCAACGATTTTTATGTGTGAAAAGCAGTCACGAGTTTCAGTGCCTTGTAACTTTGAATATTCACTAAGCAAATGGTTGTAAATCAAGAAGTAGCTGTATTGAGAGCTACTGGATGGATGGATAATAGATAGATAGATGGATGGATAGATAGATAGAAGGGTGGATGGATGGATAGAAGGATAGATAGATACATAGATAGGTAGGTAGGTAGGTAGGTAGATAGATAGATAGATAGTTCTTTGGTTGTTCGGGTTTTCTCCCGCGTAAAATTGGAAGTGTCTTGGCGACGTTTCGACGAAGTCCCATTCGTCATCTTCAGGCTGGTGTTTTCAGCTTCGTGCTTCGAGCACAGAAAACACCAGTCTGAAGATGACGAATGGGACTTCATCGAAACGTCGCCAAGACACTTCCAATTTTACGCGGGAGAAAACCCGAACAACCAAAGACCTACATACAAACATCCGCGAAAACCTCAGAAAACAAATAGATAGATAGGTTGATAGATGATAGTTAAGTAGACAGACAGATAGAGTAGGTAGCTACGTAGGTAAGCAGAGAGAGAGGGAAGGAGGGAGGGAGAAAGGGAGGGAGGGAGGGAGAGAGAGAGAGAGAGAGAGAGAGAGAGAGAGAGAGAGATATGGAGGGAGAGGGAGAGAGAGAGAGAAATCTCCCTTCACAACTCAGTGAATTTGAACAGGGAGCCAACGCAACACTTCCACATTCCTTTTTTTTAACTCCCGCAAAAAATGGAAAAGAATTGCCAAGTTCAAGATGACTCAGCTGAACATTTCCAACTATTTACTTACTAAATTAATTACTTACCACAAATGGTCAAACAATTCAACATTAATTCATTCCTGAGTCTGTGCCTTAAGCCACCGAGTTGCTTTGTACGGTCATTGCTTATAAATGATATGGACTCCCATGGGTTTCTATCTATTTTATATTTCCTCATAGTAAATATAACAAAAATTATATAAATGTAGCATATATATTCCTTCATCTTCTTTTCAGGGTAATAAAACCCAGAAATTAAAATTTAAAGGCATATTTAAAAGGACGGCGTGTTTTGCAAGTACAATCATTTATCTAAGGCAGTGTTTCCCAAACTTGACAATTTTAAGGCATGAGGACTTCAATTCCCAGAATTACACAGCCAGCAACGCTGGCTGTGGAATTCTGGGAGTTGAAGTCCACATGCCTTAAAATTGTCAAGTTTGGGAAACACTGATCTAAGGGACAGTTCAAAGTTACAACGGCATTGAAATAAGTGACTTTTGCAGCATTCCTAGAGTCACATAATCAACATCCAGATGTTTGGCAACTGGCATGTATTTGTGACAGTTGCAGTGTCCTGGGGTCACGTGATCACCTTTTGAGACTTTCTGACAAGCAAAATCAATCAGGGAGCCAAATTCACTTAACAACTGTGTTACTAACTTTAACAACTGCAATGATTCACTTAACAACTGTGGCAAGGATGGTTGTAAAATGGGGCAAGACTTACTTCGCAACTACCTTGCTTAACTGTTTCCTCCTTTGCAATTCAAGCAAGCCAATGTCCCAACAAACAAGATGTTAGTACAGCTTTAAGTGAGTACCACGCAGAACTGAGGGCTTTTCCAGGAAAGTGACTCCATTTCTAAACAATATTTGGCCAGTAACATTTCCTGTCTGAATCCAAAAAAACGACAGGAATTGAAACGGAAGAGCTGTGTAACAGCTTTCCTTAATCCAGTAGAACTGCCAAGATTATAACTAGAACGGTGGGGGTTTTCTAAACCAGCAGAGAACCCATCCGGGTTGAGAAGAAGGAGACCTGAATTTACTAGCCTGGTTTGGGGTGGGTGAGAGGGATCTGTTCCTCCCTCCACATAAAATGGCCCATTAAGCCATTTGTGGTTATTGTGATGCACAATGACACCACTGCATTGCTTGAAATTGAATCGCTGGCATCCTTTTGGGTAATAACATCTGAGAGATAGAACAACAGAACGATAGAATGATAGATAGAATGATAGATAGAATAATAGAATGATAGATAGACAGAGAGATAGACATATAGAGGTAGATAAGTAGGTAGAGACAGAGAGAGATAGGTAGATAGATGACAGAGATAGATAGTTAAGTAGATAGACAGACAGATAGGTAACTATGTAGATAGGTAGAGAGAGAGAGAGAGGTAGGTAAGTAGGTAGGTAGTGACAGACAGATAAGATAGATAGATAGATAGATAGATAGATAGATAGATAGATAGATAGATAGATAGATAGATAGATGGAGAGAGGTAGGTAGATAGACAGACATAGAGCGAGATAGGTAGATAGAGATAGAGAGATAGTTAAGTAGATAGACAGACAGAGACAGATAGATAGATAGATAGATAGATAGATAGATAGATAGATAGATAGATAGATAGATAGGTAAGTAGGTAGGTTGAGAGAGAGAGAGAGAGAGACAGATAGACACACACAGACAGAAATAGATAGATTAGAAATAAATAGATACCTGTAGATGATCGATCGATTAACCGATCAATAGGTGGAGAGAGAAAGAGAAAGAGAGAGAGGTAGAGAGGGAGGAAGAAAGACAGACAGATAGGAAAGGAGAGAGAGAAAGAGAAACAGATGGTCATAATAATAATAATAGTAAAGTTGAAAGGGACCTTGGAGGTCATCTAGTTCAACCCCCTGCTCAGGCAGGAAACCCTATACCATTTCAGACAAATGGCTGTCCAGTCTCTTCTTAAAAACCTCCAATGTTGGAGCATTCACCGCTTCTGGAGGCAGGTTGTTCCACTGGTTAATTGTTTTCTCTGTCAGGAAGTTTCTTCTTAGTTCTAGGTTGCTTCTCTCTCCTTGGTTAGTTTCCATCCGTTGCTTCTTGTCCTGCCTTCAGGCGCCTTGGAAAATAGGTTGACACCCTCTTCTTTGTGGCAGCCCCTGAGATATTGGAACAGTGCTATCATGTCCCCCCTCGTCCTTCTCTTCATTAAACTAGATATACCCAATTCCAGCAACCGTTCCTTATATGCTTTAGCCTCCAGTCCCCTAATCATCTTTGTTGCTCTTCTCTGTACTCTTTCTAGCGTCTCAACATCTTTTTTACAAATAGAATCGCTGCTCAACACTGTCCGTATATATAGCCAAGATATTGTTATGGAGTTTGGCTTGGACAAATGTGCCACACTTACTATCAAACAAGAAAAGTAGTGAAAACTGAAGGAATCAAGATGCCCCACAAGAAATATACTACCAAGCATCAAGCTTAACTTGGCTAAAAGAGTGGATGGATTTGAAAAATACTAGAGTTTTAACAATAGAAGGACATGACTTGCAAGCAGGGTGGCATGCATTCCTATGGGACGAAAAACATAAAGACACACAGTTAGGAATGCATTGCTACAGACCTGGGAAAAAATAAAACAAAAACATTATACAAGAATTCCAATGTGGTTATCCCCAACAGAAGCTCTGAAATACCCAAACCTATTGGATATAAATAAGATACAAGGAATTAGTAAATGAACAAGGAAATTTGAAAACAAAACAAAAATTGGAACAAGACATTGGCAGAGAGATTGATTGGTGGACATTTATACAAATTCAATCTAAATATAAAGAGGACAAAAAATTATATGAAATCCAAAAAGAGCTGCAAGAATTGGATAAAATTATACATGGAACAGAAATAAAATTAATTAGCAATTTATACAAATACCTATTGAGATATAAAATGGAATACGAGGTTGTCAAAGACACAATGATTACATGGGCAAAAAATTTCGGATATAATATAGAATTGGAGAAATGGGAAAAAATATGGGAAATAAATATAAAATTGACTATGTCGGCAGCCTTCAAGGAAAACCAGTTGAAGATGTTTCACAGATGGCATCTTCTACCAGCAAAGCTCACCAAGATATTCCAGAACAATTCGCCAACATGCTGGAAATGTAAAAAAGCATATGGAACATATTATCATCTATGGTGGACATGCCCAGTTGCAAAAAAATACTGGTCTACAATAAGAAAATGGATCCAAGAAATAATAGACCAACCCATAGACTGGAAACCAGAGATCTTTTTGTTGGATATTTTAAATAGAAAATATAGTAAAGAAATATGGTACTTAATTTTACATATAATAATGGTGGCAAGAATAGCATATGTATAGTGCTGGAAAAATGAGAATATACCACCAGAGGAAGAAGTGATAAGAAAAATACTGGACTGTGCTGAGATGGACAAATTAACAAAAGAGATAAAAGAAAAGGAAGACACAGAGTATTATATAGTATGGAACAAGTTGTATGTCTGGTTGGAGACTAGAATTAATAGAGGAGAATAAATATAGAAAGGTCAAAAGTGAAAATATGTGTATAATAATGTATAATAATAATAATATGAATTATTCTTAGTAAGAAGTAGAACATGAAGGAAGAAAAATGTAAATAAGAAATAATGGGGCTATAAGGACAAATATTCTAAAGAAGAATAAGGGGGAAATGTAAATATTAGATTACCGTTATGTAATTGCTGTAAAAAAAGGAGGAGTATATATATATTTATTGTGTGTATGTGTGTTATGTTTTGTTTTGTCTTGTTGGTTATATATATATATATATATATATGTAGGTCTTTGGTTGTTCGGGTTTTCTCCCGCGTAAAATTGGAAGTGTCTTGGCGACGTTTCGACGAAGTCCCATTCGTCATCTTCAGGCTGGTGTTTTCAGCTTCGTGCTTCGTGCATTGCTGCTCGAAGCACGAAGCTGAAAACACCAGCCTGAAGATGACGAATGGGACTTCGTCGAAACGTCGCCAAGACACTTCCAATTTTACGCGGGAGAAAACCCGAACAACCAAAGACCTACATACAAACACCCGTGAAAACCTCAGAAAACAAATATCTATCTATCTATCTATCTATCTATCTATCTATCTATCTATCTATCTATCTATCTATCTATATAAATAAAAAGATGCCCCACGAAAATAACATTAAGAGTCTAGATGAGGAAGATTACTACAAATACTTGGGTATCCTTCAAGCTGACAACATCAAGCACACTGAATTCAAGAAAAAGATTAGAGGTGAATACATCAAGAGAGCGAAGAAGAAAGTCCAAACTCAATGGAGGAAATACCATAAAGGCAATCAACACCTGGGCAATTCCAGTCATTAGGTACATAGCTGGAATAATGGACTGGACTCAAGCAGAACTAAAAGCAATGGATAGGAAGACCAGAAAAATAATGACAATGAATCATGCCCTTCATCCACGCAGTGACATTGACAGACTTTATCTACCAAGGCAAATAGGTGGGTGTGGAATGCTACAAGTACATCAGATGGTTGAAGAAGAAAAAATGGCTTTGGAAGAATATCTGAAGAACAATGATGAAGATGCACTGAAATTAGTATATCAGGAAGGCTTACTGACTACTGGAGAGACCAAACTGACCTACAAGAAAGACCAAATGAAGAACAGAATAGAGGCATGGGAAGACAAAGCACTACATGGCCAATACATGAAAAAAATAGCTGGGAAAGCAGATAATAACAAACCTGGCAATGGCTAAGAGCAGGAAAATTGAAGAAAGAGACCGAGGGACTAATTCTGGCTGCACAAGACCAAGCTTTAAGGACAAATGCATATAAAGTCAAAATTGAGAAGACAGCAACAGACAGTAAGTGCCACCTATGCAAAGAAGCTGAAGAAACAGTGGACCACTGCACAGACTGACTACAAGCAGCGGCATGACAAAGTAGCAACAATGATGCATTGGAAGATTTGCAAAAAATATCATTTGCCTGTAAGCAAAAATTGGTGGGATCATAAAATAGAGAAAGTCATAGAAAATGATAAAATTAAACTGCTCTGGGACTTCAGAATTCAAACAGACACTCCAGACTTAACAACTATCGATAAGAAAGACAAAAAAGTCTGGATAGTGGATGTGGCAGTGCCTGGAGACAGCAGAATAGACGAGAAAGAACTGGAGAAGATAACAAAATACAAAGACCTACAAATAGAAATAGAAAGACTGTGGCAAAAACAAGCAAGGGTAGTACCAATAGTAATAGGCTCCTTGGGTGCAATCCCAAAACAACTGGAGCACCACTTGAACACCATTAGCATTGACAAATTAGCTATTAGTCAGTTGCAAAAGGCGGCCTTATTAGGAACTGCTTCCATCCTGCGACGATACCTGTAATACCATCAAACATCCACATCTGCCTATCCCAGGTCCTGGGTAAGGACTCGATAGGTAGACAAAATGCCAAATCCAGTCTGAACATCTGGCTGACTGTACGATGATTAATAATAATAGTAAAGTTGGACGGGCCCTTGGAGGTCATCTAGTCCAGTGCTCAGGCAGGAAACTCTATACCATTTCAGATAAATGGCTGTCCAGTCTCTTCTTAAAAACCTCCAGTATTGGAGCATTCACCGCTTCTGGAGGCAGGTTGTTCCACTGGTTAATTGTTCTAACTGTCAGGAAGTTTCTCCTTAGTTCTAGGTTGCTTCTCTCCTTGCTTCTTGTCCTGCCTTCAGGTGCTTTGGAGAATAGCTTGATTCCCTCTTCTTTGTGGCAGCCCCTGAGATATTGGAACACTGCTATCATGTCCCCCTCGTCCTTCTCTTCATTAAACTAGAATACCCAATTCCAGCAACCGTTCCTTATATGTTTTAGCCTCCAGTCCCCTAATCATCTTTCTTGCTCTTCTCTGTACTCTTTCTAGAGTCTCAACATCTTTTTTACATCGTGGTGACCAAAACTGGATGCAGTATTCCAAGTGTGGCCTTACCAAGGCATTGTAAAGTGGTATTACTACTTCACGTGATCTTGATTCTATCCCTCTGTTAATGCAGCCCAGTACTGTGTTGGCCTTTTTGGCAGCTGCAGCCCACTGCTGGCTCATATTTAGGTGATTGTCTACTAGGACTCCAAGGTCCCTCTCACAGTTACTACTATTGAGCAAGGTATCCCCTATACTATACCTGTGCATTTGGGTTTTTTTGCCTAAATATAGAATTATTGAATTTCATTTTGTTAGATAGCGCCCAGTGTTCAAGTCTGTCCAGATCTTCCTGTATCCTAAGCCTGTCTTCTGGAGTGTTGGCTATTCCTGCCAGCTTGGTGTCGTCTGCAAATTTGATGAGTTCCCCATCTATCCCCTCATCCAAATCGTTGATGAAGATGTTGAAGAGCACTGGGCCCAGAACAGAGCCCTGGGGCACCCCACTACACACTTCTCTCCATGTAGATGTGGTTCCATTGAGGACCGCTCGCTGAGTACGGCCGGTCAGCCAGCTATGGATCCATCTGGTGGTGGTGCTTTCTACCCCACATTTTTCTATCTTGTCAAGTAGTAGTTGTGATCTACTTTATCAAATGCCTTACTGAAGTCCAAGTAAATTATGTACACAGCATTCTTCTGACCCACTAATTTTGTCACTTAGTCAAAGAATGCAATAAGATTTGTCTGGCATGATCTATTTTTGACAAACCCATGTTGGCTTTTAGTAATGACTTTGTTTGCCTCTAAGTGTTCGTTGATTTGTTGTTTGATTATCTTTTCCAGGATCTTCCCAGGTACTGAGATCAGGCTGATAGGTCTGTAATTTCCTGGATCCCTTTTTTTGGTAGATGGGAACTACATCAGCTCTTTTCCAGTCCTCTGGTAGTTCCCCTGTGCTCCAGGATCTTTGAAAAATATAGTTCAGTGGTTCTGAGATCACATCTGCCAGTTCCTTGAGAACCTTGGGGTGTAATCCATTTGGTCCTGGTGATTTGAACTCGTCTAGGCTGGACAGGTGCTCACTTACCATTTTCTTGCCTATCTTAACTTGTGTTTCTATTCTGTTTTTTATGGCACTATTTTCGATAGGTTGGTCTGTTTTTTCCCTTTGTGTAAAGACAGATGCAAAAAAGGAGTTAAATAGTTCTGCTTTCTCCCTGTTGCTTGTCACCTTCTTGCCAATTTCACCCATTAATGGATCAATCATTAATCTATCACTGTGTTGTATCTTATGATTTGTGATGATTGTATTTTAGGAATCGTATCACCCGTTGCTTTGCATGTACACTGAGACCTTCTGCACCAGGAGACAAACCCCTTGTGTGCATCCAGTCTCACCTGGCCAAAGAAAGAACATTCTCTTCTCTTCTAACCAAACACTCACCTTGCTGGTCTCTTGGCTGTCGGGGTCAAACGGCACCTGCTTCACGGATAGCTCCCGTCCGATGTCCACATCGTAGCAAAGGTAGACTTCTCCAAAAGCTCCTCGGCCCAAGAGTTTCCCAAGCCTCCAGTTCACTGGGGCCTGCAGTGCTGAAAGAGGCAGAGAGAATAAGATCCTATCAACAATCTTCTCAGAATTCTGGTCCTCAATAATCCACATCTTTAAATAGGCAAGGATCCCTCACAATGCTGGGAAAACCCACTTTTTTCCACCTAGGTGGAATCTACAGGCAGTCCTCGACATACGACAACCGAGCCCAAAATTTCTGTTGTTAAGTGAGACATTTGAATTTTGCCCCGTTTTACGACCTTTCTTGCCACTGTTGTTAAGTGAATCACTGCCGTTGATAAGTTAGTCACCCGGTTGTTAAGTAAATCTGCCTTCCCCATTGACTTTGCTTGTCAGAAGGTCGCAAAAGGGGATCACCTGACCTAGGGATACGGCAACGGTCATAAATACGAACCAGCTGTCTGAATTTTGATCACGGGACCATGGAGGATGCTGTAACTGTGAAAAGCAGTCATAAGTCACATTTTTTAGTGCTGCTGTAAGTTTGAATGGTCACTCACCGAACTGTTGTAAGTCAAGAAAAATCTTTAGTGATTTCATCAAAATCTGAATGTCACTTAGTGCTTCTGGTTTCTACCTGTGTAGTTGCTAAAATGCTTCTAAAATGCGGGCTGGCATTTAAAGATGGATCGGATGTCCAGATCAATCTGCAATTTATTCAGCTTGATTTCTTTTCTATTACAGGATTTGTGGGTTCCCTGGAGAAGTCCAGAGAGCACCAAAGCCTCCGCAGTTCATCCCTGAGCTACACATATTCTCACCCGTTGGTACCTTTGTTCCACACGGGGCCAAAAACATGGAGGAACATTGAGGTAGCCCTGAGTATCTCCAGAAAAGTCTTGCATGAACATTAGGGAGATGGTGAAGCTTTCAACCACTCAAGCTTTCAACCACTGGACTTCCTTTTTTCTCTTTGAAGACATTTCCCTTCTCCTCTGAGAAGCTTCTTCAGCTCTGACTGGATGGTGGGGACTGGAATCCAGTTAGAGCTGAAGAAGCTTCTGGGAGGAGAAGCGAAACGTCTTCAAAGAAAAACAAGAAAGTGCAGTGGCCTCCTGAAAATAATCACCTTTGGAACAACCATGACCTGGATGACTGGGAATCTCCACAGACTCTCAGCCATTCAGTTTTTCTTTTAAATTTGCCAGATCAACAATGGAAGATGTCCAACTGACATATTAAATGGGAATTTCCTCAGGGCTTTTGGGGTCAGTGTTAGAAACCCTGTGCTGGTAGTGGAGGGTGGACTTGCTCTTGGGCTGTCCTGGGGATCCTCACCTTGTCTCTGAAAATGGCAGAAGAGTGAGGGATTCCTCACAATTCAAGGATGTTTTCCTCCTTCTTCCCAATGCAAATAGCATCCTCTAAGGCAGACATGTCAAACACAAGGCCGGGGCCGGATGCGGCCCGCGAAGTGGTTTCATGTAGCCCGCGAAGGCATCCTGGAAACAGTGAGGGAACGGCCCCCGCTGCCTTGGCCCTGGCCCAGGCCGGCCGGGAGCCAATGTACAATTTTGTGGTGGCCATCTATGCTGAAACGCATTCAGTCTTAGCTCCACAAGGCCGTCTAGAAACAGCGAGGAACCAGCCCCTGCTGCGTCGGCCCCGCCCCCTGGGTGCATGCTGGGGAGGTGTCACCCTTTGTGAGGAATGACGAAATGGACCATGCCTTGGCACTTGCCCCGGTCCCACCCCCTTCTGCCAGAGACCCTCAGATCTGTCCCACTCCGGCCCAGGCCCCCACAGGCACCCTTGATGCGAACGAAGTAGAGCTGGCCATGCCCACCCAGTAGGCCACACCCACCCTGGCCACACCCACCCAGTAGGCCGCAACCATCCTGGTCACACACACCCGCCCCCCCGAGGGCAACCACAATGCTGATGTGGCCCTCAATGAAACTGAGTTTGACACCCCTGCTCTAAGGCCATCAATTCCTCACAACATCTACATTATCAGCCAACCTTGATGTTCCTTCTCTGAGTGAAGGCCCAAGGATTCCAAGAGGGCATTGAAGATGGCCAACGGAGAGGATTCCCAACCAGAAACACGTACCCATCAGACGCCCACTGAAGTGAAGCCACTTACTGTTCCTGGTCTTGGGAGAAGAAGAGCTAAAGCCTTGAAAGATCTTGTCACAATTGTGCCACCACTTGTTGTTCCCTCGGTCCTCGTACCGCAAGGTGATCAGCTTGTTGTCTCCGTTGTAGCTCTTGGTTCGGCTGGAAGGCAGAAGCTGAAACAGGTTTTCTGGAGGAGCGTAACTTCTGGGGAATGTTCTCCGGCCTTCGAAAGCAATAAAGACAGAACAGGAAAAAAAATGAAACCATACAAGGGCTTCTTTACCTGATATACAGGTAGTCCTCGACTTATGACTTCCTTAATTGGAGCTCATATGGAGTAACAGGCAGTCCTTAACATGGAACCACAATTGGGCTAAACATTTTAGTTGCTAAGCAAGATATTGTTAAGGGAGCTTTGTCCCATTTTACGACCTTTCTTGCCACAGTTGTTAAGTGAATCACTGCAGTTGTCAAGTTAGTAACATGGTTACACTGAGAATGAAAGAAAAAGAAGATACAGATTATTTTGAAACTATGGAATTTATTCTATCGATGGCTGGAAAAACGCCATAGAGAGTAAGAACTTAATCGGTATTACTAAACAAATTAACCCAGATAGCACGTTGTTCATTAAGCACTGAGAAATTGTAATAACAGAAAATTAATAAAATATTATATATGTATAAAAAATAAGTTGAGGACTAACTGTAGTAATGTTATAGGATGTTCCTACACTGGCTAACTACGTTCTTCCCAAAGTGTCTGCAGGGAATGATAAAAAAAGTCAAGGTGATGTTAGCCACCATGGTGAGACCAAAATTGTTTTGGCCAAACTTTCTTCTTTTCTTCCTTCCTTCTCTTTTTCCCTCCTTCCCTCCTTCCTTCCTTTCTCTCCTTCTTTGTTTCTTTTCTCTATCCTTCCTTTCCTCTTGTTTTTACTTGTTTCTTTCTTTCTCCCTTCCTTCCCCTTCCTTTCTTTTTTCTTTCCCTTTCTTTCTTTCTTTCTTTCTTTCTTTCTTTCTTTCTTTCTTTCTTTCTTTCTTTCTTTTTCTCTCCTGTTTCTTTTCTCTATCCTTCCTTTCCTCTTGTCTTTCTTTCTTTCTTTCTTTCTTTCTTTCTTTCTTTCTTTCTTTCTCTCCTTTGTTTCTTTTCTCTATCCTTCCTTGCCTCTTGTTTCTTTCTTTTTCTTTTCTTTCTTTCTCTTTCTCTCCATTGTTTTTTCTATCCTTTCTTTCCTCTTGTTTGTTTGTTTCTTTCTTTCTTTTTCTTTCTTTCTCCCTTCCTTCCCTTCTCTTTCTTTCTTTCTTTCTTTCTTTCTTTCTTTCTTTCTTTCTTTCTTTCTTTCTTTCTCTCCTTTGTTTTTTCTATCCTTTCTTTCCTCTTGTTTGTTTGTTTCTTTCTTTTTCTTTCTTTCTCCCTTCCTTCCCTTCCCTCTTTCTTTCTTTCTTTCTTTCTTTCTTTCTTTCTTTCTTTCTTTCTTTCTTTTTCTTTCTCTCCCCCTCCCTCCTTCCCTTCCTTCTTCCTTCCTTCTTCCTTCCTCTTTCTCTCCCTCTCCCTCTTTCTTTTCTTTCCTACCATCTCACCTATTAGGACGATTGTCCATTACACCTTCACATCGACCCTACTGCCTTTTTCGAGCACCCCCTGCTTTCATACGTTACCATTCAAAAACAAATAAATCCTCGTTTGAGCAGACTTACCGTCAGTGTAATCCTTGCGACTCTGAGAGAGATGATACTGCCTCGGAAAAGTGCCGCCTTTCCCTCGGTCACAAAATGGGACGTTGAAATCTGTCCAAGAAAGAGAAACAAGGTAAGAAAGGTGGAAAAATTTTGGCCTGCTTGACTCTCGCCAGCGATGAAATTCAAGATGTCAGAAGCCCCCCCAGATTCTAAACCCAGTGAAAAGTTAACATAGAGAAAGAATTAAACAACATGTGTTATTTTACAGCTGAGTCCCTCCTATTATTTTTACCTATAAAGAAAAGCATTAAAGGAGGTTTTTTTTTAAAATTATTCCAGCATATTCATTTCAACCCTGCAGCCTAGGTTTATTTGAATTGTATAAGTTACATACAGAGTTTGTGTCTGTAATGTATAGAGATGGTAGACATGACAGCCCAAAATATCCGTTGCTTAGATAGGAAGTGGTTAAGTGAGTTTGCCCAGTTTGCTCCCTTTTCGCTGGAGCTGTTAAGCCAGTGGTTCTGAACCTTTTTAATGCCGCGACCCCCCAACCGGTCATAAGTCGAGGACTACTCAACCGGTTGTAAGTCGAGGACTACTCAACCGGTGCAGCACCGTTTGCAGAATGGGACTTTTGGCGGGCTCAGCAGGGCAGAGACAGCCTGGACAATTCCTATTGGCTTTTGAAAGCCAATAGAATTAGACTCTATTCAAGAGAGTCTATTCTATTGGCTTTCAAAAGCCAATAGAATAAAAGGGAGTAGCACAGCTAAGGAAAAGGGGGGGGGGGAAATGGCAGACTGCGTTGTTTGGCGACCCCCGTGAAATGGTCGTTCGACCCCAAATGGGGTCCCGACCCACAGGTTGAGAACCACTGTGTTAAGCGAATCACTGCAGCTCTTCCGTGAATCAGGCAGTCATTAAACAAATCTGGCTTCTCCCATTGACTTTGCTTGTCGGAAGCCAGCTGGAAACCACGTGACCCTGGGACGCTGCAACCATCATAAGTACATGCCAGTGGCCAACCACCCAAATTTTGATCACATGATCATGAGGATGCTGCAAAAGTCGTTAAGTGTGAAAAACGTTTTTTTCAGTGTCGTTAACTTTCTTATAAAACATTTGTAAGGATTACTTATATACTTGCAAAATGAATGGTAGAATCTGCTGTTTCGTCCTGAACTCAAGTTTTTAAAACTTTCAATTTTTATATTTTTATAAATAACTCCAGGAAACAAATATACTCATCCTCCTCCCATTTTCTCAACAACCCTGTGAACTGGGCTGGGCTGATAGAAAGTGATTGGTCCAAAGTGCTCCAGCTGGTATTTGTGCTTGAGGCGGGACTAGAACTCACAGGCTCCTGGTGATTGGTTCAAAGTCCCCAGGCTGGTGTTTTGTGCTTGAGGCGGGACTAGAACTCACAGGCTCCTGGTGATTGGTTCAAAGTCCCCAGGCTGGTGTTTTTGCCTGAGGCGGGACTAGAACTCACAGGCTCCTGGTGATTGGTTCAAAGTCCCCAGGCTGGTGTTTGTGCCTGAGGCGGGACTAGAACTCACAGGCTCCTGGTGATTGGTTCAAAGTCCCCAGGCTGGTGTTTTGTGCTTGAGGCGGGACTAGAACTCACAGGCTCCTGGTGATTGGTTCAAAGTCCCCAGGCTGGTGTTTTTGCCTGAGGCGGGACTAGAACTCACAGGCTCCTGGTGATTGGTTCAAAGTCCCCAGGCTGGTGTTTGTGCTTGAGGCGGGACTAGAACTCACAGGCTCCTGGTGATTGGTTCAAAGTCCCCAGGCTGGTGTTTTGTGCCTGAGGCGGGACTAGAACTCACAGGCTCCTGGTGATTGGTTCAAAGTCCCCAGGCTGGTGTTTTGTGCCTGAGGCGGGACTAGAACTCACAGGCTCCTGGTGATTGGTTCAAAGTCCCCAGGCTGGTGTTTTGTGCTTGAGGCGGGACTAGAACTCACAGGCTCCTGGTGATTGGTTCAAAGTCCCCAGGCTGGTGTTTTTGCCTGAGGCGGGACTAGAACTCACAGGCTCCTGGTGATTGGTTCAACGTCCCCAGGCTGGTGTTTGTGCCTGAGGCGGGACTAGAACTCACAGGCTCCTGGTGATTGGTTCAAAGTCCCCAGGCTGGGGTTTGTGCCTGAGGCAGGACTAGAACTCACAGTGCTGACATTTGTGCCTCCTTAGATAGGACTAGAATTCACCATCTCCTGATTTCTACCCTAGGGCCTTAAGCACTAGATCAAAATGGCTCTTATTTTCCTATTGGCTATATCTGCAAAATGAATCTCTTAGCAGCTTCTCCAAGATAAGACACTGTGACTAAGAAAATTGAGAAAGGCCCACTTGCTGAAAACAATATTTTTACAAAACAAAAAGAAGATAAAGGAATCTGTTTCAGAAAGCAAATATTGCAGCCAGGAGAACTATTACAAAAGGCTTAAGTTTCATTTTGTTTTCTTTTACTGCCTTAGAATAGCCCTGTTTAAGGCCAGTTATTATAAATCCTTCTTCTCCACATCACTTAACCATCATCGCTTGATCGTCCTCTCCTAAGACAGCTCAGCTGTTTCTCCTTAATGTGCTGTTCTTGAAGCAGAAGATGTTGACGCAGCCCGTAATGAATGCAGAAGGAAACAGGGGCTGTAGAGTGAACCGGGCGTTTGGGGCTCGGGCAAATGAAAGCTTAATTAAGAACTTGAACTCTGTGCCCTGGAGGCATATTAAAAATTCCCCAAGCCCCATAACTTAAATCTGAAATCAGCTTCAAACATTTAGTCCAACACAATATCACTTCAAGTCAAACACTTTCTTTCTTTCTTTCTTTCTTTCTTTCTTTCTTTCTTTCTTTCTTTCTTTCTTTCTTTCTTTCTTTCTTTCTTTCTTTCTCTTCTCCTTCCTTCACTTCTTTCTTTCTTTCTTTCTTTCTTTCTTTCTTTCTTTCTTTCTTTCTCTTCTCCTTCCTTCACTTCTTTCTTTCTTTCTTTCTTTCTTTTTCTTTCTTTCTTTCTTTCTTTCTTTCTCTTTCTTTCTTTCTTTCTTTCTTTCTTTCTTTCTCTTCTCCTTCCTTCACTTCTTTCTTTCTTTCTTTCTTTCTTTCTTTCTTTCTCTTCTCCTTCCTTCACTTCTTTCTTTCTTTCTTTCTTTTTCTTTCTTTCTTTCTTTCTTTCTTTCTTTCTTTCTTTCTTTCTTTCTTTCTTTCCTTTCTCTTCCTTTCCTCCCCCTTCCTTCCTTCCTTCCTTTTTTTTCTCTTTCTTCTCTTTCCTTCACTTTTTCTTTCTTTCTTTCCTTTTTCTTTCTTCCTTTCCTCCTCCCTTTCTCTATCCCTCCCTCTTTCTTTCCTTCCTTCCTTTCCTTTTTTTCTTCTCCTTCACTCTTTTTTCTTTCTTTCTCTCTCACTTTCTTTCCTTTCTCTTCCTTCCCTCCCTCTTCCTTCCTTCCTTTTTTCTTTTCTTTTTCTTCTCCTTCCTTCACTCTTTTTCTCTTTCTTTCTTCCTTCCTTCCTTCCTTCCTTCCTTTCCTCCTCTCTCTCTCTCTCTCTCTCTCTCTCTCTTTCTCTTTTTAAAGCATCCTTGGGCCCTTTGCCATGTATTCATTTTTTAATAGGAGAGGTCATGATAACATTAACGTTGAACAAATGTTCCAGTGATTTCCTCAGCTGGACAAGGACGTTTAAGTCAAGCTGTTTAGCGAGAATCAATTCTGCAAGGAAGATAACTGAACCGTTTGGTTCATGGAAGATCCCCGTTTTTCTGGGGCTGACCAACGGAACCCGTGGGAGGAGGACTGCCATATTTCTCATCCTTTGGCAGGTCATCCTTCTAAAGTTCAGCTATAACTTTTTTTTTTTTTTTTTACATTCTTGCTTTGGGGCAATTTTGACTCTTTCTCAGCCTTCTAAGATTTTGCTGAGACGTTGGTTACAGGCAATCCTCGACTTACAACCATTCATTTAGTGACTCTTCCAAGTTACTAAGGCACTGAAAAAAGCGACTGACAACCAGTCCTCACACTTATGACACTGTAATTGTCGACTGTAGTCATGTCAAGGATTATCTGCATATTAATCTTGGTTGAAGTCAACAACATTGTCTTATGCAATAAGTATTGTACAGTACTAATTATTGTGTAATCATACAATAATATTATACAACATTTACACAATCCAGGAACTCTGAATTCTTACCCAGACATTCCAAGCTGCCCTTGGTTTCTCTTTTTCTTCTTGAAGCTGGGGTTTTGCTGAAAGGTGGGCTGCACAAAGATCAAATTAGATTTATGCTCAGCCTTCAACATTGCTCATTCTTTATCTGCACACTAGTACCCTCCATTACTCAGACTAAAAATCTTAGCAATGCACAACATTTTAAATTCCTGAATAAATTTTAAACTGAGCATATAAAAATGTTAGGTATCTTGCATTAATAAACAAATGCATTACGGATGGCTTAAATCCCAAAGGTGCTTTTTCTAAAAGGCTACGGAAATTTCTTGGGTTTTGTTTTTCTTGCAAAACATTTTGCTTCTCATCCAAGAAGCTTCTTTAGTTCTTAATTGAGAGGTGAAATGTCTTCAAGGAAAAACCAACAAAGTCCTTTGGGGCAACCGTGATCTGGGTGACTGAGAATCTCCATAGGCCAGGGGTAGGCCACCTGGGCTCTTTTATGAGGGGACTTCAACTCCCAGAATTCCTGAGCCAGCCATGCTGAGGGAAAAGGGAGAGTTTCCAAGCTGAGCCAAGCTGGCTCAGGAATTCTGGGAGTTGAAGTCCCCTCATCTTCCTAGTAACTCAGGGGTAGGCAACCTTGGCTCTTTTATGACTTGTGGACTTCAACTCCCAGAATTCCTGAGCCAGCCATGTTGAAGGAAAGGGGAGAGTTTTCAAGCTGAGCCATGCTGGCTGAGGAATTCTGGGAGTTGGAAGTCCACAAGTCATGAGGGGACCATAATTCCCCCATGCTGGCTGAGGAATTCTGGGAGTTGGAGTCCCCTCATCTTCCTAGTAACTCAGGGGTAGGCAATCTTGGCTCTTTTATAACTCGTGGACTTCAACTCCCAGAATTCCTGAGCAGCATGGCTCAGCTTGGAAACCTCTCCCTTTCTCCTCAGCACGGCTGGCTCAGGAATTCTGGGAGTTGAAGTCCACGAGTCATAAAAGAGCCAAGGTGGCCTATCCCTGCCATAAGCTGATGACCTATATCTACCCAGAGAGTAAAAAAGGCCCCTTACAAATCAACAGCTCCACTTTAATAGAGGTAGTCCTTGACTTACAACAGTTCATTTAGTGACCGTTTGAAATTCCAATGGCACTGAAAAGAGTGACTTATGACTGCTTGTTACACTTAAACAACCATTACTGCATCCTCATGGTCATGTGACCCAAATCCGGATGCTTAGCAACCGGCTTGTATTTATAACTGTTGCTGTGTCACGTGATCCCCTTTTGCGACCTTCTGACAAGCAAAGTCAATGGGGGAAGCCAGATTCACTTAACAACCGTGTTACTAAGTTAACAACTGCAATGATTCACTTAACAACTGTGGCAAGAACGGTTATAGAATGGGGCAGAACTCACTTAACAAACCTAGCAACAGAAATTTGGGGATCAGTTGCGATCCTAAGTCGAGGACTACCTGTAGTTTTTCGTTCTTTACACTTAATAATTATTCATTTAATCGAAGAGCCTTCTCTGAGAAATCAAACAGAGAGTAAAGATGCCAGGTGAGTCATTCCAGAGGGGATATTTTAGAAGCCAGGACACCACCCCCCATCTCTAGTAGCCACCCACAAAAAGTTGTTCTGAAGATGCCCTCAAGGAATAACAAAGAAGATATGGAAACAGTTAAGCTTAGAATAGAAGAATAACAACTTTATTGTCACTTTAAATCAGTGGTTCTCAACCTGTGGGTCGGGATCCCATTTGGGGTTGAATGACCATTTCACAGGGGTCGCCAAACAACGCAGTCCGCCATTTTTTCCCACTTTTCCTTAGCTGTGCTACTCCCTTTTATTCTATTGGTTTTTGAAAGCCAATAGAATAGACTCTCTTGAATAGAGTCTAATTCTATTGGCTTTCAAAAGCCAATAGGAATTGTCCAGGCTGTCTGTGCCCTGCTGAGCCCGCCAAAAGTCCCATTTTGCAAACCAGTCGAGTAGTCCTCGACTTACGACCGGTTGAGTAGTCCTCGACTTACGACCGGTGGGGGGTCGCGGCATTAAAAAGGTTGAGAACCCCTGCTTTAAATGTACATTAATCAGCATACATTAAATGAGATTTTTTTTCTTTCTGGTTCTTACCTGTCTATGGATTGGTCCAGGGACTGACAACTGCTTGAAAGCGAATTGCTTGGGCTGATAAACGGGTCCAACAACTTTGAGAAAAAACAGAAGAAGAGAAATAAGAACGAGGGTTTCAGAATACGTTTGAAATAGCCTAAAGCACATCCGTTTAAGCACGTGTTATGCCAGCCAAGCAGAATATAACACAGTGGTTCTCAACCTTTTTAATGCCGCGACCCCAACCGGTCGTAAGTCGAGGACTACTCAACTGGTCGTAAGTCGAGGACTACTCAACTGGTGCAGCACCATTTGCAGAATGGGACTTTTGGCAGGCTCAGCAGGGCAGAGACAGCCTGGACAATTCCTATTGGCTCTCTTAGAATTCAAGAGAGTCTATTCTATTGGCTTTCAAAAGCCAATAGAATAAAAGGGAGTAGCACAGCTAAGGAAAAGGGGGAAAAAATGGCGGACTGCATTGTTTGGCGACCCCTGTGAAATGGTCATTTGACCCCAAATGGGGTCCCGACCCACAGGTTGAGAACCACTGATATAACAGAAGGGGACTTAGATCAAGAAGATTCCCAGGAATCTCCATGGGACTAAATGAAGTGGCCCGATCCCATTTTTTTCTTCTGCCATCTCAGAGTCAAAGATCTCTGGGATCTGATTCTCTTTTCTGAGCTTTCCAAGGCAACTTACTTTTTTTTTTTTAATTGAAAATTTTTACAGTTTTACAATAAAATAATCCCCCTCTCTCACCCCCACCCCCAACCCCCCCATCACGATCCCCCCTCCTTCCCAGAGCTGAATACAGGGTTAATAAAAACTAGAAAAAACCTTACAACTTAAATAAACATCAAACAATTGTAAATACATTCAAAGAACAAAATTTTAAATACTTTAACTCCAATATATAAAAACAAAACAAAACAACAGTTCTAATCGTTACCTTAAACATAAATTATTCAAAAGCTAAATAATACTTTTTAATCTCATATTTGTGCTGTATAAAATTCACCCATCTTTTCCACACCCAAAAATATTTCTCTTGCGACTGATCTTTCAAATAAGCCGAAATTTTTGCCATTTCAGATAAATAAGAAACTTTAAGAAACCATTCCTCTAAAGTAGGCAAAAACTGCTTCTTCCAGTATTGCCCTATCAGCGGCCTTGCCGCTGTAATTAAATTCAGCATTAAGATAATTTCTTTATCATCACAATCAACAATAATGCCTAACAAAAACAATTGTGGTGTAAACTTTATCCTTCTATTAAAATTTTTTTGAATGTTCCACCAAATCTTAATTCAAAAAGCCTTTATATTTTTACATGACCACCAAATATGATAATACGTTGCATCCAAACAACCGCATCTCCAACATTTGGGCTGCAGATTTGGATACATACGAGACATCTTTTGTGGATCAAAGGCAACTTACATTTTGATCCATCATTTCGGGGATAAATTCTCCTTCGCTGTTGATGCTGGTATAGGATCCCTGACGGGCGATCTGCTGCTGCTCTTCAGGGACGCTCCCGGGAGGCGGAGAACTCCGGCCGGTGTGCAGAGATCCTGCAAAACAGGCAGAGCTCATCGTGGGGAGATTGAGATTGTGGGTCCCAACCACAGGGAAGGGAGGGTGGGTTTAAAAGGGAACAAGCCTGGCAACCTAATTTCTGAGTGAGGGATGTTGGGCACAAAAGGAAAGTAAAAGAATTAGGAGAAAGCAGAACACTGAATACACAATAACGGAGTTGGAAGGGGCTTTTGGAGATCTTCTAGTCCAGTGGATCTCAATCTGTGGGTCGGGACCCCATTTGGGGTCGAACGACCATTTCACGGGGGTCGCCAAGCAACGCAGTCCATTTTTTCCCCCTTTTCTTTGGCCACGCCCCTGGCACCCGGTGATGTATAAGTAGTTGGGAGTCACCACAACATGGGGAACTGTATTATGGGGTCGCGGCATTAGAAAAGTTGAAAACCACTGTTCTAGTCCAACCCCCTGCTCAACCACTTCACACAAATGATTGCCCGGTCTCTTCTTAAAAACCTCCAGTGTTGGAGCACCCACAACTTCTGAAGGAAACTTGTTCCACTGGTTAATTGTTCTCACTGTTAGGAAGTTTCTCCTTAGTTCCAGGTTGCTTCTCTCCTTGATTAGTTTCCACCCGTTGCTTCTTGTCCTGCCGTCAGGCGCTTTGGAAAATAGCTTGACTTCCTCTTCTTTGTGGCAGCTCCTGAGATATTGGAACACTGCTATTATGTTCCTCCAGTTCTTCTTTGCACCTCAAGTGCAGCAATTTGCATGCGCCATGCCAAACGATGATGTTGGATGGATGTAAGAATCTGCCCTCAATGGAAGCAGAGGACTTTGCCCTGCTAAGATTGGTTTCAGTTGGTATCCTACAGATGTTCTATAACCTCCTCAAGCTTTCATACAGAATGACCAAACCCTGTGGAGAGTACCAGTTTCAGGCAGAAGACCTAGTTTAGAGATATTCCATGCCAAGGAGAACATCTGGAAACTTCAACAAGCATGTAAAACATACTGAGGGATGAGCTCACTACTAAAAACAGAACAAAATAACTGAGTTGGAAGGGAGCTTGGAGGTCTTCTAGTCCAACCCCTTGCTCAAGTAGAAGACCCTATGCCAGTGGTTCTCAACCTTTTTAATGCCGCGACCCCCAACCGGTCATAAGTCGAGGACTACTCAACCGGTTGTAAGTCAAGGACTACTCAACTGGTGCAGCACCGTTTGCAGAAGGGGACTTTTGGCGGGTTCAGCAGGGCAGAGACAGCCTGGACCACAGGTCGGCAACCTGCGGCTCCGGAGCCGCATGCGGCTCTTTGAGCCTTCCCCTGTGGCTCCCAGCCTCCTCTGCCTTTGCAGAGAGAGAGAGACAGAGAGAGGCAATTGCGCTTCCCTGCTTCAATCTCTCTCTCTCTCTCTCTCTGTGTGTGTGTGTGTTTGTGTTTTGTGTGTGTGTGTGTGTGTATGTGTAAAAGAGAGTGTACTCACATGTTCTCCGAGGAGCTGAAAAGCTTACTGGGCGGAGCTCCTCCCTTTGCTGCATCTCTGCAGGAAGCAGGAAGGGCAGGAGAGAGCTAGCTAGCCCAGCTAGGCTGACTCAGGAATTCTGGGAGTTGAAGTCCATGAGTCATAAAAGAGACGAGGTTGCCTACCCCTGATCTTGTTGGACAACAGCTTGAAGCTTGCCAGGTGAGCAGCAGATAGGAGAGGGGGGGGAGAAAGAGAGAGAGAGAAAGAGAGAGAGGGAGGGAGAGAGAGAGAGAGAGAGAGAGAGAGAGAGAAAGAAAGAGAGTGGGGGAAGAGGAGTGGTAGACCAAGGGCAGATAGAGAGGGAGGGAGAGAGACAGAGAGAGAGAGAGACCCTCTTGACATCTAAAATGAAGATAACACTGCATATATCCTTTTTTTAACCTGTGTGTGTATGTGTGTGTGTGTGTGTGTGTATACACATACATATATACATACATACATATACATACACACACACACACACACACACAAATACCCCCCCCACACACAAACACACACACCTATAATAAAGGTAAAAAAGGATATATGCAGTGTTATCTTCATTTTAGATATCAAAAGGGTTTTGCGGCTCCCAGTGTTTTGTTTTTGGTGGGAAACGGGTCCAAGTGGCTCTTTAAGTGTTTTGGGTTGCCTACCCCTGGCCTGGACAATTCCTATTGCAGTGATTCTCAACCTATGGGTCGGGACCCCATTTGGGGTCGAACGACCATTTCACGGGGGTCGCCAAACAATGCAGTCTGCCATTTCCCCCCCCTTTTCCTTAGCTGTGCTACTCCCTTTTATTCTATTGGCTTTTGAAAGCCAATAGAATAAACTCTCTTGAATAGAGTCTAATTCTATTGGCTTTCAAAAGCCAATAGGAATTGTCCAGGTTGTCTCTGCCCTGCTGAGCCTGCCAAACGTCCCATTCTGCAAACGGTGCTGCATCAGTTGAGTAGTCCTCGACTTACGACTGGTTGAGTAGTCCTCGACTTACGACCAGTTGGGGGTCGCGGCATTAAAAAGGTTGAGAACCACTGTCCTATTGGCTTTTGAAAGCCAATAGAATAAAAGGGAGTAGCACAGCTAAGGAAAAGGGGGGAAAAAATGGCGGACTGCGTTGTTTGGCGACCCCCGTGAAATGGTCGTTTGACCCCAAATGGGGTCCCGACCCACAGGTTGAGAACCACTGCCCTATGCCTTTTCAGAGAAACGATTGTCCAGTCTCTTCTTGAAAGTGCAGTGATGGAGCACCCACAACTTCTGAAGGCAAATCGTTCCATTGATTAATTGCTCTCACTGTCAAGAAATTTCTCCTTAAGTTCTAGCTTGGGTCTCTCCTTGATCCATCATCTACTGGAACTGCTAAACCGACTCCATGCCCATCCTTCTGGCCCAGAACAAAAGTGACCATCCTGAAGACTCCCAGATATTTTTTGACAGAAACTGAAGTCCAGCATTAGATGGAACTTGTCACAGCCCAGAGTCACCTTACGGAGGAGATGGGTGGCATAAAAATGTAATAAATAAAAAAACATCGAAGGCTGGACCCATACTGTGAAAGTGGGGGCATCTCAACCCTTCCCCAGTCTACCTCCTTTCTCTTGGGATAGCTGCTTCGTAGCTCCTTTCAATCTTGAGGTGTTCTTCTGCTTAGAAATACAGATTCTCACATCCAACACTGATGGTGGCACACAATTATCATTAACATCTGGATTCATCATTAACTAGAATCATCATGAACATCTCCCTCCAGCTTTGGCTTCTACATACAGCCCAAAATACATACTGGATCCAGCATCTGGCGTCCTTTGATGGACAGGTCCTCTGAAGCATTTAACCCCTATCTCTGGATTGTATTTTTTTCCCTCCTTTCCACTGATATTACAGGTGGTTCTCGACCTGAAACCACAGCTGGCATCAGAAATTTCATTGCTAAGCGTTGTTAAGTGAGTGGCATCCAATTTTATAACCACAATTGTTAAACAAATCACTGTGATTGTTCAGTAAATCCCACGGACGTGAAGCAAATCCACTTTCCCAGAGTTGACATGGACAGCAAGGAAGGTCACAAAAGGCAGACACACAACCTTGCCATGCTACAACTCTTGCAAACACATGCCAGCTGCCAAGTGCCCGAAGTTTGGTTGTGCGATCATGAAGATGCTGCAATAGTGGTTAAGCACAAGATTGGCTCGTGAGTCCCTTTTTCACTGCCACCACAGTAAGTGAATCGTTATAGTCAAGGACAACCTGTATCAGCCTTCGAAACTAGAATAAGCTGAGCCCCTATCAACATTCCTCAATTTCCCATTCTGCCTGTAGATCAGGGGTCCCCAACCCCTGGTCTGTGGACCGGTGCTGGTCCACGGCATGCCAGCAACTGGACCGCACGAACAACCAAAGCCCCGCCTGCGAGATGCAGATAGCACACAAAACCACACCCCCTCCAGTCGCGGAAAAATCTCTCTCCCCGTTACCGGTTCCTGGTGCCCAAAAGGTTGAGGACCTCTGCTCTGGATTATTTTCCTTCTCTCCAGAAAATGCCCACAAACATTTGGGAGTGTTTCTTCCTCTACAATCCCGAAGGTTAAAAACCTGATTTATTGGGGTGGAGGGGTGGGATGGGGGGGAAGTAAAGTTACCTTTTTCAGCCATTCCAAACCATTGTTGGAACGAAGAGTTGCAATCCTCCATCACTGTAGGGTTTGACACCCTGTTTCATTTCACATATTCCCCCCCCCCCCCGTCTGCTTAACGAGGGAGACCTTCTGCCAAGTCCTGCCTCTTTTTCTCCCAAAGAAGACTCTTTTGGGTGTTCTGCCAGCAACCGATATATATTAGGTCCAACTGTCATTGGTCGGCTAATCAGCCTGACCAGCAAACCGAAGGACAGCATCAAAACATACACATGGTGTTCGAGCACACGATGACATCTGCAGAAACTCCACGGAACAACAGACCAGCACATTTTGTTTCTCAGACAAGCTTTTTCTAAATACGTTCTAATATCCTGGGCAAAAGTTCAATGGCATCGTAAAGCAGGGGGGGAAACGCAATTGTTTTAAAAAAATAAAATAAAAAATCCATGCTTCGGCCTTCTAGGAATCTCACAGCAAAAGGACTAAGGCCGCTGTAGTAACAAGGACGAGAAATATTCATTTAACTATATTTAAAAATTAATTTAACTTAAATATAGATAGATAAATAGATAGGTAGGTAGGTAGACAGACAGACAGACAGATAGATATAGATAGACAGATACAGAAAGGCAGATATATAGATATAGATATGTAGATGTAGATATTTAAAGTCAATCAGATAAAAATAAAGAGCTCTGGGATGTAAGATAAAAGGCTTTTTTTATTAACTGCTGAGCTTTCGTTAACAACCTGTTAACATCATCAGAGCAAAGGGCTAAATGAGAAGGGGGAGCATGTGCATGGGTATATAGACTAAAAAGATAGAGACACACACACACACACACACACACACACACACACACACACACACACACACACACACACACACACACACACATATATATATATATATATATATATATATATATATATATATATATATATATATATATATATATGCCTAGAGGTTAATACAGCTGCCTAACATGCACACAGCCCAGGTTCGAATCTCAGAAGGGTAAGTCTGGCTGAAGAGAGTTAAGGAACTCGAAATAGCTATCCTAGTTCTCCCTTTATTCTTTGTTAGCAATCTAAAAATAAATGTATGCATGTGTATACACACACACACACACACCCACACACACACACAGAGATATGTAGATGTACAATTAGATATATAGAGATAGATAGATAGATAGATAGATAGATAGATAGATAGATAGATAGATAGATAGATAGATAGATAGATAGATAGATATAGAGGTAGATATGTAGATGTATATAAAGATTATATATATATAATATATATATATATATTAGATAGATAGATAGATAGACAGACAGACAGACAGATATAGACATAATGTGAGTTTGTGTGTTCATTTAAATATTTATTTAACATTCATTTGGCTAGTCTAGTCTAGAGAAAAAAAGGATAGAGGTGACATGATAGCAGTATTCCAGTATTTGAGGGGCTGCCACAAAGAAGAGGGGGGAGTCAACTTAATTTCCAAAACACCTGAAGGCAGGGCAAGAAATAATGGATGGAAACTAATCACGGAGAGAAGCAACCTTGAACTAAAGAGAATTTCCTGACAGTGAGAACAATTGATCAGTGGAACAACTTGCCTCCAGAAGTTATGGGTGCTCCATCATTGTGGAGGTTTTTAAGAAGGGAATGGACAGCCACTTGTCTGAAAAGATACAGAAGTCTTCTGCTTGAACAGGGGATGGACTAAAAGACCTCCAAGGTCCCTTCCAGCTCAATTCTAATTCCAATTCCGATTCCAATTCCTTTCTTAGACCAAACCTGGGCATTTTATGGCTCTTTGGCTGTCCCTATCCAGCCTACATGGATTGATTTATTTTAATAGAAGGTAAGGTAAAGGTTTTCCGGTCAGTCATGACCGATTCTAGGGGACAGTGCTCACCTCTGTTTCTTGGCCGAGGGAACCAGTGTTGTCCAAAGACACTTCTGTGATGATGTGGCCAGCAAGGCTACATGCCACAGATGCACTGAAGTGGTACCCCTTTATCTACTCGCACTTACATGCTTTTAAGTTGTGAGGTGGGCAGGAACTACTTTCTCCCTTGAAATTTATTTATTTATTTATTTATGAGACTTATATACCGCTTTAAGTGCAAGCACTCTCTAAGCAGTGTACACCAGTAAGCAACGTATATATATATTTACATTGCCCCCAACACTCTGGGTCCTCATTTTACCTACCCCGGAAGGATGGAAGGCTGAGTCAACCTTGAGCCGGTGAGATTTGAACCGCTGACCTGCTGAACACAGTCAGCTAAAGTGGCCTGCAGTACTGCACTCTAACTGCTGCGCCACCTCGGCTCCTAATGGCTATTTTTTTCCCAATTTAAGTATGGTCTTACATGCATGCCTATGCATCTTAACAGGACTATTGGTTTGGTCCTCCACAATAGTCGCAGTTTCTCATACTTTGGAAAATTAATTGCCTACCCTTGTTTTAGACAAATTTCCCTGCAGTCTGGCCAGCTACAGAAGATGAGGTTTTGAACTCCTTTCAATGTCACTAGAACATAGCAAGGAACTGTGGAAGTCGCAAGTATCAGCTATGGATCCACTTGTCTATCCTTGGCTGGGTCTGCCATTCCTGGAAGGCTGAGATCTGCAGTCCCAAAACATGTGGGAAAGACCAGGAGAGGCCATGTTGCCTTAGGGCACAAGTGTCTTATAGTTTGGGACATAGAACATAGAATAATAAGAGCTGGAAGGGACCTTGGAGGTCTTCTAGTCCAACCCCCTGCTCAAGTAATAGTAGTAAAGTTGGAAGGGACCTTGGAGGTCATCTAGTCCAACCCCCTGCTCAGGCAGGAAATCCTACACCATTTCGGACAAATGGCTGTCCAGTCTCTTCTTAAAAACTTCCAGTGTTGGAGCATTTACTGCTTCTGGAGGCAAGCTGTTCCACTGATTAATTGTTCTCACTGTCAGGAAGTTTCTCCTTAGTTCTAGGTTGCTTCTCTCCTTGATTAGTTTCCTGTCCTGCTTCTTGTCCTGCCTTCAGGGGCTTTGGAGAATAGCTTGACTCCCTCTTCTTTGGGGCAGCCCCTGAGATATTGGAATACTGCTATCATGTCCCCCCTTGCCCTTCTCTTCGTTAAACTAGACATACCCAATTCCAGCAACCGTTCCTTATATGTTTTAGCCTCCAGTCCCCTAATCCTCTTTGTTGCTCTTCTCTGTACTCTTTCTAGAGTCTCAACATCTCAAGTCTCAAGTAGGAGATCCTATATCCGTGGTGGCGAATCTACGGCACGGGTGCCACAGGTGGCACACGGAGCCGTCTCTGGTGGCACGCAAGCCATTGCTGGGCCGAGCTGCTCCCTCTTCTCTCCGTGCATGTACAGTCTGGCAATAGGCAAGAGGCTATAAAAGGAGCAACTTTCTGCAGAAGCATTTGCTGCAGACAGCTTGAGAGCGAGCACGAGTCAGAACGGACAGCAAGCGAGCACGAGTCTACAGCTCAGTGGCCATGCCCACTTGGTGGCCACGCCCACTCGGCACCCGGCGATGCGTAAGTGGGTTTGGGGTTGCAGTTTGGGCACTCTGTCTCTAAAAGATTTGCCACCACTGTCCTATATCATTTCAGACAGATGGTTGTCCAATCTGTTTTGAAAGCTTTCAGTGTTGGACCACTCAAAACCTCTGAAGGCAAGCTGGTCCATTGGTTGATTGCTCTCACTGTTAGGAAATTTCTGAAGTTCTAGGTTGCTTCTCTCCTTGGTTAGTTTCCAACTATTGTTTCTTGTCTTACCTTCTGATGCTTTGGAAAATAGTTTGACCCTCTTGTCTTTGTGGGAGCCCCTCAAATATTGGAACAGTACTATCATGTCACACCTAGTCCTTTTTTTCATTAGGCTAGACATACCCAGTTCCTGTAACCATTCTTCATATGTTTTAGCCTCCAGCACCCTAATCACTTTAGGGCAGTGGTTCTCAACCTGTGGGTCAGGACCCCGTTTGGGGTCGAACGACCATTTCACGGGGGTCGCCAAACAATGCAGTCCGCCATTTTTTCCCCCCTTTTCCTTAGCTGTGCTACTCCCTTTTATTCTATTGGCTTTTGAAAGCCAATAGAGTAGACTCTCTTGAATGGAGTCTAATTCTATTGGCTTTCAAAAGCCAATAGGAATTGTCCAGGCTGTCTCTGCCCTGCTGAGCCCGCCAAAAGTCCCATTCTGCAAACGGTGCTGCACCAGTCGAGTAGTCCTCGACTTACAACCGGTTGAGTAGTCCTCGACTTACGACCGGTTGGGGGTCGCGGCATTAAAAAGGTTGAGAACCACTGCTTTAGGGGTTCAAGGGATTAACTTCAAAGGAGAGATTTTATTGGTGGAAGAGCAGGGACTTAAATTTGCTCCACAAGCTTCTGAGAACAATCCTAGACATGGAACAGCCTTGGATATCTATATCATTCTTTGTGGAAGCTAAAAATATCAGACAGGATATTATTGATAGGAGAGAATATTTGTATCTCAGGATTGTAACATGGATGATAATATCTAGTTTAGTAATAAAACGTCGGCAAAAAAAAAAAAAAAAAAAAGCCACCAAGCTCAGAGAGCACCAAGGACCCCCACAATCCTCCTCCTCCTCATCTTCCTTTCCCTCTTCCTTCACTATCTCTTCTTCCTCCTTCTCCTCCTCCTCCTCTTCTCAGCAAACCCCACTTTCTTCCAGCACTCATGATGCTACCTAGTTGGGTTATGAAACATCCACAGGAAAGCAGCCAAGCTGAGAGAACACCAAGGACCCCACAGATAGAGTATTTCCAGGGTTAAAGGTCTCCCACTGGTCTGGAAGATGAGCTTATGGTTAGCCAGTAGGCCAGGGGTGTCAAACTCAATTTCATTGAGGGCCGCATCAGCATTGTGGTTGCCTTTGGGGGACCGGGTGGGTGTGGCCAGGGTGGGTGCGGCCTACTGGGTGGGCATGGATTGAGTGAGTGTGGCCTGATGGGTGGGCGTGGCCAGCTCTATATCGTTCGCATCAAGGGGGCCTGTGGGGGCCTGGGCAGGAGTGGGACAAATCTGAGAGTCTCTGGCAGAAGCGGGTGGGACCAAGGCAAGCGCCAAGGCATGGTCCATTTCTTCATTCCTCACAAAGGGTGACACCTCCCCAGCATGCACCCAGGGGGCGGGGCCAACGCGGCAGGGGCTGGTTCCTCGCTGTTTCCAGACGGCCTTGTGGAGCTAAGACTGAATGCGTTTCAGCATAGATGGCCACCACAAAACTGTACATTGGCTCCCAGCCAGCCTGGGCCAGGGCCAAGGCAGCGGGGGCCATTCCCTCACTGTTTCCAGGATGGCTTCGCGGGCCACATGAAACCACTTTGTGGGCCGCATCCAGGCCCTGGGCCTTGTGTTTGACATTTCTGCAGTAGTGTTTCTCCACCCCAGAGACTTTAAGATGAGTGGTCTTCAATTCCCAGAATTCTCCATGTTGGTTGGGGAATTCTGGAAGTTGAAGTCCACTCAGCTTGAAGCTGCCAAGTCGAGAAACACTGAAAGTTTAGGCTGAAGAGCACCCTCTATTCAGTTACAATAATGGGGTTCCTCAGAAGAACATGGTTACTGCACAACTTCATCACACCCACCTGTTGAATGCTTCCGTGTCCTCTCGGTGTCTTTGCACAGAGATCCCAGTATATCCCCCATTGATTTAGATATCCTCATCTCATGCTGCTTGGTGTTGTTGGGTTGCAGGAGCTACAAACAGAATAAAAATTGTTGGTAGGGCCCACCGAGCAACTGATAACTCAACTGTCCTGACTGTTGCAAGGAATAGCACTAGCACTAGGAAGAGCACTTAGACTTATATGTCACTTTATGGTACTTTACAGCCCTCTCTAAGCTGTTTTACAGAGTCAGCCTGTTGCCCCCCCCCCCAAATCTGGATCCTCATTTTATCGACCTCGGAAGGATGGAAGGCTAAGTCAACTTTTTTTTTTAATTAAAAAGTTTTATACAGTAGACAATATCCCAAAACCCACCCACCCCTAACCCTCCCCCCACTTCCCAGAGCTGAGTACAGGGTTACAAATTAATAATCAAATTCTAATTAACATTACCCAACTATATAAGTAACCAAATCCATAAAATACTTTAACTCCCATTTAAGATAAATATAAGCAAATTAAAACAAAAAGAATAATATAAACAAATCAATATTAATTAAACCATAGTAATACCAAATCTAAAATGAGTTATTATACTATCAGTACTAATCTAAAATTTACTCATAAGCTAAATGAAACTTTTTAATCCCATGTTTATTCTGAATATAATCTATCCATCTTCTCCAAACCGAAATATATCTTTCTTGTGTATGATCCTTCAAATAGGCAGAAATTTTTGCCATTTCTGCTAAATTTGACACCTTAAACATCCCATTTTTCTATAGTAGGCAAGGACTCTTTCTTCCAATATTGCCCTACCAATAACCTTGCTGCTGTTATTAAATTCAACATCAAATTAGTTCCTTTAACATCAAAATCTACAATAATACCCAACAAAAATAATTGAGGGGTAAACTTTATCTTTCTTTTAAAAATCTTTTGAATGTTCCACCAAATTTTAATCCAAAAAGCTTTTATATTTTTACAAGTCTACAAGGCTAAGTCAACTCTGAACTGGTTAGGATCGAACTCTTGGCAATGGGCAGAGTCAGCCTGCAATACCACATTCTAACCACTGCGCCACCACAGCTTTTTCATGGTACCACCATATCTCAGGAGGCTCCAGTGCTCAGTGAAAGAATCAAATAAGTGATCTATTTAAGTTGGCAGTGAGGGAAAAGCTGTGTAGCCCCTGCCTCAGGTCCCCTCGACTTATAACAGTTCATTTAGTGACCATTTAAAGTTACGACGGCACTGAAAAAAGGGGCTTAGGACTGTTTTTCACAGTTAGGTCCTTTGTAGCATCCCCACAGTCAAGTGATCCAAATTTTGACGCTTGGCAACTGGTTCATATTTAAGACCGTTGCAGCGTCCCAAGGTCATCTGATCATCTTTCTGAGACCTTTTGAAAAAAAAAAGCTAAGTCAAGAGGGAAGCTAGATTCCCTTAATGATTGTGTGAGTCATTGAACAACTGCAGTGATTCACTAAAGAGTCATAAAATCTGGTGTGACTTGCTTAACAACCATCTTGCTTAGCAACTAAAATGTCTGATCCCCAATTGTGGTTGTAAGTCAAAGACTTACCTGCTTTAAAAGAGTTAGGGTTGATTCTAATCTGCCTGAGCAGGGGGTTGGACTAGATGACCTCAAAGGTCCCTTCCAACTTTATTATTATTATTATTATTATTATTATTATTATTATTATTATTATGGATCATTGCAGTCAGCCAGATGTTCAGACTGAATTTGGCATTTTGTCTACCTATCGAGTCCTTACCCAGCACCTGGGATAGACAGATGTGGATGTTTGATGTTATTACGGATATCGTCGCAGGATGGAAGCATTTCCTAGTAAGGCCGCCTTTTGCAATTGACTAATAGCGAATTTGTCAATGCCAATGGTGTTCAAGTGGTGCTCCAGTTGTTTTGGAATTGCACCCAAGGAGCCTATGACTATTGGTACTACCCTTGCTTGCTTTTGCCACAGTCTTTCTATTTCTATTTGTAGGTCTTTGTATTTTGTTATCTTCTCCAGTTCTTTCTCTTCTATTCTGCTATCTCCAGGCACTGCCACGTCCACTATCCAGAATTTTTTGTCTTTCTTATCGACAATTGTTAAGTCTGGGGTGTTATGTTGCAGGTGCTTGTCTGTTTGAATTCTGAAGTCCCAGAGCAGTTTAATTTTATCATTTTCTATGACTTTCTCTATTTTATGATCCCACCAGTTCTTGCTTACAGGCAAATGATATTTCTTGTAGATCTTCCAATGCACCATTGTTGCTACTTTGTCATGCCGCTGCTTGTATTCAGTCTGTGCGATCTTGTTGTTGTTGTTGCTATTGTTGTTGTTGTTATTATTATTATTATTATGGATCATCGCACAGTCAGCCAGATGTTCAGACTGGATTTGGCATTTTGTCTACCTATTGAATCCTTACCCAGCACCTGGGATAGGCAGATGTGGATGTTTGATGGTATTACAGATATCATCGCAGGATGGAAGCAGTTCCTAGTAAGGCCGCCTTTTGCCATTGACTAATAGTGAATTTGTCAATGCCAATGGTGTTCAGGTTATTGTTGTTATTATTATTACTACAGTATATTCCGGCATATAGGGCGACCTGGCGTATAAGACGACCCCCTAGTTCAACGCCAGGTCGCAAGACGATCGACGCTGAGTCGCAAGATCATCGACGCCGAGTCGCATGCCTAGAAAGTCGTCTTATACACCGGAAACTATCTTATTTCTGGCGTATAAGACGACTCGGCGTATAAGACAACCCCTGTGTTCGGAGACTGTTTCGACACTATCAAAAGTTGTCTTATACGCCGGAATATACGGTATTTATTAAATAATGAGAGCTAGCTGGGATTGAGGCACAGTGGTATCCAGATGCTAAAAGCACATCCAAGGGATGCTAATAAAGGAATGCTAATTAGCATAAAACATTAATTACCTTTTACTTTATCTCATTTCATCTCACTCTGTTTCTTGTCTAGGCTCAAACTGCTCAGGGATTATGGCAACCTTGAACTCCAAAAAATGTTTCAGGAAGATTACTTTCTTCAGCATAGTCATTCAGAGACTGCTGGTTCAGAGGCAGTCCTCAACTTACAACGGTTCGTTTAATGACCATTGAAAGTTACAATAGCACTGAAAAAATTAGTATCTTATGACCCTATTTCAAACTTACAACTGTTGTAGCATCTTCATGGTCACATGATCAAAATTCAGACACTTGGCAACCAACTCGTATTTATGACGGTTTCAGTGTCCCAGAGTCACGTGATCCCCTTTTGCGACCTTCCGACAAGCAAAGTCAATGGAGAAGCCAGATCCACTTTACAACCATATGACTCACTTAACAACTGCAGGGACACGCTTAACAATGGCGGCAAGAAAGTTTGTGAAATGGGGTAAAACTCCCTTAAGAAATGTCTTGCTTAGCAACAGAAATTTTGGGCTTAATTTAGATCAGGGCTAGGCCACCTTGCCTCTTTTATGACTCATGGACTTCAACTCCCAGAATTCCTGAGCCAGCCATGCTGAGGGGAAAGGGAGAGGTTTCCAAGCTGAGCCCTGCTGGCTCAGGAATTCTGGGAGTTGAAGTCCATGAGTCATAAAGCGGCCTAGGCCTAGGCCAGGGGTAGGCAACCTTGGCTCTTTTATGACTCGTAGACTTCAACTCCCAGAATTCCTGAGCCAGCCATGCTGAGGGGAAAGGGAGAGGTTTCCAAGCTGAGCCCTGCTGGCTCAGGAATTCTGGGAGTTGAAGTCCATGAGTCATAAAGCGGCCTAGGCCTAGGCCAGGGGTAGGCAACCTTGGCTCTTTTATGACTCGTAGACTTCAACTCCCAGAATTCCTGAGCCAGCCATGCTGAGGGGAAAGGGAAAGGTTTCCAAGCTCAGCCATGCTGGCTCAGGAATTCTGGGAGTTGAAGTCCACCAGTCATAAAAAAGCCAAGGTTGCCTACTTCTGGCACTCTGGTTTTACTTGATGCATTCCTTCATGAGACAGTTGGGGAAGAAGGCAGCCAGTTGCTAACCCATGCACTCACTTGGTGCCCCTGGAACCAGGCAATCGCAGTTCAGAGTTGTAGTAGGGAGAGGAAATGCTGGTGGTCCTCGACTTATGACCTCAACGGAACCCAAAATTTCTGTTCCTAAGCAAGACAACTCTTAAGTGAGTTTTGCCCCATTTTACAACCTTTTTTGCCAGAGAGATTAATCACTGCAGCTGCACTGCAATAATAACATATTGATTAAGTAAATCTAATTAATGCCAGCTCTAGCAGAGATCAAAAACTGAGCTTCCCAACAATGGGAACTAAGACTGAATATTGGGGACAAGAAGGAAGGAAGGAAGGGAGGAAGGGAAGGAGGGAGGAAGAGGAGAAGGGAAAAAGAAGAGAGGGAAGAAGGGGGAGAAGGAAGAAATAAGGGAGTGAGGGAAGGGGGAAGAAGCAGGGTGGGAGGGAGGAAGAAAATAAGGGAGGGAGGAGGGAAAAAGAAGAGAGAGAGGGAAGGAAGGAAGAAAGGAGAGGGAGGGAGGGAGGCAGGAAGGAAGAAGGGAGGGAGGGAGGAGAGAGAGAGGCAGGAAGGAAGGAGAGAGGGAAGGAAGGAAGGGCAGGGAGGCAGGAAGAAAGGAGAGGGAGGGAGGGAGGCAGGAAGGAAGGAAGAAGGGAGGGAGGGAGGGAGGGAGAGAGGCGGAAGGAAGGAAGGAGAGGGAAGGAAGGAAGGAGAGGGAGGGAGGAAAGAAGAAGGGAGGGAGGGTGGGAGAGAGGCGGAAGGAAGGAAGGAGAGGGAAGGAAGGAAGGAGAAGGAGGGAGGAAGGAAGAAGGGAGGGAGGGAGAGAGGGAGGCAGGAAGGAAGGAAGGAGAGAGGGAGGAAGGAAGGAAGGAAGGAGAGAGGGAGGAAGGAAGGAAGGAGATATTTCTTAAAGCAGAGATTGGACAACTACAGTAAATAGGGTGTCCTGCTTCCCTTTCATCTCTGCTATTCTGTTAGCTTCCCCACTGACTTTGTTTGTCAGAAGGTCTTGCAAAAAGGAATCATATGATCCCGGGACACTGCCACTGTCATAAATATGAGTCAGTTGCCAAGCCTCTGAATTTTGATCATGTAACCAGTGATCATACATGCATGTGAAAAATGGCCATGGGTTTCTTTTTCCAGTGCAGCCGTAAATTCGAACAGTCATGCAATGAACGCTCGTAAGAGAAGGACTACCTGTAAAACACAATTTCCCATACAAATGAAAGTCTGAGGGAGGGGGGGGGTTTCCTTCTAACTTTTGCAATCATCAAAATAGGCAAGTTTTTTTCCACTCCTTTGGACAACCACATGGCCTTTTGCTTGGCACACAAACAAAAGGGGGCAAAAATAAAAAAAATAAATTAAAAAAAAAACTGAAAAGAAAGAACGAAACAGGTCTAACATTTGTTTCTTTTGGAGTTTTCACAAACACCCTCAAGCTTTTCAGGGAAGGGCTGAGGTCCAAGCGTTCCACTGCTCGGTCCAAATCTTCCTGTGACTTCAGGGGGACCAGGAGCTGGAAAAAGATTGAACAAACACAGGACACAGGCAGCTGAGTTGCAAACAAGGGAAGAGAGAGGAAGTGGCTGAAGGCCAGAGGGGGTGGGGGATGTGGGGGGGGGGGAGCTTGGGAACAACAGGGGTTTGGGGCCGCTGAGCCCAGGACCGTGCAAAGCCATTTGGAGGTTTCTACTGGAAAGCAGAAACAAACATTGGGGGCTGCAAGCTTTTATTCCATCATAACACTCCCTCAAGGAAGAACTCAACAAAAGTTATCCAAACAAATTACTTAGGAAAGGATTGCCACCAAATGCCTCTCCTTCTGCTAAAAGACCTGGACTGCGCTGAATAAATCCAGGTAGTCCTCCATTTATGACCCCAAAACTTCTGTTGCTAAGTGAGGCGGTGGTTAAATGGGTTTTGCTCCATTTTATGACTTTCCTTGCCACCGTTGTTAACTGAATCACTGCAAATTAGTAAATTAGTAACGCGGTTGTTAAGTGAATCCCCACTGACTTTGCTTGTCACAAAGTCACCAAAGGGGATCGCATGACCCCGGGACACGGCAACGGTCATAAGTATGAGTCAATTGCCAAGCGTCTGAATTTAAATCATGTAATCAAAAGGATGCTGCATGGTCGTAACTGTGAAAAACGGTCGTAAGTCACTTTTTTCAGTGCCGTTGTAACTTTGAACGGTTACTAACTGGACTGCTGTAAGTCAAGGACTACCTGGATGTGTGTATAGGTAGTCCTCGACTTACAACCATTCATTTAGTGACTGTTCAAAGTTACAACAGAACTGAAAAAAGGGACTTGTGACTGTTTTTCACACTTACGCCTGTTGCAGCATCCCCTTGGTCCTGTGATCAAAATTTGGATGCTTATTTATGACGGCTGCAGTGTCCTGGGTCATATGATCACTTTTGGTGACTTTCTGACAAGCAAAGTTACTGGGAGAAGCCAGATTCACTTAATAACCAGGTTACTAATGTAACAACTGCAGTGATAACAATTGTGTCAAGGCAATGAGGCAAAATTGACTTAACAATGGTCTTGCTCACCGATGGAAATTGCAGGCTCAGTCGGGGTCGTAAGCTGAGGATTACCTTTATAGAACTGTGAAGCATGCTCTGTGAGGGGATTTCTAGGTGGTACACAATGGAACACAACTACAACAAATGGGGATTCCCATTGTGTCTTTTGATATCCTTCAATTTCTTCTCAAGCTGTAGAGCAGGGGTACTCAAACTTGGCCCTTTTATGACTTGTGCCTGGCTGAGGAATTCTGGGAGTTGAAGTCCACAAGTCATAAAAGGGCCATGTTTGAAGACCCCTGTTTGTGGACTTCAACTCCCAGAATTCCTCAGCCAGACACGCTGGCTGAGGAATTCTGGGAGTTGAAGTCCACAAGTCATAAAAGGACCATGTTTGAAGACCCCTGTTTGTGGACTTCAACTCCCAGAATTCCTCAGCCAGACACGCTGGCTGAGGAATTCTGGGAGTTGAAGTCCACAAGTCATAAAAGGGCCAAGTTTGAAGACCCCTGCTGTAGAGCATCAGCCATTCTCCTCAGCAAAGGTCTGATTGAAGATTCCTATACAGGAAATAGAAATTAAACTGAGATTAGTATCATCTGTCCATTCCTAGCCAGACCAGAATCAGTGGCAGAGTTCAGTTTAACCTGGTAGGGGGAGGTGTATTCCAAAGAAGGCTCTTTTCCAGCAATAGGAATCAAGAATTAAATTTACGTTCTTAAGATTGCTCTGCAATTTATCTCTCCTGATATGCATTCCCTACTTGGAATTTGTTTAACCACTTTTCTCTGGCAATCGGCTGCCAATGTCTTCCATGACTGCCTCTCTCTCCTTGGAATGCCCATTAATCTTTCAAAATCTGGAAATAAAATATACTACAGCCTTCCTCCTTTTTCCCACAGACCCACATAGCCAGCCTCAAAAGACCCCAGATTAAAAAGTATGCTTGGCGCACCCTTGGTCTTGCCTTCTGCCTGTTGCCAAAATTGGAGAAAAACTGGATTTCTCATGCCAGCAAAATTGTCTTGTGCACGGACAGTCTCCACCAGATACTGGCCTAAATTTAGATGCATGCAAACTGGAGTTTGTTGGCACGTTGCAAATTCAGGAAACAAGCACAGCTTTCCTGAATCTTGGACACTGAATAAGTACATTAATATAAGGCAGGAAGGTAGCAAAAACTGCCAAATGCTGACTCAAGGCTTTGCTTCTCTACATGTTTAAAACAGGACGTAAGTCCACGAAGTTAAAGGGACTGTGTAAAGGGGAAGAAACTGAGATATCAATGCAGTTCCCAAACAAAGTTTACTCTCTGAAAAGCACCACCCCAGAATAAAAGGAATTTCAAAACTAAAAGTGTTCCCCAAGTTTACTTACTTATTTTTCATGGATCATTCAGAACTTCCAACTGGGCAGAACATTTATTGCAGTGGTTCTCAACCTGTGGGTCGGGACCCCATTTGGGGTCGAACGACCATTTCATGGGGGTCGCCAAACAACGCAGTCTGCCATTTTTTCCCCCCTTTTCCTTAGCTGTGCTACTCCCTTTTATTCTATTGGCTTTTGAAAGCCAATAGAATAGACTCTCTTGAATAGAATCTAATTCTATTGGCTTTCAAAAGCCAATAGGAATTGTACCAAGCTGTCTCTGCCCTGCTGAGCCTGCCAAAAGTCCCATTCTGCAAACAGTGCTGCACCAGTTGAGTAGTCCTCGACTTACGACCGGTTGAGTAGTCCTCGACTTACGACCGGTTGGGGGGGGGGGTCGCGGCATTAAAAAGGTTGAGAACCACTGATCTATTGGATAAAGCAGGTGTGTCCAACCATGGCAACTTTCAGACCTGTGGACTTCAATCCCCAGAATTCCTCAGCCAGCATGGCTGGCTAGGGGATTCTGGGAGTTGAAATCCACCCATCTTACAGCATGCCGGCTGGGGGATTCTGGGAGTTGAAGTCCACCCATCTTAAAGCATGCTGGCTGGGGGATTCTGGGAGCTAAAGTCCACCCATCTTACAGCATGCCGGCTGGGGGATTCTGGGAGTTGAAATCCACCCATCTTAAAAAGCATGCTAGCTGGGGGATTCTGGGACTTGAAGTCCACCCACCTTAAAGCATGCTGGCTAGGGGATTCTGGGAGTTGAAGTCCACCCATCTTAAAGCATGCCGGCTGGGGGATTCTGGGAGTTGAAATCCATCCATCTTAAAAGCCTGCCGGCTGGGGGATTCTGGGAGCTAAAGTCCACCCATCTTAAAGCATGCCGGCTGGGGAATTCTGGGAGTTGAAATCCACCCATCTTAAAGCAGGCCAGCTGGGGGATTCTGGGAGTTGAAGTCCACCCATCTTAAAGCATGCCGGCTGGGGGATTCTGGGAGTTGAAATCCATCCATCTTAAAAGCCTGCTGGCTAGGGGATTCTGGGAGTTGAAATCCACCCATCTTAAAAAGCATGCTGGCTGGGGGATTCTGGGAGTTGAAGTCCACCCATCTGAAAGCATGCCGGCTGGGGGATTCTGGGAGTTGAAGCCCACAAATCTCAAAGTTTCAATGTTGGATAGCCCTCGCTAGAGACAGGACACCTCTCTAAACTTTGGAAGTACTTTCTGCAAGGGCTTTTAAAATATATTTGTCTTGGAGTTTGTGAGGTGAGCGGGGATCTGAAGAAAGGAGGACCAAAAAAAATATTGTCCCATCTTATTGCTGTCACATTCCCCACGAAGAGCGAGAGACAGAAAAAGAAGCAACATATAAGGTACCTCATTGTCAGCATAATGCAAATCCATCAACTGCCCAAAAGCATCCATGACTTTTTGCAAAACATCTTTGAACTTAACCGGCCTCGGGAACTGGATAATCCTGCAGAACGAGGATGCATTTGTGAAAACAGTTAAAATCACCCTACCAATATTGTACAGATAGTCCTGACTTACAACAGTTTGTTTAGTGACCGTTCGAAGTTACAAAGGTCATTAAAAGTGACTTATGACTGTTTTTCACACAACTGTTGCAGCATCCCCAGGGTCATGCAATTAAAATTCAGATACCTGTCAGCTGACACGTATTTATGACGGCTGCAGTGTCCCTAGGTCACGTAATCCTCTTTTGTGATGAGCAAAGTCAATGGAGAAGTCAGATTCACTTATGACTAACTTAACAACTGGAGTGATTCACTTAAAGTACAAGAAAAGTTGTAAAATGGGGCCAGACTCACTTAACATGTCTCACACAGCAAGAAAAGTTGTGGGATCAATTGAGGACTTCCTGTGTACTTTTTGTAACAGCAGGCTCTTGTACACAAAGGCAAATAAAATCTCTGTGACTGAGGCTTACTTATAGCTGGTCCTCGACTTATTACTGTAAGGCAGTGTTTCTCAACCTTGACAATTTTAAGGCATGTGGACTTCAATTCCCAGAATTCCACAGCCAGCAATGCTGGCTGTGGAATTCTGGGAGTTGAAGTCCACATGCCTTAAAATTGTCCAGGTTGAGAAACACTGCTATAAGGGAGCCCAAAATTTCTGTTGCTAAGCAGGACAATTATTAAGGGAGCCGTTCCCTAATTTATGACCTTTTCAAAGCAAATCAGATGTTGTTGTTAAGCAGATTAGTGCAGTTGTTAACTGAATCATATTGTTGTTAAGTGAATTTTCTTCCCCCACTGTCTTTGCTTGTGGGAAGCTAGCTGGGAAACTCACAAAAGGGGGTCACATGACTCCGGGATGCTGCAACTGTCATAATACATGCCAGTTGCCAAACAATTTTGGTCACATGACCAAGGGAATGCTGCAATGGTAGTAAATGTGAAAACCGAGCACAATTCACTTATTTTAGTTTAGTGGTAACTTCATGGCCACTAAATGAATGGTTGTAAGTTGAGGGCTATCTATAATGTTGTGAATGTGTAGTGAGTTATGTTAGAATGGTTCTGCTGAATGTCAAGGAAAGCCCCACTTTCCAGGCCCTGGAAAACCAGAATATTTATCAAGAATATGGTCTCCTTTCCCCCATGATCTCATGGACATTTAGACTGCTTACAGAATTCTGATGTAAGCTACAGACAATCCTTGACTTATGTCCATTCATTTAGCGACTGTTCAAAGTTATGACCCCTAAAGTGACTTTATACCACTTTATAAAACCTTAGTAAGGCCACACCTGGAATACCATATCCAGTTTTGGTCACCACACTACAAAAAAGATGTTGAGACTTTGGAAAAAGTGCAGAGAAGAGCAACTGAGATGATCAAAAGCCTGGAGATAAAAACATATGAAGAACGGCTGCAGAACTTGGGTGTATCCAGTTTAATGAAAAGAAGGAGTAGGGGGGACATGATAGCAGTATTCCAATATTTGAGGGGCTACCACAAAGAAGAGGAAGTCAAGCTATTTTCCAAGGCACCTGAAGGCAGGACAAGAAGCAATGGATGGAAACTAATCAAGGAGAGAAGCAACCTAGAACTAAAGAGAAACTTCCTGACAGTTAGAACAATTAATCAGGGGAACAACCTGCCTCCAGAAGTGGTGAATGCTCCAACACTGGAAGTTTTTAAGAAGAGACTGGACAGCCATTTGTCTGAAATGGTATAGGGTTTCCTGCTTGAGCAGGGGGTTGGACTAGAACAGGGCTTTTCAACCTTTTCACCCACTGTACCACTTTTAGGATATGGCAACATCTGAATACCACCAGTCGCCTAGCAAGGTGTCAAAAACTTGATGACCCCCCCCAAAAAAGGAAAAAAGTGATAAAGTACAGGTAGTCCTCGACTTACAACAGTTCGCCTAGTGACTGTTCGAAGTTACACTGGCACTGAAAAAAGTGCCCAAGCCACAGCCGAGCAAGACAGCACCCGGCGACGCTCTTCCTCCTGTCTGAGGTTTTCATTGTTGTGAGCATTTCTGTTGGGGATTGGCAGCGGGGGTGGGGAGGGGGGTATTTGGTTTTTATTCCCCCCGTCTGCTGGGTGATTGCAGCAGGTTTTGGTCACTTCACATGACCCTGGGACACTGTGACCGTCATAAATATGAATCCGTTGCCAAGCATCTGAATGTAAATCACAAGACCTGGAGATGCTGCAACATTCCAGCTGATCGATGCTTCTTCTGGGCTCAGCAGAAGCCCCAGAATCAGTGCTGCTTTCCAGCTGATCGGCACTTCTTCTGGGCTCAGCGGAAGTGCCAGGATCAGTGCTGCTTTCCAGCTGATTGGTGCTTCTTCTGGGCTCAGCAGAAGCACCAGGATCAGCGCAGAGCTCCAGCTGGAGCCTGGCGCTGATCCTGGCGCTTCCGCTGAGTCCTGACAGCCCTGCAGCTCCAGCCCTCTCTTGCTCAGGCTTGTGCGTTGCTGCCACCAGTTCAGCTCCTTCCCCTCCCCCACTACCCCTTTTCTAGGATTGTCACGTACCACCTGCCAGATGCCAATGTACCACAGGTGGTACCCATACCACTGGTTGAAAAGCCCTGGACTAGATGATCTCCAAGGTCCCTTCCAGATCTATTCTGATTGACTGACTGACTTACAATTGATACTTGCACTTACAATCATTGCAGTGTCCCCAGTGGACATATGATTGTGATTTAAACTCTTGTGCAAATGGTGTATATATTTACATCAGTCTTGGGGTCACATGATGCCCCTCTTGAGACCTGTCCATCCAGTTTCCAACAAACAAAATCAATGGGGGAAGCAGTCTGATTAGCCTAATAACTATAGCAAAAAAAGGTGCAAAATTATAAGATAAGATGAGATAAGATAAATCTTTATTGTCATTTTCTACTATGAGCACACTGGCCCACATTAAAAATGAAATTCTGCTACCTGCTCTCAAAAGAAAGTATATAAAATTGAGGGCATTGCTTAGCAATAGAAGTTCCAATCCCAACTGTGGTCATAAATCAAGGACTATCCGTATGTCAGAGGAAAATGGCACCTGTGTAGCAAGAAAGGGAATCTTCATATCTGCTTAACTGTATCATGGAAAATATAATACAGGTGGTTCTCGACTTACAAGGGTTTATTTAATGACCGTTCAAAGTTACAGCGGCACTGAAAAAAGTGAATTATGGCCATTTTTCACACTTACGACCATTGCAGCATCCCCACAGTCACATGATCAAAATCCAAACACTTGGCTACTGACTCATTTTTATGACGGTCGCAGCGTCCCTGACTTATGTGACCCCCTTTTGCGACCATCTGACAAGAAAAGTCAATGGGGAAGCCAGATTCACTTAACAACCGGGTTGCTAACTCAGCAACTGCAGCGTTTCACTTAACAACGGTGGCAAACAATGGGGCAAAATTCACTTAACAACTGTCTCATTTTGCGACAGAAATTTTGGGCACGATTGTGGACTACTTGTAGTAGTTGCGCCTTATTATCCAACGCTGAGAAATTCTGTCCTTCCACTCAATTCTTAACTAAGCGAATGCATTTAATACATTGGCATAACTGCATTTTAATCTTATTGCCAGAATGCAGAATGTAAGCTGCTCAGAGTCATTTGCTGAGTAATGATTTGGATTTTAACTGAAATGCTTTGTGTTTTGTTTTTTGGTTCCATCTACTGTTCACTACCCAGAGTTGCAAAATTGATTGGTAGGGCCACATTCAATATTTTAAATTAAATTAAATTTAATTGATTACTTTTCAAAGGGAATGGCATGTAATCATGAGAGAATAAATAAAAAATATTGCCAACATCTCAGTACTATATAATTATTTTGTAGGGATACTTGAAGGGGGACAACTTTCTGACGAAAACAATCAAACAAGGGAAAGAATGTTGGGTTTATTTACTTATGAGTTATGGTTTTTAAGGTTCAGCAAAAACAAGCAAAATATCTAAACCTGACAGACCCAGGTCCAGGGATCTATAGGGGGGAAATTTAATGAAAAAATAAAATAGATATACCTTTTTTCTCCATCATGCTCAAACTTGATCCTGGCATTCCGCAACTATGGAAGAAAAGGAGACAGAAAACCATTAAATATAGATAGATAGATAGATAGATAGATAGATAGATAGATAGATAGATAGATAGACGGATGGATGGATGGATGATAAATAGATGATGGATGGATGATAGAGAGGGATGGATGATACAGAAATAAAATAGCTGAGATAGCTAGCTAGCTAGCTAGCTAGCTAGCTAGATAATGATAGAGATATGATATATATATATATATATATATATATATATATATATATATATATATATATATATAGGGAGAGAGAGATGGATGGATGATAAAATAGTAGATAGAGAGATAGATAGATAGGTAGGTAGGTAGATAGGAAGGAAGGAAGGAAGCTAGTTATGGATTAATGGATAGAGTAAGAAATGATAGATAGATATAGATAGATAGATAGATAGATAGATAGATAGATAGATAGATAGATAGATAGATAGACAGGCACAGACAAACAGACAGATCGATAGATAGAAAGAGAGAGATGATAGATATGATAGAGAGAGGTATGGATTGATGATAGAGTGAGAGATAATAGTTGATAAAAAAAGATGGTGGATGAGATGATAGATGGATGCATGAATGGGTAGATAAATATGGATGGATAGATAAAACAGGCAGGTGATAGGTGATACACAATAGCTAGATAGCTAGATGATAGGTAAATGATAGAGTAAGAGATAACAGATAGCTGATAAAGAGATAGAGATAGATAGATGATAATAGGTAGATAATAGAGATAATGGTTGAAAGAGAGAGAGAGAGACAGATAGACAGACAGTTCTTCTGCTCTTCTCATGTTACCAGGTCTTAACTATTCAGTCTCAGCTTCAATTCATCCATCACCCTCTTTCCTTGTTTGGTATCTGTAATATCTTGCAGCCCATCCTCCCAAATAGGATTAAGGATAAAATAACACATAGGGCATGTTTAAAATAGACGAAAGTCTCTATTGCTTGAAAGCAAAAAAAAAATTTCTAGTGATAATTTGCTTGTCTTTCAAAAATGTTTGAGCAGGACCATCCTACAGGACATGACCACTGAAGTAAAGACGAGGATAAAGAAAGCCCGAACAGCATTCTTCAAAATGAAAAAGGTCTTCTGCAGTCACGATATAAGCCTAAGACTGAAAATCAGGCTTGTCAGATGCTATATTTTTCCTATCCTGCTCTATGGAGTAGAGAGTTGGTCTCTGACAGAAGGCCACCTGAAGAGACTAGAAGCATTTCAAATGTGGATTGACAGGCGGCTGTTACGTATAAGCTGTGTTGACAAGATCAGAAATGAGGAGGTGATAAGCCGCCTGGGAAAGCCAAGGAAAATCATTAAAACAATTAAAAAACAAAAATTAGAATATTTCGGACATGTGATGCAACACCCAGAAAAATACGGCATACTCCATTTAATCCTCCAGGGCAGTGTTTCCCAAACTTGACAATTTTAAGGCATGTGGACTTCAACTCCCAGAATTCCACAGCCAGCGTGCTGGCTGTGGAATTCTGGGAGTTGAAGTCCTCATGCCTTAAAATTGTCAAGTTTGGGAAACACTGCTCCAGGGAAAGATGGAAGGCAAACGAGGTCCAGGCAGAAGAAGAACATCATGGCTTCAAAATCTAAGGGACTGGTTTGGACAAAACTCAGCAGCACTTTTTCGTGTGGCTGCTGATAAAAACAGGATCGCCAACATCCAATAACGGATATGGCACAAGAAGAAAAAGGACCATCCTATAATTTTTATTTCTGCAGGACCCAGTAAAGACCCCTCCCATTGGCAAACGTTTAAAAAATACTTCTGGTGCTGAATCAGCTGGTTGACTGCTCCGATAACATAATGCAACAAACTAGGGTTTGATTTAGCATGCTATGTGAACTTGCTTTCTCTCTTAACGAAAGAAAGCTCTGCAAACTAACAGAACAATGCAATCTTGACGTTCTTTTCTTCTGGGTCTCATGGAAAAAGACTTGGGGGAAAAAATTGAAACTCTGATTTTATATATGTTGACAGCAGCAAGACTACTCTACACATAAAAATGGAAGGATGTTTCGATTCCCACTATGGATGAATGGATACAAAAGTTGATGGAGTTAGTAGAGATGTCTAAACTGATAAAAATTGTTTTGATAAAACAAAAAAATATAAGAACTTTTGTTTCTACTTGGAAACCACTTCTGGACTTTATGCACGAGGTGGGAAAAAAATGATGCTTTGATTTTGGGTTTTACTGATTAGACTGATTTGTTGATATAGAAATGGCTAGTTCATACTACTATAGAAATGTAAAAAGTTGAGATTTGATTTTAATGTCTTATTTTACTGCGACAAAAGGAAGTCAATACCTTTTTTTCTTTCCCCTTTTCCCCACACTTCTCTTTTTTTCCCTCCCCCTTAACTTTGTTCCCTACTATTTGCTTTTGTATTTTCATATTTTATATTATGTTAATAAAATAAATAGACAATTTTGCTGTTCCCCAAGCAGGGAGTTTTGGAAAAATGTATCCATTTCTTGTAAACTAGAAGCATAAAAGTGAAAAGTGCTCGGTAAAATCCACAACTGATTGGAGAATTAGGTGGGACCACTATTCTTAAAAGTTTGGGGTTTTTTTTTTTTTTGTTACGGAGAATTAAATTACAACTTTATCTCTCTCTCTCTTTTCTCCCTCTGGTTTCTTTTTGGGGTGGAAAAAGTGCATCCTATATTTGGGAGTGTACATTGTTTGCCAAGATCAGCCACACACTGCTGGTATCTAAACAGGAGAATTCCTAGAGGAGCAAAATGGATGACGCCTTTTCCTGAAAACTCTTCTTATCTTTTACTTGAGGTTTATCCAGAACATGATTAGCAGTTTCCATGCTTCCATTCTATGCGCCTGAAAATATGTTGTGGCAGTGAGGAAGTTTCAGTTCAACGGCTATTTATGTGGAAATATGCGCGTCTTTATTAAAAAGATCACATCCTAATGTGGCAAAATGGACCGCATCAATAACTGGCTGAAGTTGATTGATTTCAGAATAACAGAGTGGGAAGGGACCTTGGAGGTCATCTAGTCCAGCCCCCTGCTCAAGCAGGAGACTTTATACCATTTCAGACAAATGGCTGTCCAATCTCTTCTTAAAATCTTCCAGTGATGGAACACTCACAACGTCTGGAGGCAGGTTGTTCCACTAATTAATTGTTCTGACTAACAGGAAAATTCTCCTTAGTTCTAGGCTGGTTCTCTCTTTAATTATCTCTCATCGATTGCTTCTTATCTACTTTCAGGTGCTTAGAAGAGGATGACTCCCTCCTCTCTGTGATAGCCCCTCAAATATTGTAAGACTGCCATCATGTCACTCCTAGTTGTTCTCTCCACTAGTCCACGGGTAGGCCACCTTGGCTCTTTTATGACTCGTGGACTTCAATTCCCAGAATTCCTGAGCCAGCATGGCTCAGCTTGGAAACCTCTCCCTTTCCCCTCAGCATGGCTGGCTCAGAAATTCTGGGTGTTGAAGTCCACAAGTCATAAAGCGACCTAGGCCTAGGCCAGAGGTAGGCAACCTTGGCCCTTTTATGAATCATGGACTTCAACTCCCAGAATTCCTGAGCCAGCCATGCTGAGGGGAAAGAGAGAGGTTTCCAAGCTGAGCCATGCTGGCTCAGGAATTCTGGGAGTTGAAGTCCACGAGTCATCAAAGAGCCGAGGTTGCCTACCCCTGCACTAGACTAACCTTCCCCGTTCTTGCAACCATTCTTCATGTGTTTTAGCCTCCAGCCCCCTGATCATCCTTGTTGTTCTTCTCTGCACTCTTTCCAGAGTCTCAACATCTTTTTTATAGTGTGTTGACCAAAACTGGATGCCATATTCCAAGTGTGGCCTTACTAAGACTTTATACAGCAGTGCTAGTTCCTCATGTGATTTATGATTCTATACCTCTGTTATTGTAACAAAAATTCCAAATTCAGCTGATTCCCATCAATAATTGGAAATCAGCTGAATTTGGTGGGTCACTAAACTGGGTCATCACTGTGGATTCACTTAAGTGATAGATCCCTTGGAGTTCCTGAGCTATATCTGTTGAAACAGGAGTGTCTCTTAAACACCGATGAAACAGAGGACCCTAATCTATTTCCTACCAGCTATCATTGCTTGTATGGATGTTACGTTATTCTCTGTGGCTGAGCTGAGGAATTCTCCAATTGGCAAAAAACAGCATTGACAGCATGGCTCGATAGATAGTTCTCGACTTACCACCAGAACTGAGGCCAGCGTTTTCATTGCCAAGCAAGACAGTTGTTAAATGAGTTTTATCCCATTTTATGACCTTCCTTGCCACTGTTGTTAAGTGAATCACTGCAATTGTTAGTAACATGGTTGTTAAGTTAATCTGGCTTCCCTATTGGCTTTGCTTGTCAGAAGGTCACAAAAGGGAGTCACGTGATCCTGGGACACTGCGACTGTCATAAACGTGAGTCAGTTGTCAAGCCTTTGAGTTTTGATTAGTTAGCTACACAGATGCTGCAACGGTCGTAAGTGTGAGAAAACGGTTTTAAATCACTTTTTTCAGTGCTTTTGTAAGTTTGAACTGTCACTGAATGAACTCTTACCTGTAGTGAGAAAACCAAAGAGATTTTGTCAGATTTGCGAGGTAGTCCAAACAGGAAATATTTGTGGAGTGTATTTACAACTGCTGCAGCACCCCTGTGATGGAATATACTGTGGCCCAGATTCCCAAAAGGGAGGGGCTGCATTCCGGAGGAGCAAGAAGGCAACTCAATTCAGATAGTTTCTGTGAGTGAAAGAGGGTGAAGATGGCTCCTCCCTAATAATTCCCAAAGTTTATAGGTAGCATGCTTTAGTGTGACAAGAGTCTTATAAAATAGATAGGCAATAGACAGGTAGATAATTGAGAAAGATAACAGATAGTTGAGAGAGAGAGAGAGAGAGAGAGAGAGAGAGAGAGAAAGAGAGGGAGAAAGAGAGAGAGAGAGAGAGAGAGAGAGAGAGAGAGAGAGGGGGGGGGGATGGATGGGCAAACAGACAGGAAGATAGAGACAGAGACAGACAGATAAATAGATAATAGAGAGACCGACAGATAATAGGTACGTAAGTAGGTAGAGAGAGACAAATAGGTAGGTTAGTAGATAGATAGATGATAGATAGATAAAGATAGACAGACAGACAGACAGACATGTAGACAGATAGACAGACAGATAGATAGATAGAGACAGACAGACAGGCAGACAGAGAAACAAACAGACAGACTATAAGTGAGAAACAATAAAGAAATTGGTCTGAAGGAAGCACAACACATTTTTCTTTGTTTTGGGATCGTGTGATCCCCATCTGCAACTTTCCCAAGCAGAATCAACGTGGGAAGCCAGAGTCACTTTAACGACCGAATCATTCATTTAACAACTGCAGGGATTCGCTTGATAACCACAGCAAAAAAAAAAAAGGTTGCAAAATTGGCTGTGACTCCCTTAACAGCTGCCCTACCTAGCAGCGTAAATTCTGATCCCAGTCGTGGTCGTAAGGGGAGGACTATCTATACCTTGAAATGCAAGTCTACAAACCTTTTCCCTGCAAATCATCTGTGATAGTTTTCATCTGTGGTCTTCCCTATTTAATCCACTTCTAAGAGATTTCCTGAAAAGACACTCTAAATGAGAGATGGGGAACTGTGACCCCCTTTATGACTTGTGGACTTCAGTTCCCAGAATTCCTGAGCCAGCTATCCTGGCTCAGGAATTCTGGGAGTTGAAGTCCACAGGTCATAAAAAATCCTTGGTCTAGACACCCTTGGTCTAAAATTTTATGACCTGTGGACTTCAATTCCCAGAATAATTTCTGTGAAAGAACACTTGTACATGCTGGCAGATGAAATTTCATCGTACTTTCCAAATCTACCTGACACCCCATTTGCACTTGCCAGAAGCCCATTCACAGTCAAAGTTGAAAATGTTCCTGAGACAGCACAAGAGGAGTTCATTAAACTTATTAACAGCGATACAGCGAGAACTGATTTCTCTATAATGCCAGTTACAAAATTCTGGATCAAATGTTTGCAGTCATATCCTGTTCTGTCTGAGACTGTGTTGCGCCTTCTTCTTCCATTTCCAACAACATATCTTTGTGAAACAGGGTTTTCCAGCCTGTTGGTTATCAAGTCTAAATACAAAAGTAGACTTGTTGTGGAAGATGATCGTTGTGCTCTTGCAAAGACTGCCCCGAGAATTGCTGATCTGGTGCGAAAGAAGCAACCTCAACCTTTGCACTGACACTGGCTTCCTACACATACTGTTGAAAAATGTAGCAATGTAGTTTACTGCTGTTATACTAAGACTGTTACCCATGCTACACTATGCTTCAAGACAAATTTCATTTATTTGTAATTAGAAATAAATATTTAACAATATATAATTACGTATTGTTTTTGTGATTAATCGCTATGCTTTAATTATGTTCAATTTGTAACAATGAAAATACATCCTGCATATCAGTTATTTACACTGCGATTCATAACAGTAGCAAAATTACAGTTATGAAATAGCAACGAAACTAATTTTATGGCTGGGGGTCACCACAACATGAGGAACTGTATTAAGGGGTCGCGGCATTAGAAAGGTTGAGAACCGCTGGTCTAAATAAAGAGATGTCATTCAGATCTGCCTTGCAAAGAAACTTGCTTGTATCTCCACTCAGTTGGACAGTCCTTAAGACCCAATGCCATTTCTGTGTGTGTGTGTGTGTGTGTGTGTGTGTGTGTGTTGAGCAGAACAGCTCCGTTTTGGAACAATCTGTTGCTGGAAATGGAGAAAAGCAACTCCAGAAGAGAGGAAACATAATAGCTGCATCCTCTTTCTTCACCGTGAAACAATAACAGTGACCTTCTTTCGTTAAGGGCCAGGGGAAACACACCAGGCAACATACACAACAGCAGTTGGCTGGCGAGAAGAAAAATATGAGTGAGGCTTCAGAGAAATAGTGCTGGGTAAAACTCCCCCCCCCCCCGACTTGCTAGAAAAACAAGCATGGGCAAAAAAGAGGCCCAATGAGAAGGGGAAACGACAACCACAATCAGGCTGTGTCCATTTTGCATCCCGGTCCTTCCTGAACCAGCCTTGAACAGATCCCTTCGTCATCTTCATCAGTAGAGTCCAGCTTTCGAAATTTTGCTGCACTCTGGTGTGATCCAGAGAAGCTAAGAGATAAAATTACCCTCGTTGGAGGCAATATGGTTTTTCTCCTTAATATTTCCTTGATTGCGCTGAAATTCTAGTCTATTTGTTTCTTTTTTTAAAAAAGAAACTTTTTTATTATTCTTTTGAATGGTGTGCAAATGTTGCTTATCTCTTTGTGCCTGGTGATGGCAGTTTTGTCTGAGTGCCAGGCTTCTAGGCATTCTCTGGTGTTTGGGGGACTTGGCTTGATCTACGATGCTGATCATTTCCCTGTTGAAACTATGATTAATTATACCTACGGGTCATGAATTTCACCATGTGTTCCAACAGCTAATTGGTGTTGGAACACATGGTGTTCTTCGGCCTGCTGTAGTTCTTTAATTTCATAACTTTATTGATTTTCAAAAATAAAAGATTAAGATAAACAGACAAGAGAAAAAGTTTGAAGGAAAAGGGAGATCAATAGAATAGAATAGAATAGAATAGAATAGAATAGAATAGAATAGAATAGAATAGAATAGAATAGAATAGTAGAGTAGAATGGAATAGAATAGAATAGAATAGAATAGAATAGAATAGAATAGAATAGAGAATGGAATGGAATAGAATAGAATAGAATAGAAAATATGGAATGGAATAGAATAGAATAGAAAATATGGAATGGAATGGAATGGAATAGAATGGAATAGAATAGAACAGAACAGAACAGAACAGAACAGAATAGAACAGAATAGAGAATGGAATGGAATAGAATAGAGAATGGAATGGAATAGAATAGAAAATATGGAATGGAATGGAATGGAATAGAATAGAATAGAAGCTGGAAGGGACCTTGGAGGTCTTCTAGTCCAGCCCCCCGCTCAAGCAGGAGAACCTATACCTTCTCAAACAAGTGACTGTCTAGCCTCTTCTTAAAAATCTCCAGTGATGGAGCACCCACGATTTCTGGAGGCAAGCAGTTCCACTGGTTAATTGTCCTCACTGTCAGGAAGTTTCTCCTTAATTCCAGGTTGCTTCTCTCTTTGATCAGTTTCCAACCATTGTTTCTTTTCCTGCCCTCTAGTGCTTTGGAGAATAACGTGACCCCCTCTTCCTTGTGGCAGCCCTTCAAATACCGGAATACTGCTATCATTTCTCTCCTGTTTCTTCTTTTCTTTAGACTAGCCAAACCTATGTCCTACAACTGTTCTTCCCATGTTTTAGTCTCCAGGCTTTGGATCATCTTAGTTGCTCTTCTCTGAATTTTTTCCAAACTCTCATAATCGTAAATCGAGGACTATCTATATTTTATCTGTATTTATTTGATCAGCCTCCCAACTCCAATAGATACAGGTCTTCCTTGATTTACAACCACAATTGAGCTGAAAGTTTCTGTCACTAAGCAAGACATTCGTTTACTGAATTTTGCCCCATATTACAACCATCCTTGCCACATTTGTTAAGTGAATCGTTGCAGTTATTAAATTAGTAACACGGTTGTTAAGTGAATCCGGCTTCCCCATTGACTTTGCTTGTCAGAAGGTCGCAAAAGGAGATCACATGATCCCTGGACGCTGTGACCGTTGTAAACATGAATCAGTTCTTAAGTGTCCAAATTTTGATCACGTAACCATGGGGAGGCTGCAATGGTGATCAGTGTGACCATTTTTTCAGTGCCGTCGTAATGTCGAAAAGTCACTAAACAAAATGTTGTTAAGTCAAGGTCTATCAGTAATTCAAAAGAATGTGTGGTCTTTGTAAGGAATGTTTCATCTCTGGAAACTCCCCAACTTTTCTCAAGTTATCCCAAGATGATGCTTGCCAAGTTCTGCCTGCTCCCCACCCTCTCCGGTGCATCAGTTTCCATAAAAAATTAATTCCACCTGTCAATCAAAGCATTATTGGCTCATTGGCCACTACAACAGCTGTTAGTGGCCTCGTGAATTTGCTAAACATCTTGAATCATTTTTCAGCCTGGGCTGCTATAAGGCTGAATTCAACTCAGAGAGCTGTTACACCCTGGAGCTCAGCTACGTGTTTGTTTTCGTCAACAAGCAGATGTTGTTATAGTGATGGGAAGAGGAGGACGGGGTTTTTTTGGTATAGAATTTGTGTTATTCAATCTAGAATCTATAATTCAGTTTTTTGATGCATCTTGGTCTTTGCTGACAGCAGAAAGATTAGCAGCAGAATTTTATAGACCCAGAGGCACTCAGAGAAGAGAATTAAAAGCAACTGGATTTAATCCCCAAATCAAATCAATTTTCCAGATTGTATTGTTGGTTTGGATCAAATTAAATAAGCTGTCTCAAAATTAATGCGACGATCCACTGTCTTTTTGCACATGTCAGCCAGAGCTCTTTTCTATGAAGAGGTCAGAGGCCAAAATTGACCATACGTTCCTCTAGTTCAGTGGTTCTCAACCCTTTTAATGCCGCGACCCCCAACCGGTTGTAAGTCGAGGACTACTCAACCGGTCGTAAGTCGAGGACTACTCAACTGGTGCAGCACCATTTGCAGAATGGGACTTTTGGCGGGCTCAGCAGGGCAGAGACAGCCTGGACAATTCCTATTGGCTTTTGAAAGCCAATAGAATAAAAGGGAGTAGCACAGCCAAGGAAAAGGGGAAAAAAATGGTGGACTGCGTTGTTTGGCGACCCCCGTGAAATGGTCGTTCGACCCCAAATGGGGTGCTGACCCACAGATTGAGAACCACTGGTCTAGTTAGCTGCCTTGGCTTTTTAATAAACTTTATTACATTTCAAAGAAAGATAAAACATAAAACAACAGAAAAGGAAAAATGGGGGGAGGAACGGGGGGGGGGAGAGGATCCAAATATTAAAAAGTGAAAAGCTTTGTTTTTTTTTCTTGTCACTTTCCAAATTAGAGGATGACCATTTCTTACAAAAAGGTTAGTCAACCTTGAACATTTTAAGATGGGTGGACTTCAACTCCCAGAATTCTGGAAGTTGAAGTCCACCCATCTTAAAGTGGCAAAACTTCACCAAAATTGATCAAAGATGGTTGAGCTTTATCACAGTTGCCAACCCACTAGGATACAAACATGCTCAGAAGAACAGGGAGAGATGCAAGAGAAGGGACAGCCACAGTCAAGTGGGCACCACGAAAGCATAGAAAAGATGGCCATAGATGGTGGCTAAACTGGATGAGGAATCATGAAGATGCAGAAGAACTAAGGTGTTCTTCAAAGAGAACTCTTTGGAGGTTTAGTGGGCAATCACTTAAACATGACCCGGCAGTGTCCGGCAGCAGCCAAAACAGCTGATCTTTGGTGGTATAAACAGAGGCGTAGAATCAAAATCACATGAAGCATTAATACCACTTTATAAAACCTTAGTAAGACCATACTTGGAATACTGCATCCAGTTTTGGTCACCACATTACAAGACTTTGGAAAAAGTGCAGAGAAGAGTAACTAAGATGATTAAAGGCCTGGACACTAAAATATACAAAGAATGGTTGGAGGAACTGTGTATGGCTAGTTTAGAGACGACTAGGGATAACATGATAGCAGTATTCTAGTATTTGAGGAAGTGATACAAAGAAGAGGGTGTCGACTTATTTTCCAAAGCACCAGAAGGCAAGACAAGAAACAAAGGATGGAAACTAATCAAGGAGCGAAGCAATCTGGAATTAAGGAGAAACTTCCTAACAGTGAGGACAATTAACCAGTGGAACAGCTTGCCTGCAGAAGTTGTAGGAGCTCCATCATTATTTTAAGAAGAGACTGGACAACTATTTGCCTGAAATGGTAAGGGATTTCCTGTTTGAGCAGGAGGCTGGACTAGAAGATCTCTAAGGTCTCCTCCAGCTCTATTCTGGTTCAAATTTGAAGTCTACCCATCTTAAAGTAGCCAACATTGACCAAAACTGAAGTCCATCCCTCTTAAAGTGGACATGGTTGATCAAAAATGAAACAGTCCTGTCTATTTCACATTCCACTCAGAGTGGCTTTTGATAGTGAGCTAGGCAACATATAAATTCAATTAATAAATAAAATAAATATTCTGCTCTTTTGGCTGTAAACCCCAGAACAGCCACATTCTATGAACTTCCAACATGCTGTTTCTCAATCTTGACAGCAAGGCTGGCTGGAGAATTCTGGGAAGTGACAACCACCCATCTTAAAAGCTGCCAAGGTTGAAAAAACACCGCTCTAATCCTTTTTACGTTGTGCAGGAACAGTGCGAACTGCAGGACAGAATCGGAAGGTCCATTTCTCACCTGTTTGTTCGAATGGTTTTTATTCCTGTTGCTGTCTAAAAATCCACCGCATTTGCCAAGAGCGGCGAGGTCCTTCATAATAGAATTAAGAACTTCTTCCTCGTCTGCAAACAGAACAAACAAAAAATTAGATTAGACCTCTGAAACTTTGTGGCATCTTCTCAAGGCCCATATAATACACTGCAAAGATATATAAGTAATCCTCGACTTACAGCCATTGATTTCGGGACCATTCATGGGAAAAAAGGGACTTATGACCGTTTTTCACACTTAATGACAGTTGCAGCATCCCCTTTTGCAACCTTCAGACAAGCAAAGTCAAGGGGGAAGACAGACTCGCTTTACAACTGTGCTACTTACTTAGTAACTGCAGTGATTCTCTTAACAGCTGTGGCAAGAAAGGTCATAAAACGGGACAAAACTCATAACAACAGCCTTGCTTAGCAACGGAAATTTTAGACCCAACTGTGGTTGTTAAATTGAGCTTTGCTTTGGACTGTGTCTTGTGAACTCTAGAGTTTTCTTCCCTGACGAACCCTCTAGTCCTTGACTTATGACCACACCTGAGCCCCAAATTTTTGTTGTTAAGTGAGACATTTGCTAAGAGTTTTGCCCAATTTTTCGATCTTCCTTAAAAGTTGTTAAGTGAATCACTCCAGTTGTTAAGTTAGTGACACGGTTGTTAAGTGAATCCGGCTTCCCCATTAACTTTGCTTGTCAGAAGGTAACAATGAGCCGAGGTGGCGCAGCAGTTAGAGTGCAGTACTGCAGGCCCCTTTAGCTGACTGTGTTCAGCAGGTCAGCGGTTCAAATCTCACCGGCTCAAGGTTGACTCAGCCTTCCATTCTTCCGAGGTAGGTAAAATGAGGACCCAGATTGTTGGGGGCAATGTAAATATATATATATACATTGCTTACTGGTGTATACCGCTTAGAGAGTGCTTGCACTTAAAGCGGTATATAAGTCTCATGAAATAAATAAATAAATAAATAAATCACATGACCCCCCCCGGGACTCTGCAACCGTCATAAGATGAATCAGTTGCCAAGCAACTGAATTTGGATCACGTGATCATGGGGATGCGGGAAGGATTGTAACTGTGAAAAATGTTCTTTCTTCAGTGCTGTTCTAAGTTTGTACAGTCACTAAGTGAATTGTTATAAATTGAGGATTGCCTGTATTGTGGATTTAGTTTAACCTGGTAGATTTATCATGTTTGAGAAACTTTCAAGTGTCTTGTGGACTCTTTGGCCATTGCTTGGTGGACTAGCGTCGGCCTGCTTTGGGCTGAACTTTAATTGGGACAGTTCTGGGTTTTTGGTGAAAGGAACTGCTGGGGAATATAATTAATATTAATATGCCTACTAAACCATCATTACGTGAGACTGGAATAGCACACTAACGAATGCCTGATTCACTTAATAACTGCGGTGATTTGCTTAACAATTATGGCAAAAAAGGTCATAAAACTGGACAAAACCTATCAACTTCCTTGCTTAGCAATAGAAATTCTGGTCCAAATTGTTGGTGTAAGTTGAGGACTTTGAATATAATAATAATAATAATAATAATAATAATAATAATAATAACAACAACAACAACAACAACAACAACAACAACAACAACAACAGTAAAGGGACTTTGGAGGTCATCTAGTCCAACCCCCTGCTCAGGCAGGAAACCCTATACCATTTCAGAGAAATGGCTGTCCAGTCTCTTCTTAAAAACTTCCAGTGTTCGAGCATTCACCGCTTCTGGAGGCAGGTTGTTCCACTGGTTAATTGTTCTAACTGTCAGGAAGTTTCTCCTTAGTTCCAGGTTGCTTCTCTCCTTGGTTAGTTTCCGCCCGTTGCTTCTCATCCTGCCTTCAGGCGCCTTGGAGAATAGCTTGACTCCTTCTTCTTTGGGGCAGCCCCTGAGATACTAGAACACTGCTATCATGTCCCCCCTCGTCTTTCTCTTCGTTAAACTAGACATACCCAATTCCAGCAACCGTTCCTTATATGCTTTAGCCTCCAGTCCCCTAATCATCTTTGTTGCTCTTCTCTGTACTCTTTCTAGAGTCTCAACATCTTTTTTACATCGTGGTAACCAAAACTGGATGCAGTATTCCAAGTGTGGCCTTACCAAGGCATTGAAGAGTGGTATTAACACTTCACGTGATCTTGATTCTATCCCTCTGTTAATGCAGCCCAGCACTGTGTTGGCCTTTTTGGCAGCTGCAGCACACTGGCTCATATTTAGGTGATTGTCCATTAGGACTTATATTCCTACCCAATCACAAAAGTGTCCTTACACACTCAAAGCAAGAACACATAAGATTACGGGGAGCTAATATTCTCCCTCATAATTTTATTAATTATATGTTAATAAAAATTAAGAACAAAAAATGTAAGAATAAAAAAATGAAAAAAGATACATCACAAAGTTTAACGAAAAAGGGAATTTGGGGGTAGGCAAAAGTACGTTTGAACAACAATGCAGATTTGAACACAATACAGTAAAGTTTATAAACTATGATTGAGAATGATTAACATTACTTTAAAAGCTTGAACCATTGAAAATAAAAATAAAAAAGTAAAAATTCTATCAGTAGGAATTGCCATTTAGGAATCTTTAGTTCCCAGAATTCCCCAGCCAGCATGCCTGGACCTCAACTCCCAGAATTCCATAGCCAGCATATCTGGACTTCAACTCCCAGAATTTCCCAGCCATTTAAGAGATAATAGGAAAATTGAGTGCTTCGGACACATTAACGAATGCAAAGGCAAGCCATATCTTAGTGCATCAATTGAAGCACAATAGGTTTTCTTAAGTCATTCTCTTTCCTTCCCCATGCACTCAAATTCAAATGAAATGAATTAGTAATAGTAATAGTAATAGTAGTAAAGTTGGAAGGGACCTTGGAGGTCATCTAGTCCAACTCCCTGCTCAGGCAGGAAACCCTACACCATTTCGGACAAATGGCAGTCCAGTCTCTTCTTAAAAACTTCCAGTGTTGGAGCATCTCCTGCTTCTGGAGGCAGGCTGTTCCACTGATTAATTGTTCTCACTGTCAGGAAGTTTCTCCTTAGTTCTAGATTGCTTCTCTCCTTGATTAGTTTCCACCGTTGCTTCTTGTCCTGCCTTCAGGTGATTTGGAAAATAGCTTAATTCCCTCTTTGTGTCAGCCCCTGAGATATTGGAATACTGCTATCATGTCCCCCCTTGTCCTTCTCTTTGTTAAATTAGACATACCCAATTCTAGCAACCGTTCCTTATATGTTTTAGCCTCCAGTCCCCTAATCGTCTTTGTTGCTAATTTCCTCCTTCAAACACTGCCCTTTAAGAGTAGCAATTTTAAGATATGTGGTCTTCAGCTCCCAGAATTCTGGAAGCAATCTGGCTGGGAATTTGGGGAGTTGAAGTCCATGCACCTTAAAATTGCTTGGGCTACCATAAAGAAGACGGGGGGCGGGAGTCAAGCTATTCTCCAAGGCGCCTGAAGGCAGGACGAGAAGCAACGGATGGAAACTGATCAAGGAGAGAAGCAACCTGGAACTAAGGAGAAACTTCCTGACAGTTAGAACAATTAACCAGTGGAACAATCTGCCTCCAGAAGCTACGAATGTTCCAACACTGGAGGTTTTTAAGAAGAGACTGGACAGCCATTTGTCTGAAATGGTATAGGGTTTCCTGCTTGAGCAGGGGGTTGGACTAGATGACCTCCAAGGTCCCTTCCAACTTTATTATTTTATGGATCATCGCAGTCAGCCAGATGTTCGGACTGGATTTGGCATTTTGATCTACCTATCGAGTCCTTACCCAGGACCTGGGATAGGCAGATGTGGATGTTGGATGGTATTACAGATATCATCGCAGGATAGAGGCAGTTCCTAGTAAGGCCGCCTTTTGCAATTGACTAATGGCGAATTTGTCAATGCCGATGATGATGTTCAAATGCTGCTCCAGTTGTTTTGGGATTGCACCCAAGGCGTCTATTACTATTGGTACTACCCTTGCTTGCTTTTGCCACAGTCTTTCTATTTCTATTTGTAGGTCATTGTATTATTATTATTATTATTATTATTATTAGTAGTAGTAGTAGTAGTAGTAGTAGTAGTATATATAATGCTCTTTTCCCTAGAACTGAGAGACGCCTGGCCAAAACCTCACCTGTTGGCTTTGTGGCTAAAGCAGGACTAGATCTTACCCCCTCTCCCAGTTTCTACCATTGGGCTTTTAACCTCTACATCCTGTCCTGCACTGCAGCACTGCTAAAATTTAGACAGTGGCTATCATGTTTATATGCCCTGCAACAGACACTATGCCACCACAATGTGTATAAAAAAACAGCCCAACCCTCACAGTGAAAAAAAAAAATCCTGATATTTTAAAAGTGGCTGCAAACTTCCAGAACTGTGTGCCTGATACAGGTAACTACTCGGGTTACCACCACAATTGAGCCCCAAAATTTATGCTGTTAAGTGAGACATTTTGCCCCATTTTACAACCTTTCTTGCCACAATTGTGAAGTGAATTATTGCAGTTGTTAAGTTAGTCACATGTGACTAATTGCTAAGTGAATCTGGCTTCCCCCATTGACTTTGCTTGTCAGAAAGTCACAAAAGGGGATCACGCGACCCAAGGACACTGCAACCGTCATAAATGTGAGTCAGCAGTCAAGCATCTGAATTTTGATCATGTGACCATAGGGATGTTGTAAGGGTCGTAAGTGTGAAAAGTGCTCAAGAGTCACTTCTTTCAGTGCTGTTGCAACTTTGAACAGTCCCTAAACGAATTGCGAGTGTTGGGCCCTCTTGACCACCTGTACGTGAGGGCCCAACAGTTCAGAATGAAAAAATCCCAATATTTTAAAAGTGGCTGCAAACTTTTACTTGGTGCCAGTTCTGCATGCCTAAAACTTGATCTAGATATAAATGTTTATGCTCTCCATGGCTTTCAATACTTTTATATAGACTAGAATATAGAAATAAGAACAGAACATAATAGAAGCTGGAAGGGTCCTTGAAGGTCTTCTAGTCCAGCCCCCTACTTAAGCAGTAGACCCTATACTGGGGGGGTAGGCAACCTTGGCTCTTTTATGACTCGTGAACTTCAACTCCCAGAATTCCTGAGCCAGCATGGCTCAGCTTGGAAACCTCTCCCTTTCCCCTCAGCATGGCTGGCTCAGGAATTCTGGGAGTTGAAGTCCATCAGTCATAAAAGAGCCAAGGTGGCCTACCTCTGGCCTAGGCCTAGGCCGCTTTATGACTGGTGGACTTCAACTCCCAGAATTCCTGAGCCAGCATGGCTCAGCTTGGAAACCTCTCCCTTTCTTCTCAACATGGCTGGCTCAGGAATTCTGGGAGTTGAAGTCCACGAGTCATAAAAGAGCCAGGGTTGCCTACCCCTGGTCTAGGCCTAGGCCGCTTTATGACTGGTGGACTTCAACTCCCAGAATTCCTGAGCCAACATGGCTCAGCTTAGAAACCTCTCCCTTTCCCCTCAGCATGGCTGGCTCAGGAATTTGGGAGTTGAAGTCCACGAGTCATAAAAGAACCAAGGTGGCCTACCCCTGCCCTATACCATTTCAGACAAGTGGCTGTCCAGTGTTTTCTTAAAAATCTCCAGGGATGAAACACCCACAAGTCGTTTTGTTGATTAATTGTCCTCATAGTTAGGAAGTTTCTCCTTAATTTCAGGCTGTTTCACTCCTTGATTAGTTTCCATTCATTGTTTCTTGTGCTGCCCTCAGGTGCTTTGGAAAATAAGTTGATCCCCCTCTTCTTTGTGGCAGCCCCTCAAATATTAAAATACTGCTATCATGTCACCCCTAAACCTTCTTTTCTCTAGACAAGTTAAACCCAATCCTGCAACCCATTCTTCCTATGTTTTAGTCTCCAGGCCTTTAATCATCTTAGTTGCTCTTCTTGGCACTTTTTCCAAAGTCTCAACATCTTTTTGTGATGTGGTGGTGACCAGAACTGTTTGCAGTATTCCAGGTGTCATCTTACTACGGATTTATAAAGCAGTACTAATCTGCTTTATAATCTGATTTTGATTCAGACTATCAGAAAAAAATTGACATCTTCTAGCATATGTATATTTTTTAAAAAAAAAAAGATGCAAAATTATTTTCAAAGGTATGTAAGTGGGATGCTGTTACCTAATTAATACTGTGCAACAGCAGGCCTGGCTGGAAATTTGTGTTACTAGATTTTGCAGAGCATATTTCCAGAGAGGAAAAACGTATGATGTGCAGCTCAAAGAATGTGGAGTGGGCCGAGATCCAAAAAAACTGAAATAATATCAGCTTTAAATGAGCAAATATCTCTGCTGTTCTTCCTCAACAGTCCTCTGGGGGGCCAAGGAAAATTATCACAGAAAGGGAGTGAGGATCACTTCCTTTAGTTCGCTTGATTTCCCAAAGCTTTTGTGTTTTGTGTTTGGGGAAATCCTTTCTCCTGAACTCTGCAAACCAAAATAATCAGCGGTCCTTCGTGGTTGCACTTTAAACAGCAAATGGAACAATTTTTTTCCCCTGCAAAAAAAGTTAACATTTCAGGTGAACTTGCAACTTGAAGCAACGAGTGATATCTTTGGTTGCAAAGCTATCCATCATATAAACTTTGTTTATTAAAGGGCTTCTGCCAGAGATGGCGTTTTTTCCAATCAAGGTTGATTGCAACTCTAGGGATCCTCCTTAGAAGATTCCATGGAAGGATGGGAATCCTGTTTCCATCACCAGCTTAGCCCAGTGGTTTTCATAGTTGGTAACTTTAGAGGTGTGGAATTCTGGGAGTTGAAGTCCACACCTCTTAAAAGCACCTTAAAGCAGGATTTTGTAACTGTGGGATGATGATCCAGTTTTGTTTAGTTTGTTTTTTAAAAACCTTTTCAGAAATGTAATTTAGAATAAGCAAGGCTCAAAATATTTATCCCATATTCTTCCTAGGAGAACATCTGCAAAGTTTCTATAACAACCTGTGGCTTATCCAAAATGTGAAAAATAGAACAAAAGTATGGAATAAAGTTCTCCAAATAGATGATATACCTGAGTTGAAACCAAGGTTTTGGAATAATCACTGGGGGATATTATGGGCCAGTCTATGTTCACAACAGTAAATATGAAAGGAAATAATGAAGAAGGGGATCCACCTATTCTCTAAAGCACCTGAAGGCAGGACAAGAAGCAACGGATGGAAACTAATCAAGGAGAGGACCAGCCTAGAACTAAGGAGAAATTTCCTGACAATTAGAACAATTAATCAGGGGAACGGGGTGCCTCCAAAAGTTGTGAATGCTCCCACACTGGAGGTGTTCAAGAAGAGATTGGACAACCATTTGTTTGAAATGTATAGAATCTCCTGCTTGAGCGGGGGGGTGGACTAGACCACCTCCAAGGACCCTTTCAACTTTGTACTTTGTTATTCTGATACTAAATCAGAGAGAAAGGAGGGGAGGTAATATAGACAAGATGGCCCAAGTGAAGCCCCCAGGAAATGTTACATCAGGGTTATATCTTAAGGCTCTCGGTCTCCCAAGTCTAGTTGAGGGAAAAGCATCTAGGGGGGAAAAAAAGCTAAGTAGAGCTTGACCTGATTGGATGAGACACCACCAGGAAACCCAAATCTATTAAAAATCCTAGAAGCAAATGGTGCCAAATCACTTTCTTTTTCTTGCCAGGAAAGCTACCGAGATAATTTCCAACCCATAAAAAAGTACAGGTTGTCCTTGCTTAACAACTGCCTCATTCAGTGACCATTTGCAATCAGAGTGGTCATGAAAAATTATTTTGAAATCTTCTTCGCATTTATATCTTTTGCAGGTCTGTAAAGCAAAAGAAAGTAAGTAAGACTATAGCCCAATCACTGTTTTACTCAGCAACTGCTTTGCTTAACAACCAAGTTCCTAGTCCCAATTGTGGTCACTAAACGAGGACTCCAAGATTCCACCCAAAGACTGGACCAACTAGGAATCAGGACACAAAAATAAGCAAATCAGAAACTTGGCTGGACAAACAAACACTTACTTGGGATTCATTTAACTGTGATAAAAAATCAGCTCAGATCATTAACGATTCGTTTAATGACTGCATTGCTTAGTGACTAAAATTCCAGTCCTAACTGTGGTTGTAAGTCTAGGATTTGTAGCTGGCTGACCGGCCGTACTCAGCATGTGGTCCTTAATGGAACTTCATCTACATGGAGGGAAGTGTGTAGTGGGGTGCCCCAGGGCTCTGTTCTGGGCCCAGTGCTCTTCAACATCTTCATCAACGATTTGGACAAAGGGATAGATGGGGAACTCATCAAATTTGCGGACGACACCAAGCTGGCAGGAATAGCCAACACTCCAGAAGACAGGCTTAAGATACAGAAGGATCTGGACAGACTTGAACATTGGGCGCTATCTAACAAAATGATATTCAATGGTGAAAAAAGTAAAGTTCTACATTTAGGCAAGAAAAACCAAATGTACATGTATAGTATAGGACAGTGGTGGCGAACCTATGGCACGGGTGCCAGAGGCGGCACTTGGAGCACATGTGCCGTTGCCCCAGTCTTGCCTCCCCCCATGACACCCTCCTCACCAGCAGCCCTCCTAGAAAAGGGTCTCCCCCAAGTGTGGCCCACGCAGAGCAGTGCAGTCAAGGACATGGCAGCCAGGCAGCGTAGGCAAGATTCTGTCCTCACGCCCCATCGCGCCCAATTGATGCTGTGGGGCACGGGCAGATGGCATGACTGCCATGGTGCTGCTGGGCGATCTGTGGCAGGCCCTGGAGGCGATGAGTGGCCCTGCGGGCTGGTGGAGTGGGGGTGGAGCAGGGGCGGGGCAGGGGCGGGACCAGTTTTTGGGCACTCGGTCTCTAAAAGGTTCTCCATCACTGGTATAGGAGGTACCTTGCTCAATAGTAGCAACTGTGAGAGGGACCTCGGAGTCCTAATGGACAATCACCTAAATATGAGCCAGCAGTGTGCTACAGCTGCCAAAAAAGCCAACACAGTGCTAGGCTGCATTAACAGAGGGATAGAGTCAAGATCACGTGAAGTAGTAATACCACTTTACAAGGCCTTGGTAAGGCCACACTTGGAATACTGCATCCAGTTTTGGTCACCATGATGTAAAAAAGATGTTGAGACTCTAGAAAGAGTACAGAAAAGAGCAACAAAGATGATCACGGAACTGGAGGCTAAAACATATAAGGAACGGCTGCTGGAATTGGGTCTGTCTAGTTTAACGAAGAGAAGGATGAGGGGGGACATGATAGCAGTGTTCCAATATCTCAGGGGCTGCCATAAAGAAGAGGGAGTCAAGCTATTCTCCAAAGTGCCTGAAGGCAGGACAAGAAGCAACAGATGGAAACTCATCAAGGAGAGAAGCAACCTAGAACTAAGGAGAAATTTCCTGACAGTTAGAACAATTAATCAGGGGAATGGGGTGCCTCCAAAAGTTGTGAATGCTTCCACACTGGAGGTGTTCAAGAAGAGATTGGACAACCACTTGTCTGAAATGATATAGGGTTTCCTGCCTGAGCAGGGGATTGCACTAGAAGACCTCCAAGGTTACTTCCAACTCTATTACAATTACTGTTATTATTACTACTATTTGTAAATAGTAATAATTGTGGTCGTAAGCTGAGAACTACACATAAAGCAATGTACAAGGAATCAAGCAATAAATATGCAAATTTCAGAATATTGCTGTTGATCAATCAAAAGAAAATATATTAATTGAATGGGTTGCTTTTTTGGAAGGAAATATGTTGCTAGATCAGTTCTTACTTTAAAAATCACGGGGTCTGTGGGGGTAGATTTCCTAGAAAGCCAAAATTATAACATATAAATAAAAACTCATTTATATTCCTCTGTGTCATCCATGTTTGCTTCACAGGAAGTAGAATTTTCCCACTGCTGGTTTTAACTCAACTTCCCTTTTTATACTGTTCTTAAGAACTCAGCTGCCTCTCACACAAATATCTTTGAATTTAAATGTTCAGGTGGGAGGGGGGAGCTCTCTTTAAAAAGAGGAAATAAGCGGCTTTGAAAAACAGAAGAAAAATCAGAAACGCAGAAATGCCTGGTTATCATATAGGCAAAACACTTATTTGGGTTCACGTTAAAAAAAGGAAACTAAAAATTCTAAAGTGAAAAAGAAATACAGTGAAAACTGGGTGATAATGACTTAGATATTTTATCTATTTTGCAGTAATTTACATATCTATTAATTGTATATATAGAATTTTAGAGCTGGAAGGGACCTTGGATATCTTGAGGCTGACTTTTGCTTCTATCATTTTGGGAGGGGGAAAGCAGCTTCTCCTTTTCCGCTTTACCCATGCCACAAATAATTTTGGGCGCTTAAATCAGGCCTCGTCCAATCTTCTTCCCAGACTTAAGGGCCCAAATGTCACAACTTTCCTTTTTAAGGAAGCTGCTCCAAACCTCTGAATCATCTTAGCTGACTTCAGCTCCACATTTAACCCTTTGGAGGTGCAACAACTAGAACTACACACCCTGTCCCAGTTGCAGTCACCCAATTTAATTTGCATAAAGACTAATATTGGACTATTGACACTTCATGACAATTGTGGTTAGTTGGGTTAGTGAAACTAGAAGTTAGGGACCAGAAAAAGAGAATTCAGTAGAAGCGCAAAATAACATCAGACCTTCATTTGTGAGGGAACTTTTTCAACTATAATTGAAAAAGATGAGGTATCAACAAAGTTCTTGTCAAAAAAAACCCCAACAAAGCATTATGATGGCCAATGAATTAGACAAACTGTAGGTGTTTCCCTCAAGCAGATGTGAGTCAGAAGCACTATCTGAAGACAAAACTCCCATGTTCTTCATACATGTGTTACCATCATTTGTTTGGTTCGAAGTTACAACAGCACTGAAAAAAGTGACTTATGGCCGTTTTTCACACTCATGACCATTGCAGGATCCCCATGATCACATGACCAAATTTCAAACGCTTAGCAACTGGTTCAGATTTATGACTGTTGCTGTGTCCCAAGGTCAAGTGATCTCCTTTTGCGACCTTCTGACAAAGTCAACGGATAACCCAGATTCACTTAACAACCGTGTTACTGACTTAACAACTGCAATGATTCACTTAAAAACTATGCCAAGAAGGGTTGTAAAACGGGACAAAACTCATTTAACAACTGTCTTGCTTAGAAATTTTGGATTCAGAAGTGGTCATATGTGGAGAATTACTTGTACACTTTTTTTAAAATCAAATTTATGACATTTCAAAAACATATAAAATATAAAATAACAAAAACCAGAAAAATTTGGATCAAAAAGGGAAGTTAGAAATTGACAAAAAATAGGAGACAGATTGTCTTCTGACTTTCTTCAATACCAGAACAAATTATATCTATATCAATATATCTATATTTCTATCTGTATCCATCTATTTATATTTATATCTATCTATCTGTATCTATCTATATCTATAGTCAGTTTTTGAAATGGTCACAAAGTTAAATGCATGTTAACATAAAACCACAGGGCTGAGACTTTTATATGGATAGAGGTGGAAAGATACACAAATACCCACAACTGAAGAGCGGATTTTGAAATTGGCAAGAGATGGCAAAACTGACTACGATCTCATTTTTAGTTCTGTTCGGAGAACCACTTTTGGATTTCTTGCTTGAGAAAAGATAAAAATAAAGTTTTGAACTGAGGATTTGACAGATTTGTTAGGATTATAGAAATATCATACATTTTTATTCTTATTAATAGCATGCACTCTGCATTTTTTGTTTAAAATGAAAGTAAAAGGTCTTTTATTGTACAATTTTTAATATTATTTTGATTGTTTAATCTGTATATTTTTGCATGATATTTTTCTGTTTTTGAGTAAAAGGTTACTTTAGATATAGAAAAATATAGATATATAGATGCAGATAGATATATAGATGTAGATATATAGATAGGGATAGAGAGATAGAGATAGAGATAGTAGAGATAGAGATAGATAGATAGATAGATGGATAGATAGATAGATAGATAGATAGATAGAGACAGACAGACAGACAGACAGACAGACAAGGTGGGTAGGTAGGTAGAGACAGACAGATAGATTAGATAGGTAGGTAAGTAGGAGGGTAGATAGATAGATAGATAGATAGATAGATAGATAGATAGATAGATAGATAGATAGATACAAAGACAGACAAGTAGGTAGGTAAGTAGACAGATGTACAGACAGACAGATAAGGTAGGTAGGTAGGTAGACAGGCAGATATGGATGACAGATAGATATAGAGAGATAGACAGATGGACAGACAGACATGGATGACAGATAGATAGATAGATAGACAGACAGATAAAATGATTATATGATTAACTTAATAATTAACACTTGGTGTGATTATCTATACTTGAAATCCCCAGGGAAAATCAATTTTCTCCACCCTTTCAAGTTTGATTGAAAGACAATTACATAATGGGAAGATAAAAAAATTAATTTCTAAAATACGATCCAACTTTTTGTTTTCTTAACCCATTAGGAAGGAAACCTAATTGTGTGGTTTCTGCATTGTGTAGGGCTTAAAGAAATTTTGATGTGTAATTTTGTTCCATGATTTGTTCCCTCTATCTTCCCAGACAAAGGAATGCAGAGACACTTTGATCTGCATCATAAAATCCAATTATTACATTGTAGAGGATCTGACTAATCAGCTCTCCAGGAGAGTTTAGAAGATACAGATAGTCCTCAACTTACGACCACAATAGAGCCCCAAATATTTGCTGCTAAGCAAGACATTTGTTACAAGAATTTTGCCCCATTTTACGACTTTCCTGCCACAGTTATTTAATGAATCCTTCCATTTTTGTATTGCTGTTGTCAACATATGACATCAAAGTTCTAAATTTTTCCCCAAGTTTTTTTCCATTAAAACCTGAAGGAAAGTTTCTGCTTTTATTTTTATATTCCCTTTGACAAACTTCTATATTAAGATGTGAATCCCCAAGCGTCTGAATTTTGATCACGTGACCATGGGGATACTGCAACGGTTGTAAGTGTGAAAAATGGTCATAAGTCACTGTTTTCAGTGCTGTTGTATCTCTGAATGAGAAAGAACACAGAGAAGAGCAACAAAGATGATTAGGGGACTGGAGGCTAAAGCATATAAGGAACGGTTGCTAGAATTGGGTATGTCTAGTTTAATGAAGAGAAGGACGAGGGGGGACATGATAGCAGTGTTCCAATATCTCAGGGGCTGCCCCAAAGAAGAGGGAGTCAAGCTATTTTCCAAAGCCCCTGAAGACAGGACAAGAAGCAACGGATGGAAACTAATCAAGGAGAGAAGCAAAACAACCTTCCTCCAGAAGCAGTGAATGCTCCAACACTGGAAGTTTTTAAGAAGAGACTGGGCAGCCATTTGTCCGAAATGGTATAGGGTTACCTGCCTGAGTAGGGGGTTGGACTAGATGATCTCCAAGGTCCCTTCCAACTTTTTTTTTATTATTACTACTACTACTACTACTACAACATTAATTATGGTTGAGGACTATCTATAATCATTCAGAACAAGCTGAATATCAGTCCGTAGTGGGAGACAATGCTAGAAGGTCTAACACAATTCTAGGCTAGGTCAGCAGAAGTAATTGTATCAAAAACACACAACCTCATTGTTACTCTTTGTTAATTGCTCTCCTTGTATCTGTGTGCACTTTATCAATTCCACAAGAATTCATAGATGCTCCATTTTACACCCCCTTTGATATAGGATCAAGCAAGAAAAGTTAAAAAAAAAAGACTTACCCATGGTTGTATCTTCATTAGGTCTGTGTCCTGCTATTGACTTGGCGCACGTGCCCTTTTAAGGCCTTCCGAAATAATAGCTGTCCTATGGAAAAAAAAAAAGATGTAAAGTTAATTGGAGATATATCTTGCCTAGCTGGCACCAGCTAGCTGAATTTGACTCATCTCTGAAGCTAAGTGGGGTCAGCCTGGGTCAAATCTTGGATGGGAAGTCATTTTTGGAATCCGGGAATTAAGAGTGAGATGTTGGAAAACATCCTGGAACAAACCATTGGGGATCACTTTATAATGCAGTCAGAAAATGATAGGGATGAATCAAGAGCCCAACTGGAATAGAAGGCATCTCCTACTTCAAGATTCTAAATCAAAATTTTGATTTAGCATTAAAAAATAGTATCCTGCCTCCAACATTCCCACAGAACGTCTTCCTTGTTCCACCAGAGGCATGGCAAATGTATAGGTGGTCCTCAAGTGAAAACCATTCGTTTAGCAACTGTTCAAAAGTTACAATGGCACTGAAAGAAGGACTTAAAACTGTCCTCATACTTACGACTGTCACAGTATCTCCAAGGTCACCTGATCAAAATTTGGGCACTTGGCAACTGGGGTATATTTAAGACATCCCAGACCTGAAAGATTGGTGGATGACTTTGGGCCAATTACCAGGAGACAGTAAGTTCTAGCACCACCTTAGGAATGAAGGTTACATGACTTTGGGCCAATTACCAGGAGACAGTAAGTTCTAGCACCACCTTAGGAATGAAGGTTGGGTGACTTTGGGCCAATTACCAGGAAACCGTAAGTTCTAGCACCACCTTAGGAATGAAGGTTGGGTGACTTTCGGCCAATTACCAGGAGACAGTAAGTTCTAGCACCACCTTAGGAATGAAAGTTGGTTGGGTGGTTTTGGGTCAATTACCAGGAGACCGTAAGTTCTAGCACCATTTTTGGAATGAAAATTGGTTGGGTGATTTTGGGCCAATTAGCAGGAGACAGTGAGTTCTAGCACCATCTTAGGAATGAAAGTTGGTTTGAGTTCTACCCCTGCGTTAGGCATAAAAACCAGCTGGGTGACTTAGGCTAATCACCAGGAAACAGTAAGTTCTAGTCCCGCCTCAGGCATGCAAGCGGGGTGGCTGACTTGGGGCCAATCACCAGGAGACAGGGAGTTCTAATCCCGCCTCAGGGTTTGCAAGATGGCTGGGTGATTTTGGGTCAATCATTCTGTCTCACCCACCTCGGAGGACTGTTGTCAAGAAAATAAGAGGAAGAAGTATTAGACATGCCAGCTGAACTACTTATAAAAAGAAAATAATGGTGGAATTTAAAAAAATAACTAAAACAAACCCTCTTCCGAGCAAATGCTGGGCCAATCAGCTATCAAATTCTTGACTCAACACCCATCCTAGCCCAATGATTGGGGGAAGAATCAATTCTTCATCATCAAAACAAAGAGTCATATGGGGAAAAAAATATATGGTATTTTAGAAAAAAAAAATCCAGTAAGCTTACTTTCAGCAAGTTTCCAGGACGTCTGACAGACAAAGCGTGGGATGTTATGTGTGTTTGTGTGTGTGTGTTCTGCATGAATGAGTCTGTTGATAAATGAATCGTTCTTTTTTTTTTAATGCAATACAGAACTGTCTGAAAATATTATTTTTTTTGAGAAATTTGGCATAGCAGCTGAACTACCCATAAGAAAAAAACAAACAAAAAAAGCCCAACTGTGATTTCTTATACCCTGGAAAATCAAACTGGAAGTTGAAAAAAACAAGCCTAGAAATGGAAAAACAGAAGTTTCAATCATGCTGTCATTATATCAATACAGATAGTCTTCAACTTAGGACCACAACTGAACCCAACATTCCTGTTGTTAAGTGAGACATGTTGAGTTTTTGGCCACACTTGTTAAGTGAAGCACTGCGGTTGTTAAGTTAGTAACACGGTTGTTAAGTGAATCTGGCTTCCCCATTGACTTTGCTTGTCAGAAGATCGCAAAAGGAGATCATGTGACCCTGGGACATTGCAACGGTCATAAATACAAGTCAGTTGCCCAGCGTCTGAATTTTGATCACGTGACCCTGGGGACACTGCAATGGTCGCAAGTGTGAAAAGGGGTCAGTAAGTCACTGTTTTCAGCGCCCTTATAACTTTGAATGGTCACTAAATGAACAGTTGTAAGTCAACTATCTGTATATTAGATTGGATATCTAAAGCAAGAGTCCCCAGCCCGCAGTCCGTGGACCAGTATGGGCCGCGGCATGCCAGCAACCGGTCCGCACAAACAAGCAAAGCCCCATCCGTGGGATGCAGGCAGTACACAAAACCACGCACTCTCCGGTCCATGGAAAAACCTTTCTCTGCAGAACCAAGGTGCCCAAAAGGTTGGGAACCTCTGATCTAAAGTACTTCTGGTTCCCTCATCCTTTAAAAATAATGATAATAAAAAAGACAGGGCTGGAAAAGAAGTGAAACTGGCTAAGTCAAATGATTAAGAAGAGTCCCAGTCTGGACAGTCACCTAAGCATACCCCAATTCCAGTAGACCAGTGGTTCTCAACCTGTGGGTCGGGACCCCATTTGGGGTCGAACGACCATTTCACGGGGGTCGCCAAACAAGGCTGTCTGCCATTTTTTCCCTTTTCCCTTGCTGTCCTACTCCCTCTTATTGGTGGCCACACCCACTTGGGGGTCACCACAACATGGGGAACTGTATTATGGGGTCACAGCATTAGAAAGGTTGAGAACCACTGCAGTAGTCATAGGAAATGTGATTTTCCCATCCTGTTTTTCAGGATATTTTCCCCGTACAAGTAGTCCTTGACCTACAACCGTTCATTTAGTGACTGTCCCAAGATACAATGACACTGAAAAAAGTCACTTACAACCAGCCCTTGAACTTAGGACAAAAAAAAAATTGGGTGTTTTAGGCCACTGGCATTTATTTACGACAGCTGCAGAGGCCCCGGGTCATGTGGATGCCATTTCTGACCTTCCCAACTGGCCTTCAACAAGGAATGTCAGTAGGGAAAACCTAAATTCATTTAATGACCACGTGAGCCACACTTCACTGCAGTGATTTGCTTAACCACCATGACAAAAACATCATAAAATTGGGCACGATTCATTTAACAACCGCTTCGCTTAGCAGTGGAAGTTCAGGTCCCAATGATGGTGATAAGTCCAGGATAAGTAAAGCAAAAATCAGGGTAAGAAAAAAAGATGATGAAGGAGACAGGAGAAAATAAGGGTCCATAATATTATTCATGTGCTATCAAGTTGGTAATGCCCAGTGATTACATAGATCACATCTTCACTCAGATCATTTGTTCTCCACCTGGTCTTTCTGACCCTCCAAAAGAGGTATACATCACTTCTGTAACTAAGTCCACCCCACCTTCTTCCTCATCATCTTCTCTTTCCTTCCGTCTTCCCCAGGATTATGGAATTCCCAGTAAGCTTGGTTTTTGCATTGATTCACTGGTTGATTACAGGTATTCCTAGACTAATGACTAAAACTGATGGTGAATGAAGTCATCACGATGTAAAAAAGATGTTGAAAGTCTAGAAAGAGTCCAGAGAAGAACAACAAAGATGATTAGGGGACTGCAGGCTAAAACATATAAGAAACGGTTGCTGGAATTGGGTATGTCTAGCTTAATGAAGAGAAGGACGAGGGGGGACATGATAGCAGTCTTCCAATATCTTAGGGGCTGCCCCAAAGAAGAGGGAGTCAAGCTATTCTCCAAAGCACCTGAAGACAGGACGAGAAGCAACGGATGGAAATTAATCAAGTAGAGAAGCAACCTAGAACTAAAGAGAAATTTATTGACAGTGAGAACAATTAACCAGCTTGCCTCTAGACCAGTGGTTCTCAACCTGTGGGTCGGGACCCCATCTGGGGTCAAACGACCATTTCACGGGGGTCGCCAAACAACGCAGTCCGCCATTTTTCCCCCCTTTTCCTTAGCTGTGCTACTCCCTTTTATTCTATTGGCTTTTGAAAGCCAATAGAATAGACTCTCTTGAATAGAGTCTAATTCTATTGGCTTTCAAAAGCCAATAGGAATTGTCCAGGCTGTCTCTGCCCTGCTGAGCCCGCCAAAAGTCCCATTCTGCAAACGGTGCTGCACCAGTTGAGTAGTCCTCGACTTACGACCGGTTGAGTAGTCCTCGACTTACGACCGGTTGGGGGGTCATGGCATTAAAAAGGTTGAGAACCACTGATCTAGACGTTGTAGGTGCTCTGACAGTGGAGGTTTTTAAGAAGAGACTGGACAGCCATTTGTCTGAAATGGCGTAGGATCTCCTGCATGAGCAGAGGGTTGGACTAGAAGACCACCAAGGTCCCTTCCAACTCTGTTATTCTGAATAATTGGAAGTTGGGGATTACCTGAATGTGCCATCAAATTGTTGTCAGTTGCAAGATGGGATATTTGGCCTTTGCCCTACCTTCAGAAAGGGGAAAAAGGGAGATGTTGGAAGTCGCTGGATCAAAATCAAAATTGGGCTTGGAGCAATCACTCCTAAACCCTTCTGGATATTTCCCAACTCTTGGTTGAAAAATATCATGCGCTGAAGCTCTGCATTCTGGCTTAATTACATCGGAATTTTCGTCCATCTAGCTCAGAATTTATTTTACTTTCGTTGGTAGCCCTTCTCTGTTTTTTAAGCCAGTAGGATGTGGAATAGGAGTCCCCAATCCAAGGGGGATTGTTCAAAACCAGGCCATGGGAGAAATGGGCAAGCAAGCTGGTGTGAAGCTCTACTCTCACGAGAAACAGGCAAACACGCGCATGTGTGCAAAGCTTGATTCACGTGAACACCCTCCTCTCAAGCGCCCTCCACTTGCATGAGTGGAGCTTCACGCAGGAGTGCAAGCACCTTCAGCTCAATCAAAGCATTTGCGTGAGTGGAGGGTGTGCACGTCGCTTGCAAAACTGGAGTTGTGCGCGTGCATGTGTGCCTACCACTCACACACCCTGCGCCAGGCCGCCAAACTGGAAAGGTTGGGGACCACTGATGTAGAAGATGACACATCATCAGTCACGAGTCCCTGTGCAAGAGATCTAAATCCAGCCCACCCTGAACGTCTCTCTTATCGCCCGCTCATTTCCCTTGACTGTTAGTTGGTCAGATTCTTGTAGAGCGCTTAAGTTTGCAATAAATCTTTACATTCGTTTGAACTGCCTCAGTCTCCTGCTTTACCTGGTGCTTGATGAAGGATTTTGACATCACATTCTCTTTTTAGTTCATTTAAAAAGTTGTTAAGTTAATCACTGCAGTTGTTGAGTTAGTAGCACAGTTGTAAAATGAATATGGCTTCCCCACTAACCTTGTCAGAAGGTGACAAAAGGTGATCACGTCACACTACAGTTACAACAGTTTTAGTGACCATTCAAAGTTACAGCAGCATTGAAAAATGTGACTTATCCTTTGATTCAAACTTGATATCTGCAGTATTGTTGCTGCTACTGTTTTTTTAATCCATGTATGTGTTTTTTAATTGGTTTGCTGCATTCATTGTTTTTAATGGAATACATTTTTTTGGTGTGGTTCAGTTAAAAAGAAAAAGAAAAAAGAAAAATGTGACTTATGACCGTTTTTTGGTTATCATCTTTGCAGTATCCCCATGATCATGTGATCAAAATTCGGATGCTTGGCAACTGGTTCGTATTTATGACCACTGCTGTGTCCCAAGATCATGTGATCCTCTCTTGCGACCTTCTGACAAGCAAAGTCAATAGGGACTCCAGATTCACTTAACAAACACGTTAGTAACTTAACAACTGCAGTGATTCATTTAACAACCGTGGTAAGAAAGGTCATAAAACTCCCTTAACAAATGTCTCATTTAATAACAGAAATGTTGGGCTCAATTGTGGTCCTAACGCGTGGGCTACCTGTATTTAATTGTTCTGGAAAAGCAGAAGAGTGGGGAGCTCATCTTGCCTCTGGGGTAAGACGTACCAAAGAGAGGGGCCACAGCTGAAGAAGACCCTGTTCCTAGCTCCCGCCAGTTGAAACTCCCTGAGCAATGGGATATGCACAGTGCTGGGATTCAGCCAGTTCGCACCACTTCAGCAAAAACGGTAGCTAATTTTTTGTTGCCCAGGCCTATAAGGGACTTCCGGAAGTGGCATCCACACAGAGAACTGACTGTTCACCTATTTGAATCCCACCACTGGATATGCAGCATGCCCTAGCTCAGTGGTGGTGAACCTTTTAGAGACCAAGTGCCCAAAAACCGCCCCACCTCTGTCCTGTCCCACTCACCTCCACTCTGCCCCCCACCCACCCTGCCTGCAGGGCCGCTCACTGCCTCCATGGTCCACCGCAGATCGCCCAGGTGGCCCAGCAGCGCCATGGTGGCCAGACCCTCCGCCTACTCCCCACAGCATCAACTGTGTGCAATGGGGTGCAAGGGTGGATCTTGTCCCCACTGCCCGGCTGCCATGTCCTTGGCTGCACTGCTCTGCGTGGGCCATGCCCGGGGGTGACTCTTCTCCGAGGGGGCTGCTGGTGAGGGGGGGCTGTGGGGAGAGGGGAGGCTGGGGCGATGGCACGCATGCCCACAGAGAGGGTTCTGAGTGCTGCCTCTGGCATGCGTGCCATAGGTTCGCCACCATTGCCCTAGCTGATTGACCAGGTGGAATCGGTCAATATAATTGGGATGAGATGATTTCTCAGGTATCCTGGTCCCATGCTTTGAAGGGCTTTAAAGATTAGAACCCACACCTTGAATGGGACCTGGAAGCAAACTGGCGCTCAGTACACCTCACACAGCATATGTGCCACCCTAGATGTGGGCAAAATTGCTCGTGCCGTTGCATTCTGCACCACAATAACAAAATATCAGAGTCGGAAGGGACCTTGGAGATCTTCCAGTCCAACCCCCTACTCAGGCAGGAAACCCTGTACCATTTCAGACAAATAGTTGTCCAGTCTCTTTTTAAAATCTTCCCATGTTGGAGCACCCACAATTTCTGGGGGCAAGCTGTTCCAATTGCACCTTCTTGAGAACCGCAATTTGGCAGCAGTGAATTAAAACATTTCTGCATCTTTTTTAAGGTGATTTTTAAGGTTTTGCAATCCTTTTTCAGTGGAAAGTAGCTTTGCTTAATCAATGCAAAGCAAAACTTCTCCTAATGCAAAGTATCTATTTCCTGTTCTAATTGCAATCAAAACTTCCCAGCAAAGCAGTGGTGCAGTTGTTTTCACAATCTTGGCAACTTTTAACATGTGTGATTTCAACTCCCAGAATTCATTCTGGGAGTTAGTCCACACATCTTAAAGTTGCTAAATTGGCTGGGGAATTCTGGGAGTTGAAGTTCATATATCTTAAAGTTGCTAAGGGTGAGAAAAAATCTATGCACAAGAGATTCAATAAGATTGGGCATCTTATTACAACTCTTTCCCCTTTTCTCAGCTTTTAAATGCTCAAGTGCGGAGATGTTTCTGAAGGAATTCTGCCACACAATCTCAGCACATTCTTGTTCCATGTGAGACAGGGGCTGCTTCATGCCCTGCCCAGCCCCCCCCCCCAAGAACAACACAGGAAATTTTGAAAAACTACAACTGAGTCAGCTCCTGCAGGAGAAATCCCTGTGAGCAAACTCAGCGTAGGCGAAAACTCAGAATGAGATGACACACTCCCGCAAACCCTGTAAAGACACATCGCTGGGCCACAACAGGAACGTAGCTGCACTTCCGTGCAAGGAACAAGCTGCTGCTAATTTACAGCAGTGCCCCCCCCCCAATCTTTTGGGCACTAGGGACCAGTTCCGTGCAGAGAGGTTTTTCCGTGGACCAGAAGGTGCGTGGTTTTGTGTGCTCCCTGCATTCCATGGATGGGGCTTTGCTTATTTGCACAGACCGCTTTCTGACATGCCACAAACCGGTGCAAATCCACAGACCAGGGGTTGGGGACCCCTGATTTAGAGAACTGTTTCTCTATCTCAGCAACTTTAAGATGTAGGAACTTTCAACTCCCTGGCTGAGGAATTCTGGGAGTTGTAGTCCACATGAGTACATTTGTTTAGCAACTAAAGTTACAATGACACCGAAAAAAAGGTCACGAAAGGTAATCACACGACCTCAGAGCACTGCAACCGTCAGAAATGTGAGTCACCTGCCAATTTTCAGAATTTTGTTCACCTGAGCACCAGGAATGCACAACGGTCATAAATGTGAAAAAACAGTCTTAAGCCACTTTTTTTTTCAGTGTTGTTGTAACTTCAAATGGTCATTACATGAAACGTTTGTAAAGTGAGGTTTACTTGAAAGGAAAGAAGTAAAAAGTTAACAGTGGAAGTAAAACAACTCCAGGAAGAGAAAATATGGTCTATATTATATCTGTTTAATATTGACAGATTCTATTTAAAGGAGATATCTTCCCAACGTATGTCCTTTAAATCCGAATTCTCAGAACGATGGCCTGTCAACCATTTTCATTTTCTATTTATATTTGCTTTTGTAGATATGGAGCAATGCTTCTTCCATTGTCCAGAAGATCAGAACACCAACAGAATTTCTGCTTTCTCAAGGACATAACATAATAACATAACATAGAAACATTACGAAGCAGTTTGATGACTGTGGCCATTAACAGAATAACAGAGTTGGAAGGGATCTTGGAGGTCTTCTAGTCCAATCCCCAGCTCAAGAAGGAAACCCTATACCAGGGGTAGGCAACCCAAAACACTTAAAGAGCCACTTGGACCCGTTTCCCACCAAAAACAAAACACTGGGAGCCGCAAAACCATTTTGATATCTAAAATGAAGATAACACTGCATATATCCTTTTTTACCTTTATTATAGTGTGTGTGTGTTTGTGTGTATGTATGTGTGTGTGTATATATATATATATATGTATGTATGTATATACACACACACACACACAAGTAAAAAAAGGATATATGCAGTGTTATCTTCATTTTAGATGTCAAAAGGGTCTCTCTCTCTCTCTCCCTCTCTATCTGCCCTTGGTCTGCCACTCCTCTTCCCCCGCTCTCTCTTTCTCTCTCTCTCTTCTCTCTTTCCTCTCTCTCTCTCCTCTCTCTCTCTTTCTCCCCCCCCTCTCCTATCTGCTGCTCACCTGACAAGCTTCAGGCTGTTGTCCAACAAGATCAGGGGTAGGCAACCTCGTCTCTTTTATGACTCATGGACTTCAACTCCCAGAATTCCTGAGTCAGCCTAGCTGGGCTAGCTAGCTCTCTCCTGCCCTTCCTGCTTCCTGCAGAGACGCAGCAAAGGGAAGAGCTCCACCAGTAAGCTTTTCAGCTCCTCGGAGAACACTGTGAGTGCACTCTCTTTTTTTATACACACACACACACACACACAGAGAGAGAGAGAGAGAGAGAGAGAGAGAGAGAGAGAGAGAGAGAAGCAGGGAAGCGCAATTCCTCTCTCTGTCTCTGTCTCTCTCTGCAAAGGCAGAGGAGGCTGGGAGCCTCAGGGGAAGGCTCAAAGAGCCACATGCGGCTCCGGAGCCGCAGGTTGCCGACCTGTGCCCTATACCAATGGTGGTGAACTTATGGCACGCATGCCATGCCCCAGAGATGGCAACCATCCCTCTTCAACCAGCCGCCCACTAACTTGTCCCACATGGCCGGATGCATCCCAGCACCCATGCGCTCGCTGGTCTCCGTGTGCAGGTGCTGATGGTGTCAGGCAGCCACCGTCTCGGCCCCTGCCTCACCTTGCCCTGTGACAATGGCACCCCCGCCCTGCCTCGCCTCACCCCACAGAATGAGCCTCCTGTCCACCACCCCACCTGCCAGAGACCCCCTGGATCTCCCCCAACCCTGCCCAGCCCCCACAGGTGTCCCTCCCCATGAGCAACATCGAGGTGATCACGCCCACCTTGGTCATACCCACCCAATGGGCCACACCCACCCAATGAGCCACGTACACCCAATGGGCCACACCCAGCTGGCACCCGGTGAGAAATAAGTGGGTTTTGGGTTGCAGTTTGGGCATTCGGTCTCTAAAAGGTTCGCCATCACTGCCCTATACCATTTCAGACAAATGGCTGTCCAATCTCTTTTTAAAAACCTCCAGTGATGGAACATCCACAACTTCTGGAGGCCAATCGTTCCACTGATTAATTCTTCTAACTGGTGTATAATAAAATACATTAAATATAATATTTATGATATGTAAAAGTATTCAATGTCCCCAAGAAGAAATGGTTAATAAAAGTAAGCAAACAATATGTGAATGCTGCTGAGAACAAAGAGGAAACAATTGTTTCTGGAGCGCCACGGAAGTGCCTCAGAAGGAATGGGAAGTATCAAAATTAGTGCTTCGTGGAACAAGGAAGTGAAAGTGACTGAGGATGGGACCAAACTACTTATCAGAAATGACTGTTGCAAAAAAACCTGAGGAAAGATATTATATCCAGGTAGATCTTGCTTAATGAGGTCCCTGTTTAGCAGCCATTTGAACGTACAATGGAGCTGAAAAGGAATTTTAAGATTGGTTCTCAAACTTACAATCGCCACATCCTTGTGGCCATGTGATCAATATTCAGCTCCGAAGAAGCTGAAGAAGCTTCTTGGAGGAGGAGCGAAATGTCTTCAAAGAAAAACAAGAAAGTCCAGTTGCCTCTTGAAAAAAGCACCTTTGGGACATGGTCACATGATTTAACGCCATAAAGCCTGCAAGTGATTTGTTTAATGACTGTGGTAGGAGTGAAGTTGTAAATCTATCATAGTCATACAATGTTTCGCTTAATGACCATGGATTATTTCCTCGGCAAGCATAGTGAAAGTCAAGATTATAAATCTGTTGTGGTCAGAAATAGTGAGTGACTTAAGGAAAAAAACTCCAAATAATTCTTGATTGTGCTTACATATAGTCTTCACTTAATGACCATTAGAACTTGCAACAGAATTGAAAAAAAGGGACTCACCCTTGCAACTTCTCTGTGGTCATGTGATTGCAATCCAGGCACTTGGTAACCGTTGCATTTATAATAGTTCCAGTCTTCTAGAGCAGGGCTTTTCAACCAGTGGTACAGGTACCACCTGTGGTACATTGGCCCTGGCAGGTGGTACGCGACCATCCTAGAAAAGTAGTGGGGGAGGGGAATGAGCTGAACCAATGGCAGCACCGCACAAGCCTGAGCGAGAGATGGCTGGAGCTGCAGGGCTGTCAGGGCTCAGCGGAAGCGCCAGGATCAGTGCTGCTTTCCAGCTGATCGGCACTTCTTCGGGGCTGTCAGGGCTCAGCTGAAGTGCCAGGATCAGTGCCAGGCTCCAGCTGGAGCTTGGTGCTGATCCTGGCGCTTCTGCTGAGCCCAGAAGAAGCGCTGATCAGCTGGAATGTTGCAGCATCTCCAGGGTCTTGTGATTTACATTCAGATGCTTGGCAACTGATTCATATTTATGATGGCCACAGTGTCCCAGGGTCATGTGAAGTGACCAAAACCTGCTGCAACCACCCAGCAGACGGGGGGAATAAAACACACCCCCACCCCACTCCCGCTGCCAATCCTCAACAGAAATGCTCACAACAATGAAAACCTCGGACAGGAAGAAGAGCGCCACTGGGTGGGCAGGCAGGTGTCTTGCTCGGCTGTGGCTTGGGGGGCACTTTTTTCAGTGCCACTGTAACTTCGAACAGTCACTAAGCGAACTGTTGTAAGTCGAGAACTACCTGTACTTTATTACTTTTTTCCTTTTTTTTTTTTTGATCATCAAGTTTTTGACACCTTGCTGGTGGTATTCGGATGTTGCCATATCCTAAAAGTGGTACAATGGGTGAAAAGGTTGAAAAGCCCTGTTCTAGAGTTGTGTGATCATTAGTTGTAACCTTCCAAGCCAGCTTCCACAAGAAAAATCAATGGGGAAGCCGGCAAGCTGTGTTCACAGGAAGTCTTGTTTAACAACTGCACTTCTTAATGATCAATGTTCCTACTTCTATTGTGATCATAAATCGAAGACTTCCCACAGTACAAATTGGGACAGGAAGAAACTTAAGCAGGCTTGCAAGATTCTGTTATTCTGTTTTATTACAATGGAAAACATTTCAGGAATCTCTGCTGTTTAGGCCTGGCCTACCTCAAAGGGCTGGTGGTAGAGAAGAAGGGTATGTGCTAACAACAATAAGGTGAGGAATGAATGGGTATGAAAAGAAGGTGGATCGCTAGTAAAGTACAAAAGAATTACACTGAAGTGGTTTGAACATGGAAAAGAGAATTAATCAGAGTCAAATTTCAAAATAAATATAAAAGACAGGGCGAAGTCAGAGAGAGATTAAACTTGCTGTGTTTGGATGGAATGGACTAAATCCTGAACCAAGGACGGGAGAGATGTTTAAAGAACATAAAGAAGTACAGGTAGTCCTTGAATTACAACAGTTCATTTAGTGACCGTTCAAAGTTACAACAGCACTGAAAAAAGAGACTTAGGACCGCTTTTCATAGTTATGACCTTTGCAGCATGCTCATGAGATCAAAATTCAGATGCTTGGCAACTGACTCGTACTTATGACCATTGCAGTGTCCTGGGGTCATGTGATCACATTTTGCAACTTTCTGACAAGCAAAATCAATGGGGAAGCCAAATTAATTTAACAGCCAGGTTACTAACTTATCAACTGCAGTGATTTACTTCACAACTGTGACAAGAAAGCTCATAAACGGGGCAAAATTCACTTAACAACTGTCTCACTTAACCACAGAAATGTTGGGCTCAATTATAGTCATAAGTCAAGGACTACCTATATTTGAAGCAGCATTTAGATATGGTGAAAACCACAATTGAAAAGTTTGAAAAGGTCTAAAATTAAAAAAAAATTAAATAAAAACAAATTGGTTTTTCTTTCCTGACCTATCTTAATTTCTTTACTACTGTTCGCACGGTTGGCATAATGTTGCTTACTGAGAGGATGTTAAGTGGATGGATAAAAGTTAACTGTGCATGCAGCGTTTTTATAGAACTCTTCAATGCTGAATTAAAAATTATTTATTCTCAGCCTGCGGTTTCTATCAACTTTTGGGGTTATGTTCTATTAAAGAGGATGCTTTAACTTAAGAATCTGTAGGAAGACTGTGCTGTAAATCAATGTTTCTGAACCTTCACAACTTTAAAAGAGGGGTGGACTTCAACTCCCAGAATTCCCGAAGCCAGCCATGCTGTCTACCATACCACTTCCCATTGTTTTACTTTGTTTTTTCTCTCTGCAATTATGGTCATAAGTCAAGGAATATCTGTATTATCTGTGTGCCTGTTCAGTTATCCTTTTTGTCTATTAATTACTGGCCCCTGTGGTGGATTATCATTTTTCTGTTGTAGAGAAAGCCAGAAGAGAAAATGCCTGCAAAATCTTTTAATTCTTGAAAACTGCAAATCTTTCGTGTTGTTTTCTAAACTTCAGTTGGCCTAAGGCAGGAGCAGGCAACCTTGGCTCTTTTATGACTCGTGAACTTCAACTCCCAGAATTCCTGAGCCAGCCATGCTGAGGAGAACTGGAGAGGTTTCCAAGCTGAGCCATGCTGGCTGAGGAATTCTGGGAGTTGAAGTCCACGAGTCATAAAAGGGCCAAGGTTGCCTACCTCTGGCCTAGGCCTAGGCTGCTTTATGACTCATGGACTTCAACTCCCAGAATTCCTGAGCCAGCATGGCTCAGCTTGGAAACCTCTCCCTTTCCCCTCAGCATGGCTGGCTCAGGAATTCTGGGAGTTGGAAGTCCACAAGTCATAAAAGAGCCAAAGTGGCCTACCCCTGGCCTAAGGTGAGTGCTATTCTAGGGTGGATAAATTTGATGCATGCTTTTTCATTTTTTAGACCAAAGGCAGGTAGATAGAAGGCATCCATGCAAGTCACACAGAGGTATCGTCACAGAAACAGATTTTTTTTCAGGCTGCCAACAGACTAACAACTGAAGCTCCATCACTTGCTGTCAACTTTAACAGAATAACAGAATTGGAAGGGACTTTGGAGGTCTTCTAGTCCAACCCGCTACTCAAGCAGGCAACCCTACAACATTTCAGACAAATGGTTGTCCAATTTCTTCTTGAAAACCTCTAGTGTTGGAGTACTGTACCTATAACTTCTCGAGACAAGCCGTTTCACTGATTAATTGTTCTCATTGTCAGAAAAATCCTCCTTAGTTCTAGGTTGCTTCTCTCCTTGATTAGCTTGATCAGTTGCTTCTTGTCCTGCCTTCAGGTGTTTTGGAAAATAGCTTGATTCCCTCTTCTTTGTGGCAACCCCTAAGATACTGGAACACTGTTATCATGGCACTCCCAATGCTTCTTTTCATTAAACTAAACATACCCAAATCTTGCAACCATTTTTCATGTTTTAGCTTCCAAGACCTTAATCATCTTTGCTGCTCTTCTCTGCATTTTTCCCAGAGTCTCCACATCTTTATTTCCATCATCACCCTCAGTTTTAATTTTTGGCTTTGTAGCTTTACCCTTTGGCTAATTCTGTCCAAGCTGGAAGCAGGTAATTCCTTTTCTTAAATCTAAAAGAATAAGAACCGGCCTTGCCAATTCTGTCTTATTCCTTTGAACAAAGCCTCACACTGTGCTGGATTTCAAGATAAGCCCCAAATAAACAATTAAACGCATCAGGCAAGAGTGTTTTTGGGAAATTCCCTCCTGGACCCTCAGCCAGTTTTGTCCAGCCATTCTGCAAAGAAACTAGATGATTCCACAATGATCTCATCTATTCTTGGCTGTTTCTGGATGGCATCATATGAGTCACCCAAAACAAGAGTTTGGTCGCTGGGTAACTGCAGAGCCAGCATCTCGGCCCCACTGCAGAAGTCAAGGCATCCAGCATGCCCTGAAAATCAATAAATGAAAGAGAAGAAACATTTCTGAAGGCTCTCTTGAAAGGGAGAGTGGGAAATCAAGCAGATTGCTTGGAGCCGGGAAAAGAGATCCACTCAGCAGAATCTGGGATCCTGATTTAGGACTCTGAGCCAGAAAGGAAGCAAAAGTCCAAAATATAATGAATGACAAAGGATGGGCCTGCAGCAAAATCCAACTAAAAGGTGACCACCGCCTTGAGAGGATGTTTCCATGGAAACTGGTCTTCATGGGGCCTTTCATTAACAGTGAAATCTCTCTTCTCTTCTCTTCTCTTCTCCTCTTCTCTCTGTCACCTCAACGTTTATCTCCCCATTTTACTTCAAAAGGGCATTGCCAGTTTAATTCCATCCTCTCAGAATTAGCACTTCTTCTTATCTCCCCATCCTGATTAAGGGGCTGCCCCAAAAAAGAGGGGGGTCAAGCTATTTTCCAAAGGGCCTGAAGACAGGACAAGAAGCAACAGATGGAAACTAATCAAGGAGAGAAGCAACCTGGAACTAAGGAGAAACTTCCTGACAGTGAGAACAATCAATCAGTGGAACGACTTGCCTCCAGAAATTGTGGGTGCTCCATCTCTGGAGGCTTTTAAGAAGAGAAGATCCTACCCTGTACCATTTTGTCTGAAATGGTATATAGGCCAGGGTCTCCTACTCGAGCAGGGGTTGGACTAGAAGACCTCCAGGGTCCCTTCTAACTCTGTTATTCTGTTAGCACTGAGCTAAGTTTAGGAAGCAGGAGATAACATGATATACTGACTCTCAATCAATAATAAATAATAATAATAATAGTAGTAGTAGTAGTAGTAAAGTTGCAAGGGACCTTGGAGGTCATCTAGTCCAACCCCCTGCTCAGGCAGAAAACTTTCAGACAAATGGCTGTCCAGTCTCTTCTTAAAAACTTCCAGTGTTGGAGCATTCACCACTTCTGGAGGCAGGTTGTTCCACTGGTTAATTGTTCTAACTGTCAGGAAGTTTCTCCTTAATTCTAGGTTGCTTCTCTCCTTGATTAGTTTCCATCCTAGTTGCTTCTTGTCCTGCCTTCAGGCGCTTTGGAGAATAGCCTGACTCCCTCTTCTTTATGGCAGCCCCTGAGATATTGGAATACTCCTATCATGTCCCCCCTCATCCTTCTCTTCATTAAACTAGACATACCCAATTCCAGCAGCCGTTCTTTGTATGTTTTATCCTTCAGTCCCCTAATCATCTTTGTTGCTCTTCTCTGCACTTTTTCTAGAGTCTCAACATCTTTTTTACATCGCAGTGACCAAAACTTTCAAGAGAAAGAAGCATCTGTTACTCAGATACAGGTTGTCCTTGACTTACGACTGGTCGCTTAGTGACTGTTCAAAGTTATGATGGACTCCAAAAAGTACTTATGACCCGGTTCTGAAGTTCCAAGGGCGCCTCTCCACCATAGTCATATGACTGCATTTTAAGTGCCTGGTATCTGACCTGCATTTATGACCATTGGAAGCATAGTGAAGTCATATAACTATAATTTACAATGTTTCTGGCAAAAAACAACATTGTCTTCCTGTTTCTGGCAAAAACACTCCATACTGAATAATATTTTTTCTTAACGACTGCAACATTCACTTAACGACCGTCTCAAAAAAGCTCACGAAATTGGGTCAGTCATAAGATGGCCTGCTTTATGAATGTCAAGATGTACGGCCATAATAGCCAGGTTCAATTCCAGTCATAAGTTGAGGATTACCTTTGCATTCTACGAGAGCACCATGGGAACCAAAATGCAATGGAAAAGTTAAGATCAGTCCCAATCTAGATTTTTGAACCTATTTCAGATCAGAGCTCCACAGCTACTCTTTCCTCAAAATAAAACTAACTAGCATAAGCACGTATCTTTTAAAAGGATGACTAGCAGAATGGGCTCACCCCTAAGAAAGGTGGCTGGATGATTTTGGGCCAATCACCAGGAGATGGTGAGTTCCAGTCCTGCCTTAGGCATGAAAGCCAGCTGGGTGACTTTGGGCCAATCACCAGGAGACAGTGAGTTATAGTCTCACCTTAGACATGAAAAGTAATTGGGGGACTTTGGGTCAAACACCAGGAAATAGTGAATTCTAGTCCTGTCTCAGGCGTGAAAGCCAGTTGCGGGCTTTGCATCAATCACCAGGAGATGGTGAGTTCTAGTATCGCCTTAGGCCTAAAAGCAGGCTGATGACTTTGGGCCAATCACCAGAAGACAGTGAATTTTAGTCCTGCCTCAGACATGAAAGCCTGTAGGACTCTGGGCCAATCACCAAGAGATGGTGAGTTCTGGTCCCGCCTTACACCAGCTGTTGACTGTGCTTGTCAGAAAGTCGCAAAAGGGGATCACGTGACCCTGGGACACTACAATCGTCATAAATATGAATTGGTTGCCAAGCATCTGAATTTTGATTATGTGACCCTGGGGATGCTCCCATGGTTGTAAGTGCTGTTGTAACTTTAAATGGTCACTAAATGAAACTGTTGCAAGTCGAGGACTACCTGTATTAGTGAGATGGGTGGCATAGAAATGTAATAAATAAATAAATTGTGGTCAACACCCATGTTCTATTTTCAAAACTGCTCTCAATTTCATTACTGTATGGCATAAAAAGCAGAAAAAAATCTCAAATAATAAGCAAATAACTGTATGACCATTTAGCAGAGAATATTGTAATCCCTTTTTTGTAAAAACACACACCTGACAACACGTTTTGTCCTTCCTTTAGGTCAGTGGTTCTCAACCTGTGGGTCGGGACCCCATTTCACGGGGGTTGCCAAACAACGCAGTCCGCCATTTTTCCCCCCTTTTCCTTAGCTGTGCTACTCCCTTTTATTCTATTGGCTTTTGAAAGCCAATAGAATAGCCTCTCTTGAATAGAGTCTAATTCTATTGGCTTTCAAAAGCCAATAGGAATTGTCCAGGCTGTCTCTGCCCTGCTGAGCCCGCCAAAAGTCCCATTCTGCAAATGGTGCTGCACCAGTTGAGTAGTCCTCGACTTATGACCGGTTGAGTAGTCCTCGACTTACGACCGGTTGGGTCACGGCATTACAAAGGTTGAGAACCACTGCTTTAGGTGGATATGACCAAAAGACTTCGCAGCCAAGGTGTTTTTCTGGATTAATCTGCAAATTAATTCTGCTTGGACTCAGTTTGGGATGGCCTCATTTTTCCATTTCCACCCACACAGATATAAACCATTTCCCTCCTTGAGCAATCTCATTGCTAATTACAAGAATAAATAAGAAAGAGAAAAATCATTTTATGATTGCATGTACAATCATAAAATTACGGTTATGTCAAGAAACAGCATTTGTCATACCTGATGACAGATGAAATAATTAATCCAACTTGGAGCCCAAACCGGTTTCACTATGCATCTCTTTCTTCTTGGTTAAAATGCTATTTGCTTATTTGTATGAATGAGGTCATTTGGGGCAATAGTGTTGCTCCTTTTTAAAGTGATCGCATCTCCAAAAGAATTGAAAAAGTGGCCCGAAGCTTTGGAAGTTGTCTTGGCACGATCTTATGTCTTGAGCAACGGGGACCTCCATACCTGGCTGGCACTTTCCAGCTAAAGATTATCCCAGACATTTATTTGAAAACTTCCAGGGATTTTCCTCCGTCCCTGTTTATCCTTCCTTCTTCCCTTCCTTTTATCCTTTTTTCCTTCCTTCCTTCCCATTTCTTTTCTTCCTTCCTTCCCTTTTCTCCTTCCTTTTCATCCCATTTATCTTCCTTCCCTTTCTTTTCTTTCCCTTTTATTTTCCTTCCCTTTTCCCCCCTTTCCTTCTTTCCTGTTTATTTTTTCTCTTTCCTTCCTTCCCTTCATGTTTGTCTTTCCTTTCTCCCCATTTATTCTTTTTTCTTTGCTTCCTTCCTTCCTTGGTTTATCCTTCCTTCCTGTTTATCCTTTTTCCTTCCTTCCCATTTATCCTTCCTTCCTATTTATCCTTCTTCCTTTCTTTCCTTTTCTCCTTTCTTCCTTTCATCCCATTTATCTTCCTTCCTTCCCACTCTCCTTTCTTTCCCTTTTATTTTCCCTCCCTTTTTCTTTCTTCTTCTTCCCTCTTTCCTCCCTCCCTCCCTCCCTCGCATCAAAGCTCTCACAGCTGGGAAATTCCTCCTTAATTTGAGTTTGGATCAATCTTCATAAGGTTCCAACTTTCAGATTTTGTCCTCTGGAGAATAAATCCTGGCATTTGAAGATAGCTTTTATGTCTCCTTCTGCCTTCTTTAAACAAACATGTGGCTATTCTTCCACTTACAACCATTCATTGTAAGTGACTGTTCGGAGTTACGACGACACTGAAAAAAAGACTTAGGACCACTTTTCACACTTACATTCACTGCGGCATCCCCATGGCCACCTGATCAAAATTCAGACCCTTGGAAACTGGTGTGTATATATATGATAGTTGCGGTGTGAAGTGGGATCAATTGCAGTCATAAGTCAAGGACTACCTGTGTCTGTTATTTTAACCATTCTTTGTTTAAACTCGCAAGATTCATTTTTCTCACCAGGCACATGTATACATAACCCAAACTAGATTGTTGTTTCTCTGTGTCATATGATATATGTGGCTATCTGCATAATTATGTATGTATGTATGTATGTATGTATGTATGTATGTATGTCATATTTATGTAGTGTACATTGGAGGTGATCCTTTCAGAGCTGCATGCGATGAAATTTCATTTTAATTTATGCCGATTAGTGTACATTCAAAACGACAATAAATAATAATGATGATGATGATAATAATAATAATAATGTCATCTAGTCCAACCCCCTGCTCAGGCAGGAAACCCTATACCAGTGGTGGCAAACCTATAGCATAGGAGCCCTCTTTGTGGGCACATGCACCGTCTCCCCAGCCCCGCCTCCTCCCACAGCCCCCTCACCAGCAGCCCCCCCCCGGGGGGTTGCCCCTGGGTAAAGTCCACACGAAGCGCAGCCAAGGACATGGTAGCCGGGGACAAAACTCCGCCCTTGCGTCCCATCGTGTGCAGATGATGCTGCTGGGCACGGGCGGAGGGTGTGGCTTCCATGGAGCTGATAGGCTACCTGGGTAATCTGTGGCGGGCTGTGGAGGTGATGGGTGACCCAGTGGGCAGGGAGAAGCAGGAATGGGGATGGGGGGGCAGTTTTGGGGCACTCAGTCTCTAAAAGGTTCGCCATCACTGCCCTAAACCATTTCGGACAAATGGCTGTCCAGTCTCTTCTTAAAAACTTCCAGTATTGGAGCATTCACTGTTTCTGGTAGGCAGGTTGTTAATTGTTAATTAACAATTAACAATGGTTAATTGTTCTAACTGTCAGGAAATTTCTCCTTAGTTCTAGGTTGCTTCTCTCTTTGGTTAGTTTACATCCATTGCTTCTTGTCCTGCCTTCAGGCGCTTTGGGGAATAGCTTGACTCCCTCTTCTTTGGGGCAGCCCCTGAGATACTGGAACACTGCTATCCTGTCCGCCCTCGTCCTTCTCTTCATTAAACTAGACATACCCAATAAAGTTATTATTCTCTTCTAAGCTATAGCTGCCAAGGGTCATCATCTTAGTAGTTGGACCACTATGCCTTCCTTCCTGGTCTTCGCTTTTCTTCTTGCATGGTGGCTATTCAAACTGGACACCTGGCCTCCTGATGGAGAACTGCCAAGTTTCCTTTCCTGAAACTGGGAAACAAAGAGGCATCTTTTGTGTTTCATCTGATTTTTTTTAGGGCACGTGTAGTTTTTCACTTAGGGACCACAACTGAGCCCAAGATCTCTGCTACTAAGCAAGGCAGTAGCTATTAAGCAAGCTTTGCCCGGTTTTTCTACCTTTCTTGCAACAGCTGTTAAATGAACCATCACAGTTAAGTTAGTAACACAATTGTTAAGCGGATCTGGCTTCCTCTTTGATTTTGAGCGTCAGAAGGTTGCAAAAGGGGATCACGCGACCCCAGGACACTGCCACAATCATGCTGCCAAGTGTCTGAATTTTGACCACATGATCACGGGGATGCTGCAATGGTCATAAGTGTGAAAACCGGTCGTAAGTCACAATTCCCTAAAGGTGGGTCCGAAAGGTCAGAAGACCAAACCTCTGGTCCTCTTGATCAACGCAGATTGGATCCTGCAATCTTGTTGTTCATCTCCAAAGCATGAGAAAAGGAGCAACATCTCAACCACCAAAGTGACAGGAATAAGGCTGCCCCATTACAAGAAAAACCCACTAATTCTATTTTGGAGGTGCCAAAGATGCTTTTTCACAAGGCAACTGGACTTTCTTGATTTTCTTTGGAGATGGTTCGCTTCTCCTCCAAGAAGCTTCTTCAGCTCTGACCGGATGATGGGGAATGGAAATCAGAGCTTGAGAAGCTTCATGGATGGGAAGTGAAATGTCTTCAAAGAAAAAACAAGAAAGTGCAGTCGCCTCGTGAAAAAGCATCTTTGGGACAACCCTGACCTGGATGATTGAGAATCTCCATGGACATCTACTTTGGAAGCTAGCTCATTCTTTGTACTCCGACAACACACCTCCCTTTGGTTTTTCCCTCAAGCACTTCTGAATGAAACATGGTTAATAATTTTGGCTCCTGTTTCTTCAGAGAAACAATGGGACTTTAGTGGGGAACTCGTATACAAGGCCCGGTTGGCGACCTGCAGCAGCCCACATACTGTTATCACTTCCTGGGAAAAAGCAAATATGTATGTCTGGAGTTTCTGTGCAAAGAAAATAACTCAAACGAACCCCATATTTCCTTTTCAGGCTCCAATAATCTGTTTTCCGTACACGTGGTGCACAGAAAAGGCATTCAGTGGGACTATTCTGGATCAGGAAAGCTTGTAATTGAAGAGTGGGCAAATATTCCGCAGCTACAAACGCCTCAGAAATAAAAGCTGTAAAGTCAAATTCCAAAGTGAAGGTTCTTAAACTTTTCCTAACACACAGTTTTTTAAATTATGTTTTTATTTCCATTTTTCATCTGCGGAGTGTTTCTAAGACATCAAACTTTCAAGAGGGGTTGGAATTGGTCAAGTGTTATTATTTTTCTAATCTTAAACTTAGCTCCCTCTCTTTTGACTAGAGCCTGCAGATTTTTTTTTTAAAAAAAAGCTTGCTTAAAAGCTCAATCTAGTATTTTTGTATGAATTTTTTCCTCACAACCCTGAGGTTTTATTCATAATTTTGTCTATTGGATGTATTTCTTGAACATGCATACCTAATGGAAGTTCACTTACTAGTAGCACTCAACTTACAAACTTATGTTTAGCGATCATTCTGAACAATTACAAAGCACTGGAAAAAAATAATTTATGACCGTTTTTCACACGACCTTTGCAGCATCCTCATTATCATGTGATCAAAATTCAGACGCTTGGCCACTGACTCATGTTTACGACAGTTGCAGTGTCCTGGGGTGATGTGATCCCCTTTTGTGACAAGCAAAATCAATTTGTTGTTGTTAGTTGCAAAGTCATGTCCGACCCATCGCGACCCCATGGACAACATTCCTCCAGGCCTTCCTGTCCTCTACCATCTTATGGAGTCCATTTAAGCTCACACCTACTGCTTCAGTGACTCCATCCAGCCACCTCATTCTCTGTTGTCCCCTTCTTCTATTGCCCTCCATCTTTCCCAATATTAGGCTCTTCTCCAGTGAGCCCTTCCTTCTCATTAGGTGGCCAAAGTACTTGAGTTTCAACTTCAGGATCTGGCCTTCTAAGAGCAGTCAGGGTTGATCTCCTCTAGGATTGACCGGTTTCATCACCTTGCAGTCCAGGGGACTTGCAGGAGTCTTCTCCAGCACCGTAGTTCAAAGGCCTCCATTCTTTGGACTCAGCCTTTCTTATGGTCCAGCAAAATCAATAGGGAAGCCATATTCGCTTATCAGATGTGTTACTAACTTAACAACTGCAGTGATTCACTTAACAACTATGGCAAGAAAGGTCACGAAGTGGAGCAAAACTCACTTAATAACAGCCTTGCTTAGCAGGAGAAATTTGGGGCTCAACTGTGATCTTAAGTCGAGGAATATGAATGTAAACAGTGACCTTCTGGATCAGACCCCTGTCTATTTAAGTCCAGCAGTCTGTTCTCACAATCAGCAATCAACTGCCCAAGGAAGCCCACTAGCCTGCCACAAGATGGACTTCAGATGTGCTCCCACTGCCTTCAAGCCTATTTTCTAGATTTAATTTCAACCAGTCTTGTTCATATACTTACAACAGTTTGTTTGGTGACCGTTTGAAGTCAGAATGGTATGGAAAAAAGTGACTTAGGACTGTTTTTCACAGTTACTGTCAACGCTGCTAACATTGGATGTTCTTGCTTTGACAACATATGAAGATGCAGCCTTTTTCTTTCTTATGCTTTACTCTTAGAATTAGATGATGCTGTGGGAGGAGGCAGAATGTGGTGGGAGTTAGTTAGACATAACAATATTGTATTAGTGTGTGAATTCAGAGCCTGAAATAAGAGATGAAAAGAATTGGCGGGTTAGAGAACAGGAGGGAAAGCCTGCAATTCAAACTAATTGGAGAATGTGATTTATGACTGTTAATTGGAGGAGGGAATTGTGCTTTGATACTATGTGCTCAGGGGAGGGGAATTCAGATTTTGGCTTCCTCCGTGCAGATGCCATGCAACTTGAATAAAATTCTTTAAGGTAAACAATGCTGCGAAGTTCTTTGAAGAGTTTCATCTGTCGGAACCATGACAGTTACATGATCAAAATTCAGACGCTTGGCAGCTGTTTCATATTTATGACAATTGCCGTTTCCTGGGGTCATGTGATCCTCTTTTGCAACCTTCTGACAAGCAAAGTCAGATTCACATTAACGACCGTGTCACTGACTTAACAACTATAAAGATTCACTGAACAATGGTGGCAGGAAAAATCGTAAAGACGGGGCAAAACTCACTTAACAAATGTTTCACATAATAAGAGATATTTTAGGCTCAATTGTGGTCATAAGTCGAGGATTACCTGTAGTTCATTGTGAAACTCAGACAATACCCAACAATACAAATTTAACTCTTCTTCAGAGTTGGAAGATGAGGAGAAACAGAGTCTCCAGAAGTACAGCTAGTCCTTGACTTACGACATTTGAGCCCAAGATTTCTGTTGCTAAGTGAGATACATGTTAAGTTAGTTTTGTCCTATTTTATGACCTTTCTTGCCACGGTTGTTAAGTGAATCACTTAACTTCCCCGTTGACTTTGCTTATCAGAAGGTCGCCAAAGGGGATCACATGACCTTGGGATATAGCAACAGTCATAAATATGAATCAGTTGCCAAACATCTTAATTTTGATCATGTGACCTTGGGGGGGAATGCTGCAAAGGTCACAACTGTGAAAAAAGGTTATAACTCGCATTTTTCAGTGTCGTTGTAACTTTGAACAGTCATTAAATGAAATATTGTAAGTCGAGGACTGGTATAGGGTTTCCTGCCTGAGCAAGGCGTTGGACTAGAAGACAGAGGTCCCTTCCAACTGTATTATTATTATTATTATAGATCATTGCACAGTCAGCCAGATGTTCAGACTGGACTTGGCTTTTTTGTCTTCCTATGAAGTCCTTACCCAGGACCTGGGATAGGCAGATGTGGATGTTTGATGGTCTTACAGATATCGTCGCAGGATGGAAGCAGTTCCTAGTAAGGCCGCCTTTTGCAATTGACTAATAGCGAATTTGTCAATGCCAATGGTGTTCAAGTGGTGCTCCAGTTGTTTTGGAATTGCACCCAAGGAGCCTATGACTATTGGTACTACCCTTGCTTGCTTTTGCTACAGACTTTCTACTACTACTACTACTACTACTACTACTACTACTACTACTACTGCATCAAGGAAATACTGAATCATGATGAAGTCTTATGGGTCATCAAAAGTCAATTGATTTATTTTTCAAATTGTAGTCTGCTCCCCCACCTTTTGGTGTGAAGACCCAGAGTTTCTACAAAGGGTGTCCCCTAAGCCACATTTTTTAAGAAATTCAGAAAAATAGCAAAATTGAATATATAAAAACCAGACTGGTCTACATGTACAATGTGCCCACTAAGGCATCCAAAATAACCTCAGGCCATAAGATGGAAACTGTACCCATAATGCACAAAGAACTGCTTTGCACACTGGACTTACAAATACAGATCAACTACTTTAATTCAATGTTTCACACATGTTCTAAGCTAGGGAGTGAGGCAATTTTAGCTAGGATGAGTGGACGACAGCCAAACTGTTATTATCCATGCATCATATGAAGTTGTCAGTCTCTTGCTTAACAAATCAAATTATTTCATTTACGTCTATTAACGGGGTCATGTTTTCCAAATGTATAATAACAGAATTGGAAGTAACCTTGGGGGTCTTCTAGTCCAACCCCCTGCTCAAACAAGAAGTCCTATACCATCTCAGAGATATGGTTATAGAATCTCTTCATAAAAATCTCCAGGGATGGAGCGCTCACAACTTCAAGTTGTTCCACTGATTAATTGTTATCAGGAAGTTTCTCCTTAGTTCCAGGTTGCTTCTCTCCTTGATTAGTTTCTATCCGTTGCTTCTTGTCCTGCCTTCAGGCACTTTGGAGAATAGCTTGACTTCCTCTTCTTTGCGGCAGCCCTCTTCTCTTTGTTAGTCTAGACCAGGAGTAGGCCACCTTGGCTCTTTTATGACTCGTGGACTTCAACTCCCAGAATTCCTGAGCCAGCATGGCTCAGCTTGGAAACCTCTCAATTTCTCCTCAGCATGGCTGGCTCAGGAATTCTGGGAGTTGAAGTCCACAAGTCATAAAAGAACCAAGGTGGCCTACCCCTGGTCTAGACATACCCAATTTCTCTACACTTGATACTATGGATGTACGTACAAATAAATACATGTGAAAAAAACTAAGTAACTTCATGAGAAAAGCTTCCACAGCAATTAAAGAACTTAGTTGGCCTATCTCAAGAGGTGACATTTTGATTTCATCTGTTCAAACCACAGACCTTTATAAAAACTGATTTTCTGGAAACTGGAAGGAGAAATCTAAATGTTGGATTGTGAAGGTTTTTGCTTCAAATTACTGAATCAGACATATGCAGGGAATCTTTCCAAAGAGAAGCTAAGCTGTATTATTGTTCATCTCTCATCTGTACTGAGCAATTAAGAAATTAAAAGCATCTGTATTTTCAGGGGGAAATGAATCAGCAACCTAATTGGAACTCTGAAATGCTAATGGTTTAATTTCCTTGGACCTATATGTTTTTGCTATGTTAATGTAAGGACTATAGTACAAAACTGAAATATTAGCTACATGAAAAATCTAACTCTTGTTAAATAAAGTAAACAAATAAGGACTCTGAGTAGGCTTAGAGAAAAAAATCCTTCTAAACAGGATATGTCCAAATTTGCTAGTCCAGTGGTTCTCAACCTGTGGGTCGGGACCCCATTTGGGGTCGAACGACCATTTCATGGGGGTCGCCAAACAAGGCTGTCCGCCATTTTTTTCCCCTTTTCTTTGGCCACGCCCCTGGGACCCAGTGATGTATAAGTGGTTGGTGGTCACCACAACATGGGGAACTGTATTATGGGGTCGCGGCATTAGAAAGGTTGAGAACCACAGTGCTAGTCTGTCCTTCCCACACAACTCAGCCTCCTGACTAATGTCTGTTGCAAAGAAGATCTTGGTTTCTGGATGTTACAAGCTAGAAGCACCAGAACAGTGAAAGTGTCTTGGTAAAACAGAATGGTGAAGAATATACTGTATCCTTGAAACCAAACTGGGAATACAGGAATACATAAGTCAATCCTTGACTTATGATCCCAATTTAGCCCAAAAATTTTATTGCTAAGCAAGACAGTTATTAAGTGAGCTTTGCCCCATTTTACGCCCTTTCTTGCCACAGATGTTAAGTGAGTCACTGCAGTTGTTAAGATAGTAACATGGTTGTTAAGTGAATCTGGCTTCCCCCATTGACTTTGCTTGTCAGAAGGTCGCAAAAGGGGATCACTTGATCCTGGGACACCGCAACTGTCATAAATATGAGCTAATTACCAAGCCTCTGAATTTTGATCACGTGACCATGGGGATGCTGCAACTGCCGTTAGTATGAAAAACAGTCATAGCTCACTTTTTTCAGTGATGATGTAATTTCGAACAGTCGCTAAACAAGCGGTTGTAAGTCAAGGGCTACCTATGCAAGTCTAGGAACTGAAAGTCCAGCTACATTAGGTAAATTCATAGGAGAGATGGTGGCCTTTCACAAATCTCATTCCTAAACTATTTAGGAAATTGGACACTTTGTTAAGTAAACTTAGCTGGTACCAATGAATATTTGTAACTCAGGGTTGAAATGAGGGGTCCTTATTTCAAGGACTTGAAAACAAGCTTGCTTGTTTTCTTGCAGACGTTTCATTACCTTAACAAGGTAAGTTGCCTAGTTAGGATAATGAGACGTCTGCAAGGAAACAAGCAAGCTCAGAGAGCACCAAGGATCCCTCAAACTTAGCTGGATTCCAGGGACATCATAGATCCTTCTGAAACTGTTTATTCTGAACTATGGGTGAGATGTTTTGAGCAATCCAAAACTAATCCAACTTGGAACTGACCCACTGCAAGGGTGGGATCATAAAACATGCCCAGAACAATGGGAACAGCCCCACTAAGTTTCTACTTTGGACAGCCTTAGAAGACTTCTCTTCCAAAATGTTGTTTTTTAATGCTATTTCTTTAACTCCAAAACAATGCTTTCCTAACACCTGGAATACTGCAACCAATTTTGGGCACCATACCACAAAAAGGATGTTGAGACCTTGGAAAAAGTTCAGAGAAGAACAACTAGAGTGATCCAAGGCCTGGAGACTAAAACATGTGAACGGCTGCAGGACTTGGGTTTGCTAGTTTAAAGAAAAAGAAGAAATAGGGGTGACATGATATAAGTATTCCAGTATTTGAAGGGCTGCAAAAAAAAAAAAAGGTGCCAAATTATTTTCCAAAGCACCAGAGGGCAGGACAAGAAACAATGGTTGAAAACTGAACAAAGAGAGAAGCAACTTAGAATTAAGGAGAAACTTCCTAACTGTGAGGATAATTAACCAGTGGAACAGCTTGCCTCCAGAAATCGTGGACGCTCCATTACTGGAGGTTTTTAAAAAGAGACTGGACAGCCACTTGTCTGAGATGGTATAGGTTCTCCTGCTTGAGCACGGGGCTGGACTAGAAGACCTCCAAGGTCCCTTCCAGCTCTATTCTATTCTATTTGATGTCAGAACCTCATTTTTGCTTCCTTTTAGTTGGACAGTGAAGGAGTTACAGTCAAGGATCTGAAGGGGTTGACTGAGCTGGATGGATGATTAAAATCACCATCATCTTCATAATAAGGCAGTAATATTAACAACGAAAGATTTATCATATTAAAACGAAGGCTTCTGCTATGAAATGTAATTCATGTTCCTTTGAATGACAATTAGATTGAAGTTCCTTTTTGCAACTATTTTGTACTATTTTGCAACTAACTGGCTCCATTAATGTTTCAGAACACAAATAGCACCTGAGGACAAATTCAGAAGTCCTGTCCTTAAGGCTCAAACATACAGGTGGCAACAGCATCCACAGGGAACAGTCAAAATCCATAATATGCAGAAGGGCTTTTCTGATGCCACCACCTCTTCTTTTGAACATGTCTTCAGATCAACACAAAAGCAAAAGAAATGCACCACGATACTCATTTTCTGCCATCATTTTGGTCTTGATCACCCCAACAATACCAACATGATATAGTGGTTAAAGCAGTGTTTCTCAACCTTGACAATTTGAATTTTGCGGACTTCAACTCCCAGATTTCCCCAGCTAACACAGCCCAAATTCTGGGAATTGAAGCCCATCCATGCTGGCTGGGGAATTCTGGGAGTTGGTCTGGGAGTTGGGAAGTTCTGGGAATCGAAGTCCACTCCAAGTATCCGAGGGGCTGCCACAAAGAAGAGGGGGTCAGGTTGTTCATCAAAGCACCAGAGGGAAGGGTGAGAAACAATGGTTGGAAACTGATCAAAGAGAGAAGCAACCTGGAATTAAGGAGAAACTTCCTGACAGTGAGGACAATTAACCAGTGGAGCAGCTTGCCTCCAGAAGTTGTAGGTGCTTCATCTTTGGAGGTTTTAAGAAAATAATAATAATAATAATAATAATAGTAGTAGTAGTAGTAGTAGTAGTAGTAGATAGGTAGACAAAATGCCAAATCCAGTCTGAACATCTGGCTGACTGTGCGATGATCGATAATAATAGTAGTAGTAGTAGTAGAAGTAGTAGTAAAGTTGGAAAGGACCTTGGAGGTCATCTAGTCCAACCCCCTGCTCAGGCAGAAAACCCTACACCATTTCAGACAAATGGCTGTCCAGTCTCTTCTTAAAAACTTCCAGTGTTGGAGCATTCACTGCTTCTGGAGGCAGGCTGTTCCACTGATTAATTGTTCTCACTGTCAGGAAGTTTCTCCGTAGTTCTAAGTTGCTTCTCTCCTTGATTAGTTTCCACTAAAGACTGCACATTCACATGTCTGAGATGGTATATGTTCTCCTGCTTGAGCAGGCGGCTGGACTAGAAGACCTCCAAGGTCCCTTCCAGCTCTATTTTATTCTAAGTCGAGAAACATGTTGGCTTGGGAATTCTGGGAGTTGAACTTCACACATCTTCATGTTGCCAAGACTGAAAACCACTGGGTTAAGGTGATGGAGCAGAATGGGGAAAACAAATCCATTCTCGGTTATGGAAATTCCCAGAAGGGATCAATCAGTCCACCCTATCTGCTTGGGTTGTGGTTGCACGAAAGCAAAATAAAAATTAACAACAACAACCACAACAACAACAACAAAAATCCAGAATCCCGCTTATGTTGCTTTGACTCTCAGGTGGAATGCAAATCCAGCAAGTCCTGTATAGGATAGGAAAGTTGAGATATTACAGTATTACAACTCTGCAGGCCATTTAATAGCTCCTCCGAGAACGAGAGGATTCCAACAGAAAATCCCAGCTCCGATTCAGATCCAAGAAACAATTTGTCCTGCTAAGGAACAAACAACTTTAGCATGTCCCTGACGCAAGTCAGAAGGAGTTGCATTCTGTGGCATTTTTCAAGTCTAACATGCAAGTTTCAAGTTCCGTCAGCCTCTCGCCTGCCCGATCCTGGTCTCCAGTGGCTGGCTCCAATCTCTGGAGTTAGAAAGCAGTTCTTTTCAGCCTTTATGAACGTGGCACAGTTGTGGGTTTCTGTCTACTGGAAATTAAAGCACGTTCAGGAGACGGGAAACCCCGAGACATCAAGACTATATAGAAGACGGAGGACATAAAAGGGTCTTTCAGTTTTCCAAGAGAACAGAAGCACCTTCAACTTTCAAACGAAGTCTCCAAAGATCCACACGAACCCCCAGCAGAAAATCTCAACTCTTACTAGTAATTTTTTTTTTTTTTTGCTTTTTCCATATGTTCCCAAAACTCATATCCAATCCTGATTGGATGTGAAGTGGGCAGATGTGTGATATTCAACTTCCAGAATTCTCCAACTAGCAAGCACAGACTTCAATTCCCAGAATTCTCTAACGCAGTGGTTCTCAACCTGTGGTTCGGGACCCCATTTGGGGTCGAACGACCATTTCACGGGGGTCACCAAACAAGGCTGTCCGCCATTTTTCCCCCTTTTCTTTGGCCACGCCCCTGGCACCCAGTGATGTATAAGTGGTTGGGGGTCACCACAACATGGGGAACTGTATTATGGGGTCGCGGCATTAGAAAGGTTGAGAACCACTGCTCTAACCAGCACCACAGACAGGTTAAATCTCCCAGCATTCCCCAGCCTCAACTCCCAGCATTCCCCAGCTGGCATGCAATGAGCCTCAACTGTGAACATAAATCGAGGACTATCTGCACCAAGAAGAACCACAGATATTTTTTGCAGCAATTTAGGCTCATTCTCTTCATTCAGACTATCTACAAGTTGAAACCGAAATAAGTGAAATAAGAAACATGTGACTGTCCTAGACCAAGCCAAGTCCAAAAATGTCAGGGAATTTCTGATAGATCAGCCCTCAATAGACACATAGATATTAACAACATCTATAGCAGTGGTGGTGAACCTATGGCACGAACCTCTGTGGGCACACATGCCATTGCCCCAGCCTCACTTCCCCCATGACCCCCTCCTCACCAGCAGCCCCCCTGGAGGAGAGTCGCCCCCCCGAGCGTGGCCCACACAGAGCAGCGTAGCCAAGGACATGGCAGCCAGGCAGCGTAGACAAGACTCTGCCCTCACGCCCCATTGCGTGCGGTTGATGCTGCGAGGTGCGGGCAGAGGATGTGGCCGCCATGGCACTGCTGGGCTGCCTGGGCAATCTGTGGCGGGCCCTGGAGGTGGTGAGTGACCCTGCGGGCAGGTAGGGTGGGGGATGGAGTGGGGGCGGGGCAGAGGGTGGAGCAGGGGCGGGGCCAGTTTTTGGCCACTCCGTCTCTAAAAGTTTCGCCATCACTGATCTATAGACTGCAAAAAGGACTGTCACCCAGCCCAAAAGGGAACAAAAAGCACTTTTCTACCAGCAATCAGCACCCAGATCAGCATAGATTAACTCCAAGGTTAACATCAGATCAATGATCAGGTAAACAATACCTCAATCAAGAAATTGCCAAAGAAGCCAACAGCAAACAGCCCAAATAATCTCTAAGACCATCCCCATTGACAGGGCAAGCCACTATAAACTGATAGCAAAATGCTCTCCTTACCAGCACTGATGATGTTACCAAGTTTGGATAATGAAATGTCTGCAAGAAAACAATCCAGCTCAGAGAGCACCAAGGACCCCTCTTAAAATAAGTTCTTTTTGCTGCATTAACTGTTCACAGTATCCAGAAACCAAACCGAGACCTGTCAATCACTAAGGTCACCCTTCCATTTTCAACCCCAATCAATGAAATCACAACAATAATCCATTTTTCCGACACTGAAAAAAACCCACATATACTCCCCAGAGCTATTGATAATTCTACTTAGTTATCTTAGTTATTGATAACTCTACTTATTTCTGAATATATTAATTCCTGGAAAATAAGCAGTTCACTTCTGCCCCCCTTTAATTCCAAAATCATAATCCCAAATGGCAAACCTTTTCTCAATTCACCCAAAATGTAGACTGGAATCAGCAGTAAGCCCTGAACATGGGGTGTAGAAAATATAGGGGGGAAAAATAATATTTTTGCTAATTCTTTCTAACATATGACTGCATGTAACAGAGCTATGAAGACTGATGGCTTGCAGAATTCCCAGAAATAAGTTCTGAGAATCACAGTGGAACTGAGTTACGACTATCCATGCATAGGATGATGCTGTTTGTGAAATTAAATGGAAATAGCATTTTATGAGGTTCAGACTGGAGTTTTTCATTGTTTGCTAACTCAATGGATTGCTCTAAGCTTGCTGGCTGGGGAATTCTGGGAGTTGAAGTCCACATACCTTCAACATGCCAAGGAAGAGAAAGACTGTGTCTAATTCCTAATACAAATAGTCCTTGACCTAACGACCATAATTGAGCCTAAAATTTCTATTGTTAGGTGAGATATTTATTAAGTGAGTTTTGCTCCGTTTACGGCATTTCTAGCCACAGTTATTAAGTAAATCACTGCAGTTGATAAGTTAGCAACTGGTTGTTAAACAAATCTGCCTTCCCCATCGATTTTGCTTGTCAGAAGATCACAAAAAGGGATCATATGACCCTAGGACACTGCAATGATCATAAATATGAATCAGTTGCCAAGTATCTGTATTTTGATCATGTGATCATGGGGATGCTGCAAAGGTCGTGTAAAAAACAATCATAAGTCACTTTTTTTCAGTTCCATTGTAAGTCAAGTCAAGGACTACCTGTATTTCATCAAAAACCAGATTGAGAAGGAGGAGAAAAGAAGAAGGACAAGTCCCATGATAAAATGCGAAACAAATATCCTATTTAAATTCAGATTTTATTTTTTTAGAAAAGCAAACCCCAACACATCAAAAACACTTGTTTCCTGCAATAAAGAGCTTGTAACTCAGAGAAGGATCACCGCATGCAATCCAGCCAGTTTATCCTCAAGAAATCCCAAGGTTGTGAAGTTGACAAACATCGTGGAATAAGGCAACGCTGGAATACTGCATGGAAATGTGGCGAGGTGACCCAAAGATTTTGGCTTAGTAGAAAAGAAAAGGCAGTGATCGTAACCTGAAATATGCATCTAATTATTCCCAGCGTCCACAAGGGTTTAGTTTCACCTCATCTACACATCAAGCAGATTCATGCATTATTCATTTTGCTGGACCAAAGCAAAATGTTGCCGAGTTATGGCTGTTGTACTGAACCAGAGGCTGATCGGGCCAAGTGTTCTGTGTGACACGGCAGCTGATCCGATGCATTTGATGAACTTTCCAGTGGAGAGAAGACAGCATCCTTTGCATTGGTCCTGAATCAATTAGTCACCTTTCCTGCAAGCTATGAAACAATGCAGCACTGCAATATTTTCATATTTATTATCAATAAATTTATGTGCTGCCCATCTTGTCCAGAGATTAATCTTGGCAGCAGATAAAATTAAGTTTTATACCTCACTTTTACTCTGGTTGCCTCTTTTCTGCTCTTCTCTTTTTCCAATTCTGCAACATCTTTTTTTCAGACGTGGTAACCACAGCTGCATGCAATCTTCCATATTGTTCTAATGCAGTGATGGCGAACCTTTTAGAGACCGAGTGCCCAAACTGCAACCCAAAGCCCACTTATGCATCATCAGGTGCTGGGTGGGTATGGCCTATTGGGTGGGCGTGGCTACAGTGGTAACGGCAGACTGGGTGGGACTAAAAAGTTCAATCAATCAATTCCAACTTTGCAAGATCTTTTTTTTTCCCACGAGAAGTTGAAATTGATTGATTGAACTTTTTTTTTTTTTTGCAAGTGACAGTGAAGGCCTAAAGTGAAAAGGTTTTATAAAACCCAGCTGAAGGCCTAGGACTGGGCGACGGCGCGAATGCCCACAGAGAGGGCTCTGAGTGCCACCTCTGGCACCCGTGCCATAGGTTCATCACCACTGTTCTAATGGTTGATTTATATAAAGCCATGACCACTACTGGTATACATATTCCTCGAGTTACAATGGTTCATTTAGTGACCATTCAAAGTTACAATAGCACTGGAAAATAAGTGACTTATGGACCATTTTCCATACTTTTATGACCATTGCCGCATCCCTATGGTCACGTAATCAAAATTCAGATACTTGGAACATGACAGTTGCACCATCCCAGGGTCACGTGCCCCCCTTTTGCCACCTTAATCATGTCATTAAACTTAACAATTGCAACAGAGGCAAGCCAAGTCGTAAAATGGGACAAAACTCACTTAACACATGTCTCACTCAGCATTAATTAATTAATTTTGGGCTCAATGGTGATCGTAATTTGAGGACTAGCTGTACCTCCTTTGATGTTTCAATTGTTCCCAGAGGATTTTTAGCAAGTTCTAAGTTTGTTTTATTAACAGCATACCCAGGTTTGATATTTGCTTTCAGCTGATATTTTCATGCCAAGTTCTGTTTCCTGATCAGCTTGTAAACAAATCAATGCTGACCAGTCAGCTTTGCCCTTCCCATTAACCTACCTTTTCACGTTAAAACCAAGGAGTCAACAAACTATGGTTTCTTTAACCAGAGCTGAATGCAAAAGGTAGGGTAGCCTGGTTACCTATCACCTGAAACTGAAACCAACTTGCCCTTGCACAGTTGAACTTGATACACACTTTGACCTAGAAATTTATTTATGAGATATCTCCAGCAGTTGATTGAAAAAGCAAGAAAAAAAAATCTGGTGCTTGTTCAGAATTCCAGTATTATTCCCACCCCACCATCAAGCCCAGAGCTTTCAAAGTCATCATTATGATACAAAAAAAAAAAAATCTAAATATTACTGCTAAGTTGTTTCCCTTTCTTTCATCATTCAAGGAATTTTTTCTGAGCATTGCAAACCTACAATGTAAAACAGAGGTTTTTTTGGTTTGTTTTTTTAAAAAAGTCATTCCATCCAATAAAATAAAATAAAATAAAATAAAAAGCCCGGTAAACTATTTTTCTTGGCACAGGTTGATTTCCAAGCAGTCCTCAAATTGGCCAATTCTTAATTTTCCTGTGCAGATTTCTTACTTTAAATCTCAGCAGCCAACGTTACATATGTAAAGAAGTGTATGTTTGTATGTGTGTTTGTGTGTGTGTGTATGTGTACACACACACACACACACACACACACATTTACACCATTAATAAAAACTGCTAGGGTTCAGGGCAGTCCACAAAGTGCATTTTTGGAGACAGTGGCCTGAAACAGCTTGAATTTGTGTTTTTGGAGAGAAGATCGTAATTTATTAGTTCTCTCTTTTGAAACAGGAAGAACCTTACTTGAGGCTTCAGCATCCAAAATAAAAGCAAATTCTCCATGCAAAAACTCTGCTGCAATCAACATCTGTCTTTTGCAGGGCCCAAAATCTTGGTTGCCAACTTTTTAACTCTCTGCCCCAGAGATATTATTTAAAGGCGCAGCTTATTTTACTTTCCTTCCCAGCTCTGATGCTAACCTCTCCCATTACAAAGACAGCGATGAATTATTTGGAGAGGGAGAAGAAACGGAGGGAAATAATAAACCAAGGAAAGTTCTCCAAGCGTGAGGAAGATGGCAAAGTATTCGCCAGCATGTCCATCCACCCAGAGATTTCTGAAGCACAGCTTCACACGACTCGCTAGCCTCGAATGGGGAGCTTCACCTCTCAGCCGGCCGTGTGAATGCATGTTAAGAGTCAAGAAAGAGGGGCAGGAGTGGAAGGGAGTGAACCATTTTACACAACCACAATGCAAAACCTGTGCACTGAATAATCCAGCAGCAAGAAGGGGAAAAGAGACCGCGTGATGCCACTTCCCAAGATTAAGCCTGAAATTTCACGTCGAGCTACGGATCCATCCAGGCTTACCTTTTTTTCTTGCTCAGAGTTCGCCCTTCGCTTCGTCAGCTGCGCGGCGATTCCGTGTCCCGTAGGCAAAAACTTGAGACCGGGGATGATGGGGCGCAGAATCAATCAACAAGGCCCCCCTCCCCTGGCAGAGGCAAATAGGGGCGGGGGAGTAGGAAGAAGAGGAGGAGAAGGGGAGGGGGCAACTGCCCCGCCAGAGCGGCACCGGGACGCGTTTCCTGGAAAGGGTCTCTCCCTCCTCTTTCTCGTCCAGGAGAAGAAAAAGAAAGTAGTTTCCAAGCTATAAAACTCTTCCTAGACTCACGGCAAGGGGGTGGGTGGGGAAGGACCAAATGCCCTAGTTTCCTGCTTTCCAAAAAAAAAGGGGGGGGGAATTGCAAAGGAGGCGAGGGACAGAAAAGGGGGGAAAATGTGTGTGTGTGGGGGGAGAGAGACAGGAGTTCGGAAGCGAAAAAAATGTTGCAGAGAAAAAGAAACAAGGAAAAACTTTCCGCCCAGCGCAGCTGCACAGCGCGGAGCGCAGAAGGAAGGGGGACCAGGGCAGCAGGAAAGGATGACGTCAAAGGAGGCGGCAGCCAATGGGCGCCCAGCACGCTTTGGCAATCGCGTTCTGAGGCTGCGTTCGCTTGGGCGGCCGGCGGGGTGGATTGGGGACCACGAGGAGGTGGATCGGATCAGACATCCTCGCCAGGTTTTTGGCTGTGGGGGCTAAAAAAAGATCGATCTGCCCTTCTCTGCGTTCGAGAGGATTCCGAAGTGAAAGGGAATGAGTTGATTCGGATTAAAGGCTGGCTGAGGGCAAGAGTCGATCCGGAGTGAAAGTGGAAGGATGCCATTGGGAAATAAGGAAATACTCTCAGCCAGCAGTTTCAAAGTGGTGTTTTTCCACAAAGGTTGGCACAGTCGGTCTCCTGCAGATCTTCAGTTGGGGACATCATGCCTACTAATAAACAGGTAGTCCCTCGACTTATAACAGTTCGTTTAGTGACCGTGTCAGTGGCACTGGAAAAAGTGACTTATGACCCCTTGTCACACTTACAACCATTGTAGCATCCTCATGGTCATGTGATCAAAATTTAGATGTTAGGCCACTGGTGGCGAACCTATGGCACGGGTGCCAGAGGCGACACTCAGAGCCCTCTCTGTGGACACATGCGCCATGCCCTGGAGATGGCAACCGTCGCTCTTCAACCAGCCCCGCTAACTCGCTGAGGTCCCATGTGGCCGGATGCATCCCAGCATGGCTGGTTTCCCTCCCCCCCCCCGTCCCATCCCTTCTGGCCTCGCATGCTCTCCTCTTCCTGGGTACAACCCACTGCATCGCCTCCTCAGCTGCTGGCCGTCCATCCAGCTCAAAGGACGCTTCTCTGAACTGCTGGCAGCGGGCTGCGGAGCCTCAGAGTGCACCAGGCGAGGGGCCAGCAGGCTGTGGCTGCTGTTGGACATTGTTGGCCCCCCATGCGCTCACTGGCCTCTGTGTGTGGGGCCGATGGTGTCAGACAGCAACAGCCCCTGCCTCACCTTGCCTTGCAACAATGGCACCTCCGCCCTGCCTCGCCTTGCCTCACCACGCAGGATGAGACTCCTGCCCACCACCCCATCTGCCGGAGAGCCCCTGCATCTCCCCCAACCCTGCCCAGCCCCCACAGGCGTCCCTCCCCATGAGCAACATCGGGGTGACTGTTGAGTCCGTGGCGGGAAAACAGACACGAGAAGCAGCTGGAGTTCTCAGGTTTCTTTATTCAGCGTTCAGCTTACAGGTAGATGGCTTCTGGCACGCCCAAACGCTTTGCAGCCTCTTATATAGGCAACTCCCGGGTAAAAGTGTTACTTTTCCCGCGCCAGCGCCCGCGCATGCGCACGGCGCTGGCGACAGCCTGTCTGGTCCCGGGCCGCTTTGCACCTGCCCGGGACTGCCTGCAAACGCCCGAGCCGTTTGCAAGGCTCGGGACATAACACCCCTTTCCCCCGGGCTAAAACTACTACCAACATACAACATTTATTCTATACAACGTTCTGCTCCCCAGTGCTCCCACTGTTCACTGGCCTTTGCCTGGCCAGCAATGTTATGTAATCCTCTAGGTACTTAGGAGATTTCTTTGCCCTCTGTGACCTTCTCAGCTCTGGGTTACTAGCAGAAGTTCCCTGACTGAAGGGAGATGTGAGCTGTTCTCCTTATTTTGCCTTGGTGCCTTCCAAGGACTGTGCCCCGATGCCTGGCCTGCTTGCTTGCCCACCGGGCTCGTCAGGCCAGGGCTTCTGTCACTATGTGACCTGGTTGACCTGCCTAGCTGTAGACCCTCGGGCCCCTTGAAGTGATAGCCACTGCTGGGCGTCTCTGTAGAACCTCCTAGGTCAGTCCAAGACCTGTCAGGAGGCTGTCCATTCCCTGAACCCCGTTCTGTGTTCGGGCTTGTGTGGGTTTCTGTACTTTCCCAAAACTCAGGTGTTCCCTGATTTGTGCTAGAAGTGTTGTAGTCGGGACTTGGTTCCTCGACTATCTCTGTGTATGTTTGACCCCCCCTGTAGGATTTGGGGTAAGGTCAGGCCAACTTTGGGGATTGTGTGCCAGCTCTCTTGCGGGGAATGATTTGTTGGGATGCTCCCGGGTTTCCTCCCTGGCTGGAGTGCTGTGTGATGTGTATGGAAAGTGAGTATGCCCCCGGGGTAACTCCCTGGCTGGAGTAGGCGTGAGTGCCTATTGTGTGGGTAAGCTCCATGAATTCCTTTTCGGAGCAATTGCGGAACCCTGGGATGGGCCGTTTGTGGCTCCTTCAGTGGAGATGGACAGTAGCTCTTGCCCTTCCCTTTGCTCCAAAGGGTCCCCCTCCCCCCCTGGAAAAGACCCAGGAGTCTCAGTTGGAAGATGCCGCCTAGGGCGGAGTTGATCAATGTGCCTGTGCAGGACACGACCGTTGTCCAAGGCTACCTCGTAGGATAGAGGACCAGTGACCCTGGAAACAGAAGCGGGGACCCATGTATGACCAGGCCCGTAATTGCGAGTCCAGACCGGGGCACCCACAAGTAATTGTCTCGGTGCCCTAGGATGTGGGGTAGATGGAGGCAATCTGTCAGGATGCAACCGGTCAAGCTTAGTAGTAAGTTGACGCCCCCAACGAAGTTCAGCTGGACTTCTCCCTGTAGAAGTGGACGGTGTGGTGCGATAAGAAAGGAGAAAGTCAGCCAACCTGTGATGCCAGTCCCCGTAGGTGAGTCTCTTCAAGGCGTCCTTTGTGATGCGCACATACGTTCAGCCATACCGTTGGTGGATGGGTGAAAAGGTGCAGATGTGGCATGACGAATCAGGTTTGCCTGTAAAAAGCTTGGAATTCGGAGGAAGTGAATTGAGGGCCGTTGTCGGACACAATGACATCTGGCAGCCCGTGTGCAGCAAAAATCCCCCTCAGTACCTGAATAGTCTTTGCAGTGGTGGTGGATGAGACAGGCACAACCTCAAGCCATTTTGAATGGCTGTCAACAAGGACCAAGAAGAACTGGCCCTGAAAGGGCCCAGCATAGTCAATGTGCACCCTAGACCATGGGGACTGTGTTTCCTCCCATCTATGCACAGGAGCTTGGGGCATCTCTGGGCGAGATCGTTGGCACAGGTGGCATGCATGCACCTTAGCCTCAATATCTTTATCTAAAACAGGCCACCACAAGTGGCTGCGTGCAAGAGCCTTCATACGAACAATGCCAGGATGACCCTCGTGGAGGGAATCTAAGACCCTAGTCCTCATTGAGGTGGGAACGACAACTCTGTTTCCCCAAAGCAGACAACCCTGAGAAAGGGACAGCTCGTTTCTTTTGGACCAGAAACTCTGAAACTCAGGACTAGGGCAGTGCTCAGGCCAACCAGACAAAACCCAGGAACGGACACGTGAAAGTGTGTGATCTGTACCTGTTTCAGCGGCAACATCCCTGGCACTAAGAGGGAGCTCGGGCAAGGCTTGGATTGATAGAATGTTGACAGCTGGCGCGGGTCAGCTTCTACTACTGGCAGAGGCAACTACTGAGGCCATCAGCATGGCCCATTTCTTTCCCAGGCTTGTGGAGTAAGGAAAAATCATATGCAGACAAAAAAATAGACCACCTAAGCATTCTAGGGGAAATGATGTGGGGAGTCTGCTTACGTGTGGTAAACAGTCCCAGCAGAGGTTTATGGTCAGTGAAGACCGTGAAATGCCTGCCATATAGAAAGTCGTGGAATTTTTTAATTCCAGCAACAACAGCCAGAGCCTCCCTGTCTATCTGAGCGTAGTTGCGCTCGGCAGAAGACAGTGTTCTGGAGTAGTATGCAATAGGAACCTGAGTTCCATCAGACCTGAGGTGACTCAGGACAGCTCCAACCCCGTAGGGGGACGCATCACAAGCGATGCACACAGGAAGAGACTCGTTGAAATGTGCAAGAACACTGTTAGAAGTGAGCAAAGTCTTGACTTCTTTAAAGCAAGCCTCATGCGCATGTGACCATTGCCACACAGCTTGTTTGTCTAGTAGCCTGTGAAGAGGCTCAGCTACACTAGCTTTATGTGGAAGAAAAGAATTGTAGAAATTCAGGAGGCCTAGGAAGGCCTGAAGTTCGGCCTTGGACTTTGGCCTGGGTGCTTCTAAAATAGCAGTTAGTTTGGATTCAGCAGGGTGAATCCCAGCAGCATCAATTTTGAATCCCAGAAATTCAGTAGAAGGCACCCCAATCTTGCATTTGTCTTTTTTGAGCTTGAGGCCTGATTTCCTGAATCTTAACAGGACAGCCCTAAGCCTCTCAGCTAGAATGTGTGTGGAGTCTCCTGCAATCAAGACATCATCAAAGTAGGGGCAAACCCCTGGTATACCTCGTAGTGTGTTTTCCATCACACTTTGGAAAATCCCAGGAGCGACATTCACTCCAAACTGTAGCCTTTTTACCTTAAAGGCTCCCCTGTGGGTCACAATAGTCTGAGCTATGGCAGCATCATCATCAACAGGCAGCTGTTGATATGCTTGAGCCAGGTCAAGCTTTGCAAAAACACGCCCCCCCCCCTTGAGGGAGGCCAGGATGTGGCTGACCACAGGAACAGGGTAGGCATGTTGCTGCAATGCCTTATTAAGTATGCATTTGTAATCAGCACAAATGCGAATGTCCCCATTTGCCTTTAGAGGCGTGACAATGGGGGTCTCCCAAGGGCTGGAGTCAACAGGTTCTAGAACTCCCTGTTGGATTAGTTTGTCTAACTCAGTGTCAATCTTACTCTTTAAAGCAAAAGGGACCCTTCTTGCTTTAATTCTAATGGGAGTGACAGTGGGGTCTAGCTTTAAGGACACAGGTGTTCCTTTGAATGTGCCCAGCTGGGGGCTGAAAACATCTGCAAATTCTTTGCAGACTTTCTGTAGGTCGAGTGTTTGTAAACTGTTGAGTCCTGTGACGTGTATCCCCAGGGCCTCAAACCAATCGAGTCCTATGAGACTCGTTCGTTCACCCCCTACTACTAATAAGTCTAGTGGACCTTCAAAACTCTTGTATTGCACATTAAGGGTGGCCTCCCCCTTAATACACACTCTTGAGTTTTGAAAATCTGTCAATACAATATCAGAAGGCCTTAACTTGGCCTTAGTCCCACTACTGGAACAGATCTTCCTAAATGTATGCAAGGAAATGATGGAAAGGGCAGACCCTGTGTCTAGTTCCATAGATAATGGAACCCCTTGTAGCTTCACTTTGAGTGACAGCTTTTTCTTAATGGGCTTGTGTGTGCCTGTCCTACAGATGCTTCTTCGCGAAGCGCAAAAACCTACCCTATTCTGGCTGGGGAATCTGGTACCTTTCAGGCGCAGTTCTTCCTGAGGTTGTACCTTTCGTCGGCCCAGACACACAGCTGCAATGTGTCCTTGTTTGCCGCATGCCCGGCAGGTAGCGGAGCGGAACTTGCAGTCGGTTCTCCTGTGGCGACCTCCACAGCCGATGCACTTGAGCGGAGCTGAAGAGCTTCCCTTCTGATTTTCTTCCTTCGCGGGGTGTAGACGGTCGACTTCCTCGTCCGGATCCTCCTCGGAGTTTCGTTGGATGTCTTCCTGGTGCACGGATGCACCCTCTGGACTGTTTCTGATCGGCCGCATGTTCTTGACAGCGCCGCCTGCTGCTTCTTCTGCGGTGACTTCCGTTAAGGCATCTTGGAAGGATAATTCTTCCTTAGCGAAAAGTCTCTGTTGTAGCTCTCGATGCCTTAAACCGCACACGAATCGGTCCCTCAGTCGTTCCTCGAGGTCCTTGAACTCGCAGTGCTTGGCGGCCTTCCATAATGCGGCGATGTATTCCTTGGCTGACTCACCGGACCGTTGATCCCTCTGTTCGAAGGTGTGGCGCCATGCGATGACAGACACCTTGGGGTGGAAGTGCTACTTCAGCAGCTTCTTCAGGTCTGCGTAGCTTACAGATTCTACTGGAGCAGGTGCTGCAAGGTTTTCTGCGATTTCGAAGGCGTCCTGGCCGCAACGCAAAGCAGGGTGGCAGCCTTCAAGCTATCTTCCCTCACTTGGTTTGCCTTGAAGTAGTTCTCCATCCTGGATACGTAGGACTCCCACCGCTCTGGATGTGAGACGTCGAATTCCGAAAGCCTTCCGATTTTCGCCATCTTCAAATCTTCAGGAGACGGGTCTATCAGCCAGCCTACCCCCGAATGCGCACCGGATTGGCGGGCAGCTGCCGAGTCGACGCTGTTCCTCTTTCGCCGCTCAGGACTCCTTGGGTCAGCTTACACTTCTTCCTTTCCAGGTAGTGCAAGGCATCCCACCTTCGTCGCCAGTGTTGAGTCCGTGGCGGGAAAACAGACACGAGAAGCAGCTGGAGTTCTCAGGTTTCTTTATTCAGCGTTCAGCTTACAGGTAGATGGCTTCTGGCACGCCCAAACGCTTTGCAGCCTCTTATATAGGCAACTCCCGGGTAAAAGTGTTACTTTTCCCGCACCCGCGCATGCGCACGGCGCTGGCGACAGCCTGTCTGGTCCCGGGCAGCTTTGCACCTGCCCGGGACTGCCTGCAAACGCCCGAGCCGTTTGCAAGGCTCGGGACATAACAGTGACCATGCCCACCTTGGCCACACCCCCCCAGTCTGCCATGACCACCACAGCCACCCCCACCTGGCACCTGGCGATAAACAAGTGGATTTTGGGTTGCAGTTTGGGCACTTGGTCTCTAAAAGGTTCGCCATCACTGTGCTAGGCAATTGACTCATATTTATAAGGCTGCAATGTCATGTGATCCCCTTCCCACTTTCTGACAAGCAAAGTCAGTGGGGAAAGTCAGATTCACTTAACAGTTTTACTAACAACTACCGTGATTCTCTTAACAAACTGTGGCAAGAAAAGTTGAAAAATGGGATAAACTCACTTAACAAATGTTTCTCTTAGCCACAGAAATTTTCGGCTCAGTTGTGGTCATATGATGATCTATAACAGTGGTTCTCAACCTGTGGGTCGGGACCCCATTTGAGGTCGAACGACCATCTCACGGGGGTCGCCAAACAATGCAGTCTGCCATTTTTTCCCCCTTTTCCTTAGCTGTGCTACTCCCTTTTAGTCTATTGGCTTTTGAAAGCCAATAGAATAGACTCTCTTGAATAGAGTCTAATTCTATTGGCTTTCAAAAGCCAATAGGAATTGTCCAGGCTGTCTCTGCCCTGCTGAGCCTGCCAAAAGTCCCATTCTGCAAACGGTGCTGCACCAGTTGAGTAGTCCTCGACTTACGACCGGTTGGGGGTCACGGCATTAAAAAGGTTGAGAATCACTGATCTATAAAGATAAATACAAACAGAAATATTTATTATTTTCCACAGCAAAAGAAAAAGAGAGAGAGAGAGACAGAGATGGTTAAATTGATTGCTGTCTTCACAGAAAAGAACATATCTATCTAATTTGGAAATCGCTTCTGGATTTTGTGCTTGTGATGGGAAAAAATAAAACTTTGATTTTGCTGATTAGATAGGTTAATATCACTTTGTAATGCCTTACTGGGACCTCACTTGGAATACTGCATCCAGGTTTGGTCGCCACGATGTAAAAAAAGTGTTGAGACTTTAGAAAGAGTGCAGAGAAGAACAGCAAAGATGATTAGGGGACTGGAGACTAAAACATATGAAGAACGGTTGCAGGAATTGGGTATGTCTAGTTTAATAAAGAGAAGGACGAGGGGGGAGAATATCTCAGGGGCTGCCCCAAAGAAGAGGGAATCAAGCTATTCTCCAAAGTACCTGAAGGCAGGACAAGAAGCAACGGATGGAAACTAATCAAGATGAGAGGCAATCTAGAACTAAGGAGAAACTTCCTGATAGAACAATAAACCAATGGAGAACAGCTTGCCTCCACAAGTTGTGGATTCTTCAATAACTGGAAAAAAAACTTAAATTTTTTTTTTAGATAACCTCCTTCTCACTCTGTTATTCTGTTAGATGGGACACACAAATGGTGCTTGGGGAAGCCCTGTCTCTTGTCATTCTTGTCAATGAAAATTCTCCATTTCCGCACACGGAAAGTTCATTTGGCCACAGGGAGGCTGCCCCCACAGTCCAAATGCCCACCACTTCTTGCGGGTTTTTCCCTTTGAACCCAAGACTCCGGCTTTTTAACACACATGTCTATGGTTCTACCAGTAGATTGGCATAGCCAATGAAGAGTACCCCTACAAGTTTAGTACAGTGTCCTTGAAGCTGAGTGGGACCCAGCAGTTGCAGCACTGAAGCAGTAGAGGACTGAGAAAGCCACCCGTTCTTAGGGGCTCCCAGCAGGAGCAACTCCTGCGCTAGGGCATCATGACACCCCTGGCGAAGCTTCCCATGGCTTTCCTGCAGGAACATGAAGAGAAAGACCACAGTGTAAGCCCCCAAGTTGCCAAATGCCTGATTTATTTTGTTTTAATTTAGATTATTTTTTATCCTGTCTTTATTACTTTGTAAATACCACAAGGTGGCAAATGTATCTAATACGCCTTCCTTCTCCTATTTTGCCCACCACACCAATCCTGCGAGGTGGGCTGGGCTGAAAAAGGCTGTTTTCATGCTTTAAAGGAGGGACTAGAACAGGCATGTCAAACTCTCGACGTCGTGCGACGTATCATCACTTTTTTCCCATTGCCGGCGGGGTGGGCACAGTTTCAGCATGACGCATCCGGCCCATGGGCTGGAAGTTTGACATGCCTGGACTAGAACACCATCTCCTGGGGATTGGCTTCCTTTTTTCAGCTGTTCCTCTGCCCAAAGTCCCCCATTCTTCTCCTCATGTTTCCTCTTGGTTACTATACCAGTGACGGCGAACCTTTTAGAGACCGAGTGCCCAAACCGCAACCCAAAACCCATTTATTTATCACAAAGTGCCAGGGCTGCATCAGCATTGTGGTGCCCTCAGGGGGGGGAGGGTGGTGCCTCTGAGTGCCGCCTCTGGCACGCAAAACTCGGGGGCGCAAAAATGGCCACCGCCGCACTGCAGGATGCAGATACAAGGCGCTGCATCACGCAAGAACAGGGCAGGGCTAGTGAGTATCACGCAGGCACTAGCCCCTCCCATTTGCAGTGTAAAATGCTTCCCCTTCCCTTTTCTTCCAGTCCAACAATGGTTGTTGACCTCTGCTTTACCACCTCTACTCAAGCTTGCTAGTTGGCCGCTTCGCCTCCTTTGTGCTGGGTGGGGCTCCTGCTCCGGGTGGCGATGGCGGCCTGATGGACCTGCTGCTGCTGATGGTGCGCGTGCCAACAGAGAGGGCTCTGAGTGCCACTTCTGGCACGCATGCCATAGGTTCGTCACCACTGTACTATACTGACAAGAATACAACTAACAAATTCTAAATATTTATGTGATTTTTATTTCTTTGTTTTAAGTTAGGGGTTATCTTCAAGGGGAAAAATGTATGATGCAAATGGAAGCTTATGTTTAAAAGAGTGTAAAGAAATGGTAAAAGCCACCATCATTATTACCGTATATGCCGGCGTATAAGGCGACTTCCGCAAGCACTAAAATGGGCACCAAAGACGGGGGTCGTCTTATACGCCGAGTCGTCTTATACGCCGGAAATACTGGTAGTTTCCGGCGCATAAGACAACGTTCTAGGAAGGCGACTCGGCGATAAAGACGGGGGTCATCTTATACGCCGGGTCGCCTAATACGCCGGCATATACGGTATCATCATGAAATTTAAACATTAAAAGAGCCATAAAATAGCTGAACACCAAAATAGTTTAGCTAACAAATCTTGGTTAATTGTCAAATTTACAATATCATACGGCTAATATTATACACTATTAAAAAGTACTATAGGACATTTCATACCAAATTTGTGATGGAATATTTGATTAACCCAATTGGGTAAATAATTAACCCTAACCCAATTGGAATCAGTAAAAGGAGAATGTAGAAACTATAGATAACAAGTATTTTACAAAGAGAATGCTATAAATTATAGGTAGATAAAGTGAATCGACAAATATAAACACTAAAATGCAAATTTCAGATGTCACATAATTACATATTATGTTAAACATTTTAGTATTAAAATGGCTTCCAAATGAAATTATTTTAACCAAACTCAGTATCCTGTGAATGCTAGGTATTTAAATACAGGTAGTGCTGAACTAAAGTTGAGTTGTTAAATGAGACATTTGTTAAGTGAGTTTTACCCCATTTTACGACATTTCTTGCCTCAGTTGTTAAGTGAATCACTGCAATTGTTAATAACCTGGTTGTTAAGTGAATCTAGCTTCCCCATTGACTTTGCTTATCAGAAGGTCACAGAAGGGGATCACCTGACCCCGGGGCCCTGCATCCGTCATAAATACAAACTAGCTGCCATGCCCGAATATTGATCACGTGACCATAGGAATACTGCAACAGGCGTTAAGTGTGAGAAATGGTCGTAAGTCACTTTTTTTCAGTGCTGTTGTAACTTTGAACCGTCACTAAACGAACTTGTAAATCAAGAACTACCCGTATTTGCTTTAGGTTGGCATATTTTGTCGACTTCAGTTGAAAAGCAATCCATTCAGCCTGTTTTTTCTTAAAAACTACTTTAAAGAGATGAGAAAAAAGTCATCCAATGGAGGGAAATAGAATATCAACCAAAGATAGTTTTTTTTTTTAACTTGGGCCCATTACTGGTAGTGTCTGTGCAAATATGGCTTTCAAAACACGAAAACTAAAAAACCCTACTTTTGTATTCATTGTGGAGCAGTGTTTTTCGATCTCAGGGCTTTAAGATGTATGGACTTCAACTCTCAGAATTCCCCAGCCAACATGCATGGACTTCAGCTCCCAGAATACCAGAGCTAATTCCCCAAAACTCTGGGAGTTGTTGGGGATGTGTGGGCAGAACGTGTCAACCCAAAGAAAATCAAAGAAGCATTGTTACATAATGCACAGATCCTCAGAAATGTGAATACAGATAGTCCTTGGTTAACAACCATAATTGAGGCCAACATTTCTGTTGCTAAGCAACACAGTTGTTAAGTGAGTTTCCCCCCCATTTTATGACATTTCTTACCATGCTTGTTAAGTGAATCACTGCAGTTGTTAAGTTAATAACACAGTTGTTAAGTGATTTTGGCTTCGTTATTCACTTTGCTTTCCAGAAAGTCACAAAAGTTGACCACGTGACCCTGAGACACTGCAACCGTCATAAATGTGAGTCAGTTGCCAAGCGTCCGAATTTTCATCACGTGACCATGGGATGCTGCAATGGTTGATAAGCGTGAAAAACGATCATAAGTTTCAGGTTGTTGAAGTTTCTTTTCCTAGTCAGTTGGCAAATGCTGCTGTGTTTTTAACTGGCAGCTTTCATCTTTTTAGCGTCTTGTTATTCTTCGAAGTCCAGATCTTGATATTTCCAGTCTTGCCATTGCTGCTGGAATATTTTATGATTTGATCCAGAGAGTTACTTTTAAAATATATATATTTGATATAAATTGTATTTAAAGTTTTTTTAAAAAGATTAAAAACTAACAAAAACCAATACAAAATAAAAAAAGAAGGACAAGAGAGGAGAAAAAGAAAAATGTACAATAGAAATAAATTTCTAATTTTCTTTGCAGCAAGAAACCAAGTAATAGAAAAAAGAGACTTCTTGTAAGCATAAAGTAAGTGATAATTTTTGTATATAGTATGTTTTAAGTGTGTGTTATATAAGCAACACTTGAGAGCAAGCAACTAAATTTCATTTTTAATGTGTGCCGTTGTGCCCACAGGGAAAAAAATGACAATAAAGGTTATCTAATCTAATCTAATCTTTTATAATCACGCCTTTAATATACATACATTGAACTTTTTAACTGTGAAATAACTTTGCTGTCAGACTCTCCACTCTATCTAGAGTTCAGTCTGCAGAGATATATATATATATATATACATATAACTCGTGTTTCCTTTCCTGCTGCTTTGGTAGAATTATTTTTCCGGTATTATTTCAGATCTCTGTTAGCAGAGAAAACACATTTGAGTTTGTGTGCCTGTGATAGCCCCGTCTCATTCTGCCACAGCCCACTGATCTTCTCTCCCACTTCTGCAGTTTCAGGCTAAATTTGAATGAGAATTTGTCAAAAAAAAAAATCATTTTTCAAAAAACAATGGTGACTTCCTCTGACTGCATTTGCACTAAATTGCGATTTATTTGCAGGGGCCTAGATGGGGCATACAGCAGGCTTGTCTTCACCAAAGAAAGACTGGGTGGCACCAGGAAACTTTTTATCTTTGGTTCTGGATGCGGTGGCACTGCCCCAAGCAGACCTGGCACACAATCTGGGGGTCCTTCCTGGACCTAAGGCCCCTGCTCGAGCAGGAAGTCGCTTTGGCTAGGAAGAGCTTTTGTGCAATTTTGGGTTGTGCATCTGGTGTGCCTGTTCCTGGCCAAACGGAGAAGGAAGACTTTGTCAGGGAACTGTGCAGCCAGTGTCAAAATGAAGTCAGAGACGCAGGCACAAACTTGTAATTTTATATAAATAGATATATGTTACAGCAAGCAATACAGATAATTTTCGACTTACAACAGTTCATTTACTGACGGTTCAACAACCGCATGAAAAAAGTGACTTATGACCATTTTTCACAGTGATGATCTCTGCAGCAGCCTCATGATTATGTGATCAAAATTCAGATGCTTGGCAACTGATTCATACTTATGACCGTGGCTATGTTCCAAGGTCGTGGGATCTCCTTTTGCGACCTTCTGACAAGCAAAGTCGATGGGAAAACCAGATTTACTTAACAAATGGATTGCTAACTTAACAACTGCAGTGGTTCGCTTAACAACTGTGGCAAGAGAGGTTGTAAAATGGGGCAAAACAGATATCTCATTTAACAACATAAATTTTGGGCTCAGTTGTGGTCATAAGTTTTGGCACATCACTACATCATGAGGTAAATCGTGAGGTAAATCGTGAGGTAACCGCATACAGAGCAAACAGAAGAAAAAGGCGGGAAAAAGGAAAACTCCCCCTTCTCGCCCAGCAACTAATCATAACGTAAATTGCCTCATGCAGGAGCCAACACTCTCCAATCAATCAACTACAGCTCTGCATTCTGGCCCATTGTATACTTTATTGTTCAAGTTACTAAATTAAATAGCTTAACATACTTGGTCATGGTCACTCATGCTTTAATCCCCTTTCACTTAAATTACTACTTTACATGGGGCTGTTCTTGAGCGAGTGTTTGGGAGATTCAGTTCCTGCTGCATGAGTTACATTGGTCTCAGTGTGCTTCTGGATGCAGTTCAAGATTTGGGTTGTCAACTTTAAAGCTTGTCATGGCTTAGGAATGGATTACTTACAGGACTGTCTCTCTCAGATTGTTTCTACCCATTCTATCTGGTCTAGTGGGACAGGCGTATCCTGGAACTTGTTCCTTCTAGCAGGAACTAGCAGCCAGAATCAAGAATAAAAGAGATTGGGAAAGGAGAAAGGGCATTTCAGGCTGAATAACAAAGTTGGAAGGGACTTTGGAGGTCTTCTAGTTCAACCCCCTACTCAAGCAGGAGACCCTATAGCAGTGTTTCTCAACCTTGACAATTTTAAGGCATGTGGACTTCAACTCCCAGAATTCCACAGCCAGCAATGCTGGCTGTGGAATTCTGGGAGTTGAAGTCCACATGCCTTAAAATTGTCAAGGTTGAGAAACACTGCCCTATAGCAATAGCACTTAGATTTATATACTAATTCATAGTGCTTTACAGCCCTCTCTAAGCGGTTTACAAAGTCAGCCTATTACTCCCAACAAGCTGGGTCCTCATTTTACCAACCTTGGAAGGATGGAAGGCTGAGTCAACCTTGAGCCCCATCAGGATCAAACTCCTGGCTATATCGTTTCAGACAAATGGTTGTCCAATCTCCTCTTTTTTTTAAAAAAAAAGTACTTTTTTATTAAATTTTTGAAATTTTACAAAAACAAAACAACCCATCCCCAACCCTCCCCAACCCTCCCATTCCTTCCCCCGATCTTCCCAGAGCTGAACATAGGCTTAATTAAAAAATTTTCAAAAAATCTTAAAACAAAAAAAACTATAAACCATGAATAAATCTAGATACTAAATACATTAATTAAACAAATTATAACATAATTAGCAATAATATACATATAAAAAAAACGTAAATACCAAAAGAATAATACTTAAAAGAGAAAAGAGTAAAAAAAAGGAAAAAAGGAAAAAATAAAAGAAAATATAATAAAAATAGAGAATAAAAATACATAAAAATAAAATATAAGATATTTTAAATTTTAAATATAAGTTATTGAAAAACTAAATAATATTTTTTAATATCCAACTTATATTGTATAAAATCTATCCATTTTTTCCATACCACAAAATACTTCTCCTGCGATTGATCCTTCAAAAAAAGCCGAAATCTTTGCCATTTCCGCCAAATAAGAAACTTTAAAAAACCACTCTTGCAAAGTAGGCAAAGATGCCTTCTTCCAGCATTGCCCTACTAACAGCCTTGCGGCTGTAATTAAATTTAACATCAATGTGGTCTCTTTAGTATCACAATCAGTAACAATACCTAACAAAAACAATTGTGGGGTAAATTTTACCCTCCTTCTAAAAATCCTTTGGATATTCCACCATATCTTAATCCAAAAGGCTTTTATGTTTTTACACGACCACCAAATGTGATAGTAAGTAGCATCCAAACAACCACATCTCCAACATTTGGGCTGTAAGTCAGGATACATACGAGACATTTTTTGTGGATCAAGGTGCCATCTATAAAACATTTTATAAAAATTCTCCCTTAAGTTCTGGGCTTGTCTAAATTTGACATTCCTCACCCAGATAATTTCCCAGGTATCTAGTAGAACTGGTTCACCAAAATTTTGTGCCCATTTTGTCCAATCTCCTCTTAAAAACCTCCAGTGTTGGAGCACCCACAACTTCTGGAGGCAAATTCAAGTTGGTTTTCCCCACACAGAACCTGGAAGAGTCCCCTTCTGCCGAGAGGAGTATGATTTTCACCTCATTTTACAAGAAAACTCAAATTTGAGGAGTCTTGGTGCTCTCTGAGCTTGGTGGTTTTCTTGCAGACATTTTAGGGACTAGCACTGATGAGGTTGCTTAGTTTGGGTAATGAAACATCTGCAAGAAAACCACCAAGTTCAGAGAGCTCTTAGGATCCCACAGCTCTACGCTGAGCTACAAATACTCTCCTTTATCAAACTCAAGCTTGTAAATGCTGCACCACCAGACTTTCCTTCCAAATCTGAGAAACGGTGAGCATAACAGGATGGCTTGTTTGCAAAAAAATGGGTCTGCCATTGCTACATGCACCACAGGTTTGGATGCTTTCTAGCCGGAGAAGTGACTTTCGTACGGTTTTACAACCGTCTCTTTCTTTCTTCCGCCCCCTCCATTGGCTGCCTTTTCTTTTCTTTTGTGTGACACACAACACACAGAGACAAGTTCTGGCCTTGTGTTCTCATTGGTCCCGCATGAAAGCCGGACTGCCCACATGGTCCCTTGGTCATGTTTTGGCCTCTTGCTTTCCAACGACAGCGAGTCTTATTTTACCTCCATCACGGAAGTGGGAGCATATGGTGTCAGAGATAAGAGCTTTATGCTGGCTCTCTGTTGAGCTTCCTAGCTACTTTCCACACTGACCCATTTATAAATGGAGCGGTGCGTAAGTTGGCCTGTCAGATTGTGATTGTTGCTGTGATTTTTCCGTCTCCTGATTTAGTCCCTCCCCCCCCCCGGTCCCTCTCTGTCCCTTTTGCAAAGAAAAAACAGCCAATTTCCTACAGGAAGATGGTTTCTGAGCAAGGAAGGGGGGGGGGAGCAGATTGTAGGACATCGGCTGGCGTCACGTGCTTAAATTTAGAGAAATTCTAAATTGGTTTTAGTTCCACATATTGTGCAACAAATAAGAATTTTGAAGGCTACAGACTTGACTCTCTCAACAACTGTCTACTTTAGCAACAAAAATATTGGTCCCGTTTGTGATCATAATTTGACAATTACCTACATGTAAGTGAAGTGGGTTTGGGATTGTTTATAGGACTTTCAGCAGAACTATAGATCACCCCTAGACGGTATTAATCAGACAACAAAAACAAACACTTTTCTGCCCCCAGCAATCACTTTAAGTTTTTTGCAACCCAACAATTCTCAAATTTGGTTTCTGAGTTGCAAATCAATATGCTACTGTTGAATAAGGCAGATTTTTACATAGAAGGGTGAAAGATGTTAAGGTAGCTATACCTGGCTTGACCTGGGCTTGTAGGTAAGAGGGTTAAGGAGATTACAAGGAAATCCCACAAGGGATTCCAAGACTAGACTTGGAAATTAAATATTCCAGAAAAAGACAATATGGATACCCTAGCCAGCAGTTAAGTGTTTAGGTTTTTGGTCTGTGCACAGGGGTATCTGTAGCATATGGTGAAAATAATCAAGATGGCAGCCATTGTATGTGATTGAAACTCCACCCATTGCACATAAAATGGGGGAAGCTTTGATCATATCATCATGGCTGCCATTTTAACTTTTTTGACCACACAGTGGCAGCTCATTCGAGCTCAGTTTCACCTTCAACCTGATTGGTTATTGTGTACAGCAATGGCAATAGCACTTAGACTGTACTGCTTTACAGTGCTTTTACAGCCCCCTCTAGACCACCGGTTCTCAACCTGTGGGTCGCGACCCCATTTGGGGTTGCACGACCATTTCACGGGGGTCGCCAAACAACGCAGTCCGCCATTTCCCCCCCTTTTCTTTAGCTGTGCTACTCCCTTTTATTCTATTGGCTTTTGAAAGCCAATAGAATAGACTCTCTTGAATAGAGTCTCATTCTATTGGCTTTCAAAAGCCAATAGGAATTGTCCAGGCTGTCTCTGCCCTGCTGAGCCCGCCAAAAGTCCCATTCTGCAAACAGTGCTGCAAGTTGTCTGCAGCGAAGGCGAGCTGTCTGGAAGTTTCCACCCCTCCCTGCTGAGCAACTACTAAAAATGTAAGTAAAAGAGGGCCAGGGATGGGAGGTGGGAGGCTGGCGGGTGCAGGGAGGGTTGCTGGTGCGTGTGGGGCCCGGTGGGTGCCTTACCTCCCTTGGGCTGGACCAGCTGGTGGCCCAGCCGGTGGTCGCCTTACTCTGTCGCTGCCCCTTGACAGCTACAGCTTGGCCGGCGCAGGGGGCGGCACCACGCATGCGCGGTGCTCCCAGGCAGGGAAAGTCCTCGACTTACGACCAGTTGGGTAGTCCTCGACTTACGACCGGTTGAGCAGTCCTCAACTTATGACTGGTTGGGGGTCACGGCATTAAAAAGGTTGAGAACCACTGCTCTAGACAGTTTACAGCATCAGCCTATTGCCCCCCCAACAATCAGGGTCCTCATTTTACCGACCTCTGAAGGATGGAAGGCTGAGTCAATGTTGAGCCGCTGAGGATCGAACTGCTGGCAGTCAGCAGTTAACAGAATTAGCCAGCAATGCTGCATTCTAACCACTGTGCCACCATGGCTCTATATAAATAGAATATAATTGATGTATTATATGTATTTATTTGTATGTATGTATGTATGTATGTATGTATGTATGTATGTATGTATGTATGTATTATATATAAAAGATGTAGCAATATAAAAGATTGGTGGTTTTGTCTGGGTCACATGAGTGGACATATCTCCACCAAAGCACCTTCAGATTCAGTGTTATCTGTATATTTTTTTAAGAAGAACATATTCACACCACATCATTACTTTCTTTTCTTCACACCTCTGGATAACTTGTTAGGATATTTAATTTAGTAACTGGAACAGTAAAGTGTACAATGGGCCAGAACATATAGTTGTAGTTGATTGGTTGGAGAATGCCGGCTCTTGCATGAGGCAATCTACCCTATGATTGGTTGCTGGGTGTAAAGGGGGAGTTTACCTTTTTCCTGCCCTTCTGTGTGCTCTGTATGGTGTCTATAGATTTAGCTCATGCTGTCCCTTTGTACCTAATTATTTCGTCTGCTGTGAATATGAGCGCTAAATATATTTATATAAAACTACAAGTTTATGTCAGCGTCTCCCACTGTCCCATTTTTGGACACAATGCAGGGATCTCCTCGAGCAGTGTTTTTTTACCTTGGCAACTTTAAGATGTGTGGACTTCAACTCCCATAATTTCCCAACTAGCAAGAATTACTGTGGTATTCTGGGAATTAAAAATCCACATTCCTTAAACTTACCAAGTCCAAAAAACTCTGTTCTAGAGCTTCTGAATATTTTGCTCTGTTGTGTGCTCAATTTCTTTTCCAGCGCAACGGTGGTTTTCCAATGCAACAGGATTCTTCCAGAACATTCTGTTCATCTTCTCAGTTTAGTTTACAGACCTGGGATCTGGTCTCCCATCCCAATAGATGCTATCCAGCCAAGCACTGAGTAGAGGTACTCCTCCACTTACTACCACAATTGAGCCGCAAATTTATGTTGTTAAGTGAAACATTTGTTAAATGAGTTTTGCCCCATTTCTTGCCACAGCTGTTAAGTTAATCTCTGCAGATGTTAGCAACACTGTTGTTAAGTGAATCCAGCTTCCCCCATTGACTTTGCTTGTCAGAAGGTCGCGAAAGGAGGTCACATGACCCGGGGACATTGCAACCGTCATAAATATGAGTCAGTTGCCAAGCGTCTGAATTTTGATCACGTGACTATGGAGATGCTACAACGATCGTGAGAGTGAAAAATAGTCGTAAGCCCGTTTTTTCAGTGCCATTGTAACTGCAACTATCCCTAAACCAGGGGTGTCGAACTGCCAGGCCATGGGCCAGATGTGTCATGCTGAAACCATGCCCACCCCATTGCCGGAAATGGAAAAAAAGTCGTCACGTGACATTGCGAGTTTGACATCCCTGCCGCTAAACAAGCTGTTGTTTAAGTCAAGCTACCTGTATTCCTTCATCTGCCTTTGAGCAAGATAGAAATGGCTCGTGTCTGCCACCTACAGGATTATTGAAAATAAGCAGGAGACTGAATCCATCCTTATTGACAAGGGCCTCTGATAAGATAGATAAGATAAGGTAATCTTTATTGTCATTTTTTTTTACTGTCGGCACAATGGCACACATCAAAAATGAAATTTAGTTTCCCACTCTCAAAGTGAAACACAAACATGACACAAACCTAAAACATACTATATACAACATATGTATAGACCCATGCCCCTACATATACATAACAAATAAATATTAAATACTGTCCATCTTGAATATATAACAGAAGGAGGAAGCTTGAGAGTTCACAAGGTTAATGCTGAATGGAGTGAAACTATGGCACTATATTTCAGCACTATCTAAAACTGTAACAAAAGGTAATTTAAGTAGACAATTCAGGTACATTGCAGATATTCATCAACTTATGACCATTTAATGGCAGTTTGAAATTTCGACGGCCATGCTAGAAGTGTCTTAAAAATTGTCCTCAAACTGACAACTGCTGCGCTGCCCCCGTGGTCACAATTTGGGTGCTTGGCTGGCGGCTGTCATTTATTTTATTCCTTTATAATTAAATGTATAAATTTATTTACAGCTGTTGCAGTATCTTGTGGTCACCTGCTCACAATGTGTGACCTTCCAAGTTGGCTTAGACAAGCGACATAAATTGGGGAAGCTGGATTCGGTTAACAACTGAATGATTCGCTTAATGATCATGTCATTTACTTGTGATTCATGGTAAAATGGTCATAAAAATCAGGTCTGGTTATGTGATGATTCATTTTAAATCGCACTGACTTACGATGGAAATTCTGGCACATTGTGGATGTAAGTCAAGAACATCATGCACTGTTCATTCCCAATATCATTTAAGAGAGGCTGTGCAAAATTTCCACTTGAATTCAGGACTGGAATTAGTTCAGATGAAGACCAACAAGCAGAAATTCCACCCCAACAAGATGGAAGAACTACATCTAGTTGAGCCTTTTATTCCAAGGAATAAATGCAACTTTTCCAAGTTTCTTATGCACTCTGGGAAACAGATTCCAGCAATGGTACTATGGAGTCTCCTGCTTGAGCAACGGGGATTTCTGAGTACAGGTAGTCTTCAACCTACAGCCATAACTGAGTCCAACTTATGTTGTTAGGTGATAAATTTGTTAACTGAGTTTGCCCCTGTTGGAAGAAAAATCTTCATCATGGTTCAGTCCAAGCCGGGGATAAACAACATGGTGACTGCTTTAGAAAGAAGGTTGCAGTTTATTGAAGAGGAGAGCCAGACAGAAAGATGGCTCTGGCAGAAAAGAGGGGGGGAAAGGGCTGAGCACATGTGGGGAGTGAGTTTTTATATCCTCTGAGCCTTTTGTTTGGAGTTGCTTCCTGTGGCATGAACTTTGACCTGAGTCTGAGTGTGCCCTTTGGTATCTCTGTGTTAATCCTATTATGTCCTGTCTTAGAGTTTGAGTGGGGTATGTAGATTTTAGGTGTCTTTGTCTTCTTGATCTTCTAGCTGGGGCCTCCATTTGCCTTTCTACAGAGCTGGTTTCTGCTTGGGGGGAGGGAGGCTTGGGGCTATTAAGAAAAACTGGGCATGTTTTTCTGCCTCTTTAAGATCCTTTGAGGAAATATATTTTTCTGCCCTTTTAAGATTTCCTTCTCTGGGGGGCTGACTTCCCACACCCCATTTTATAATTTGTCTCATTTGTTAACTGAATCACTGCAACTGTTATATTAGTAATGCAAGTGTTAAGTGAATCTGGTTTCCCCATTGACTTTGCTTGTCAGAAGGTTATAAAAGGTGATCCCATGACCCCAGGACATTGCAACCGTCATAAATATGAATCAGTTGCCAAGCATCTGAATATAAGTCATGTGACCATAGAGATGCTACAATGGTCATAAGTGTGGAAAATGCTCATTAGTCACTTTTTTCAGTGCTGTCGTAACTTCGGTCACTAAATGAACTGTTGTTTAAGTTGAGGACTATCTGTACATTCTTTCCAGTTGCTTCCTGGCTCATCTTATCAAAAGAGCTTTAAACTAAATTTGAGGGGGGAGGGTGTCCAATCTTTACAACCTTTAGGGCCCAAGGGTGAAAAAAACACTAGATAACCAATCATATAAGGAAGTAGGGAGTGAAGGGAAAGAATAACAAACCCAGTTGCAAAGTAGGAGATGTAGGAAGCACACAAAGTAGGAGATGTAGGGCCAGCCACAAAAAGCTTACTGTAAATGCCTACACACAAATGCTCAAATGTTAGGGAACAAACAGAGTGAACTTGAAATATTCGTACAGGACGGCAAGTATGATATAGATGCCATTACAGAAACTTGGTGGGATGGAACACATGACTGGAATGTACTGATAGAACAATATAAACTATTTAAAAGAAACAGATCTAGCAATAAGGAACAGTTGCTGGAATTGGGTATGTCTAGTTTAACGAAGAGGACGACGAGGGGAGACATGATAGCAGTGTTCTAATATCTCAGGGGCTGCCCCAAAGAAGAGGGAGTCAAGTTATTCTCCAAAGCGCCTGAAGGCAGGACAAGAAACAAGGGATGGAAACTAAATCAAGGTGAGAAGCAACCTGGAACTAAGGAGAAACTTCCTGACAGAGAAAACAATTAACCAGTGGAACAACCTGCCTCCAGAAGCGGTGAATGCTCCAACACTGGAAGTTTTTAAGAAGAGACTGGACAGCCATTTGTCTGAAATGGTATAGGATTTCCTGCCTGAGCAGGGAGTTGGACTAGATGACCTCCAAGGTCCCTTCCAACTTTACTATTATTATTATTAATATTAATAGAGGAGGCGGAGTTGCATTATATGTTAGAGATTACTTCCTCTCCGTAGAGATGCACACAACAAAGGATGAAAGCCTGCTAGAATGCTTATGGGTCGATATAGTAGTAGTAAAGTTGGAAGGGACCTTTCTTTCTTTCTTTCTTTCTTTCTTTCTTTCTTTCTTTCTTTCTTTCTTTCTTTCTTTCTTTCTCTTTCTTTCTTTCCTTTTCTAGATGACCTTGGAGGTCATCTAGTCCAACTCCCTGCTCAGGCAGGAAATCCTATACCATTTCAGACAAATGGCTGTCCAGTCTCTTCTTAAAGACTTCCAGTGTTGGAGCATTCACCGCTTCTGGAGGCAGGTTGTTCCACTGGTTAATTGTTCTCACTGTCAGGAAATTTCTCCGTAGTTCTAGGTTGCTTCTCTCCTTGATTAGTTTCCATCCGTTGCTTCTTCTCCTGCCTTCAGGCGCTTTGGAAAAGAAGCAGAGAGACAGGAAGGAAGGGGAAGGAGAATGGAAATGAAAAGATAGATTTTGGCCGTTGGAGCAGGGTGGTTTTGAAATTACAATGCAAGGACTGGATGTTCAAGGATTAATCAGATCCTTTAGCAACAGCTGTGAGCAGTGGTGGGATTCAAATAGGTGAACAACCAGTTCTCTGTGTGGATGCCACTTCCACAAGGTGCATTCTCGGCCTGGGCAACAAAAAAATTAGCTACCGGTTCTGCCGAACTGGCTGAATCCTACCACTGGCTGTGAGTGATTGTTTTCTGGCAGGCTCCCATCCAAATACTAACCAAGCCTCTGTCTGCTTAGCTTCCAAGCCAAAGTCCAATCAGATAAGAAGAGATATTTCCCTTTCTGCTTCTGAAAGTCTTAAGTACTAAAAAGAGGCTGTGCATGTTGTCAAGCTAAGAGAATTATGATACACTCAGCAGGACTGGCACTGCTATGAAATGCCCACTATTTTTATTTTTAAGCCATCAAGCTGAAACCCTTGCAAAGGAAAACAAACTGTAACCGCTTATGCAGTGGGTGGATTCAGCCTGTTCGCACCACTTTGGCAGAACCGGTAGCTAATTTTTTGTTGCCCAGGCCCAGAATTGACTTCCAGAATTAGCATCCACACAGAGAACCAGTTGCTCACCTATTTGAGTCCCACCATTGCATTTGTGGCATTATCAAAAGGTATATCACAGTGTTGGTGATATACTCAGAGCCCTCTCTGTGGGCACACGCAGGTGCCTCAGGCCGCCTCTACCACCTGGAGCAGGAGCCCCGCCGAGCACAAAGGAGGCGAAGGGGTCGACTGGCAAGCTTGAGTAGAGGTGGTAGAACAGAGGTCACCAACTATTGTTGATTGGTGGACTGGAAGAAAAGGGAGGGGGAAGCATTTTACATGCATGCATGCGTGCACGGGGCCGCGAGCACACATGTGCTGCAAATGGAGTGGGGCTAGTGCCTGCATGATACTCATTAGTCCTGTCCCATTCTTGCATGGTGCAGTGCCTTGCATCTGCACCCCACGGCACGGCCGCTTTTGTGCCTGGCAGCACGGTGGCCCATTTTTGGGTTTTGCGTGCCAGAGGCAGCACTCAGAGGCGCCTCCCTGCCCCCGCCCCCATGAGGGCACCACAATGCTGATGCGGCCCTGGCACTTTGCGATAAATAAGTGGGTTTTGGGTTGCAGTTTGGGCACTCGGTCTCTAAAAGGTTCGCCATCAGTGGTATATCACAATATCCAGGAAATTAAAACTGCACTCTCCAGTGCCACCTACTGGTTCTTAATGTATTCTCCAAACTGGGGAAACGATTCTGCAGAGGTTTAACTCACAATGTATCAAGCCGTGATTTATTGAATTGCAGCTTGTTGCTTAAATTGAAGCACTGTATTAAGCCCAAAGATTTTGGAGAGTGGGGGGAACATTAGGGTCAGTCCCTCGGTTGCTAAGATGCCATTCATGGTGATCCCACTAATCTTTTGTTTAGCTGTGTCTTCGGAACTTCAGTGCTGAATTTCTGGAATTCTTCAATGGAACAAAACGGGAAGGTAGAAAATCGCAAAGCAAAGAATTGCATTTCGATTTATATTTTTTATCTAGAACCTGGTAAAAACCTGAGAGGCATCAAAAAGAGAGGTAGTTTTCAGCCCAGGAATCAGTTGGGAAGTTCTCTCACCCATCCTCACTACCACCAGAATAATAGAGTTAGAAGGGACCTTTAAGATCTTCTAGTCCAACTCCCTGCTCAAGCAAGAAAACCCTATACCCAGGGCTTTTTTTGTCATAGAACGCCCAGAACGGAGTTCCGGCACCTTTTTTGGATGGAACTTTGTAGGGTAGGCAAGGCGGGTTGTATGACATGCGTGAGTTCCGGCACCTTTTTTTTTAACCAAAAAAGCACTGCCTATACCATTTCAGACCAGTGACTGTCCAGTCTCTTCTTGAAAACCTCCAGCGATGGAGCACCCACAACCTCTGGAAGCAAGTTGTTCCACTGATTAATTGTTCTGTCAGGAAAATTCTCCTCTTCTCATCAAGTAAGCTGAAATTGTTTTCCCCAATTCCACAACACAACACTTGGAAAAATGGCTCTAAGTTACAGGAAGATAGATTCCTGTTGGAAGAAAAGTCTTCATCATAGTCCAGTCCAAGCCAGGGATAAACAACATGGCGACTGCTTTAGAAAGAAGGTTGCAGTTTATTGAAGAGGAGAGGCAGACAGAAAGATAGCTCTGGAAGAAAAAAGAGAGAGCACATGTAGGGAGTGGGTTTTATACCCTCTGGAGCCTTTTGTTTGGAGTTGTTCCTGTGGCATGAACTTTGAGTGTGCTCTTTGGTATCTCTGTGTTAATCCTATTATGTCCTATCTTAGAGTTTGGGTGGGGTATGTAGATTTTAGGAGTCTTTGTCTTCCTAAACTTCTAGCTTCAACCTTCCTGATGGTTTACATCTGCATTTCTATAGAGCTGGTTTCTGCTTGGAAAAGCGAGACTTGGGCTATTAAGAAAAACTGGGCATGCTTTTCTGCCTCTTTAAGATCTTTTGAGGAAATATATTTTCCTGCCCTTTTAATATTTTCTTTTCTGGGGGACTGACTTCCGAAGGAAGGAAGGAAGGAAGGAAGGAAGGAAGGAAGGAAGGAAGGAAGGAAGGAAGGAAGGAAGGAAGGAAGGAAGGATCTGACAGTAGCACTAGTGATCCAGAAAGTTGATGCCCTTCTCTTTGCCAGTTGTGTTCAAATGGAGGCTAGTCCACCATCTACTGGAGACATTTAAATTTGAATTCTTCACTGAATAGGGTCAGGCTAGATCAGTGGTGGCGAACCTATGGCACGGGTGCCAGAGATAGCACTCAGATCTCTCTCTATGGATACCCGCAACTGTCCCTCTTCAACTAGCTGCCTGCTAACTTGCTGAGGTCCCACGTGGCTGGATGCATCCCAACACGGCTGGTTTCCCTCCCTCCCTCCTGTCTCTCTTGGTCTCACATGCTCTCCTTTTCCCGGGCACAACCCACTGCATCACCTCCTCAACTGTCGGCCTGTCATCCAGCTCAGAGGCGGCTTCTTTGAACTGCTGGCAGCGGGCTGTGGAGCCCCAGAGTGTGCTAGTTGAGGGGCCAGCAGGCTGTGGCTGCTGACGGACACTGTTGACCCCCATGAGCTCACTGGCCTCCGATGGTGTCAGGCAACAGCCATCCCAGCCCTTGCCTTGCCCCATGGCAATGGCACCCCACCCTGCCTCACCTCACCCCGCAGGATGAGTCTCCTGCCTACCGCCCCACCTGCCAGAGACCCTCTGGATCTCCCCCAACCCTGCCCACCCCCTACAGGCATCCCTCCCCATGAGCAACATTGAGATGACCATGCCCACCTTGGCCACACCCACCCAATCTACCATGACCACCACAACCATGCCCACCAGGCACCCGGCAGTAAATAAGTGGGTTTGGGGTTGCAATTTGGGCACTCGGTCTCTAAAAGGTTCGCCATCACTGATCTAGATGAACTCAATGGATCCTTCCAAATCTAGACTTCTAACCCTTTGGGTTAAGAAGCCTGCGCTCACAAGTCAGGCCTACTGTGGGAGCCATTTTGGGAAATAGCAGGTTTGCAAATTTCAGAAGCATCTATTTCCCTCAAAACTCTTAGTGCGTTGTACACGGGTAGTCCTCGACTTACAACAGTTTACTTAGTGACTGTTCGATATTACAGTGGCACTGAAAAAGTGACTTATGATCATTTTTTACACTTATGACCACTGCAGCATCCCTTTGATCACATGATTTAAATTCGGATGCTTGATAACTGATTCATACTTATGACGGTTGCAGTGTCCCAGGATCATGTGATCAATTTTTGTGAATGTCTGACGAGCAAAGTCAATGGAGAAACCACAATAACTTAACAACCGTGTTACTAATTTAACAATTGCAAGGATTCCCTTAATAACTGTGGCAAGAAAAGTCGTAAAATGGGGGAAAACTCACCTAAACAATTTCTCACTTAGCAACATAAATTTTGAGCTCAGTTGTGGTTGTAAATTGAGGACTACCTGCATCGAGATGGATGCCGTCGGTTGACAACAAACAAATCAGGGATGCTTGCTTTGTCTACCTGCCCCTCCCCCTCAGTACCTACAGGAGCTCTTTTATCCCTTTCTCTCATAATGTAAATAGCAACATAGCTACTTCTCATTTGCTGTAATTGGCTTGTATTACTGACATGTACCAGACGATTTGTTGAGAAAATTTGGTGCCCTGGTTATTTCTGGAAAAGTCTAGGTCCATGTTTCTCAAAACTGGCAATTTTAAGAAGAGCAGACTTCAGCTCTGGGGAATTCTGGGAGTTGAAGTTCCCTGCCTGAGGAATTCTGGGAGTTGAAGACCACCCTTCTTAAAACTGCCAAGTTTCAGAAACACTGGTTGATTTGCCCATTTCATGGTAAACTGCCGTTCATTTTACACCAGCTCAACTCCCAGGTTGAACAAAGCTGTGATTTGTTTAATAAGCCACAATTGGTTGTATTCTCACATCCCACTAACTCATGACACGGTTTCAGACTCATATGAAGTTTGCAATTAAGTTTCAAGGGATGCCTAAACCTATGAACATGGCTTGAAGAACAAAACAGGGTTAAGTAAACTCCAGCTTATGGAACTCACCATTCTCCAGCATGATTGGATGGAGAATCCACAAATGGGTTGTCTTAATCTTCCTGCTCCAATAAGACTAAGTCTGAAGTGTAGATACTCTTCTGCTGTGCAATAGCACCCCAGTTTTAGACTTAGTCTTTTGCTCTACAGACGCATTTTCTTCAGCTCCAGGAGCAGAAAGATTAAGACGGGTTGTATACTCTATGGTTTCCTTTCCTTTCTTTCTGGACATTAGTCTCTTCATACTAGATTTGGATTGCTTGGACTTACTTTATCAGGAAGATCCTACCTGTTAATTCCCCGCAGGCTGCTGCCTGCCCCAGCTGGGTTGTCTGGCTTTGCACGAGCCATCGTGCATTTGAACTCTTCCCCGAAGGCATTAGTTACCTTCTCTGACTGGCGCGCAGCCTTAAAGGGCTTCAATCTCACGCCGGTCGTGTTGGGCTCACTGTGAGTCGGCGCTGCCTCTCCTGACGCCCCCTGACTGGAGGAGCGATTCGGAGCACTCTGTGGCACCGCCAGCCAGCTGATCGGTGCGGGAACATAAAGCCGAGCGGCGAACTGCCAGCAGGTCAGAAACGATCTCTGTGCTTGCTATCGGAGCCCAGGAACTTCCTTCTGGAACGAGGGCTCAATTGCAGGTGCGCAGCCTCCAGGTCACATAGGCCTCAGCTAGACTACTTTACTGTCTCAGAGGCCTATTGGCGGTTATTTTTGGTGTGCTTTTAGTTGCGGCCGCCATTTTGTTGACAGTCACCATTTTGTCTCTTTGCACCGAACGTTTCAGTTGAGCCTGGGGAGGGCAATCTCATCCCTACAAGGACGCACTGCCTTTGTCGATTGACCCTCACCACCCCCGCCTCATCTGGGTTTTAACCATCCTCCGATTGGGCTCCTTCAGTGGATTTACAGCGCTTGAGGGGGGGCGCTTCACCACTGAATTGAGCCCTCAGAGGCCTGTTGCCTCAGTCATTTGATCGATAGATAGTGTAGGTTCATCAGGTCCTCTAAAAAAAAACAGAGAAAGGAAAGAGTTTCCCAACACTATGACAGATAATTCCTTTCCCACATCCTTACAGGACACTACTGAGCCCCCCGCCAAAAAGAAACACAAGGCCTCTACTGAGGCGGCAGGGAATAGCATATTGAAGGCCAAAGCACAGTCCTCCAAAAGATCTAGATCAGATAACAGAGAAACCACCAGTCATCATCATACCTTGGAGGAAGATTCCTCTAGGGCAAGGTTAGTTACTCCAGGCCAAACAACTACCACGACACTTGGAGGGTCCATATTTGAGCCCCTATTTGCCCATTGTAATTTACCCCCAGGGGCCTGGTCTCCCCCTAAGGAAGTGGCGCAGACTGAACTATCACGTCAGGGCTAAATCTAGGAACACGGGGTGACTACACAAGGCACCACTCTATCTGGGCCTCAGGCCACCTTTACGCCCACTGCAGCAGGCCTTCGTCCCCACCCCCCCGAATCTCAGTCATTAGGACCTGAGCATTTTCAGGCTATGATAGCTCAAGCCTTTGCCCAGTTCATGGCCTCCTCTGTCTCCCAACATCCTCCTCAAGTTCCCACAGCACCTCCACGGTCCTTTCTTCGCCCTGAATCACCAGACCTCACAGAGGACGTTTCCTTGGACTCAGAATCTGCAGGCTTCGACCCTTCGGGCCTGATCCTATCGGATGACAAAAGTACCTCAACATCAGATCTGGCTCCACCCAATGGTCTTTTTGACCATTCCCTTTTCAACTCCTTACTACTCAAGGCCTGCACGACAGCCAACATTACTCCGGAACAGGAGACCCCAGCTCCATCTACATCAAAGGGTCCCAATCCACTTAATGCTGAACCGGTGGTACTACAGAAGCATGTCCTTTGCCCCCCCTTCTTCCGCAACACAGTGCAGAAGCAATGGGATAACCTGGGTTCTATTCCCAATCTGGGATCTGCAGAGAAAAAATTGTTCAATGTGGCTCCCTCTTTCGCCTCCTTATGGAGTTTCCTCAAATTGACGAGCCTCTGAATTCTCTGTTTTCCAACGCAAACATCCCAGGGGACATAAACGAGGCGCTTAAGGCAAAGGACAAAATAATTGAAGCTGCCTTGCGCAGATTGCATCAGGCATTGGCCTGGGCAATCAAAGCCTCCACATCCATGGCCTTCTTCGCTCAGGCTTCAGTACTGTGGCTGCGTGAACTCCAGGACATGATTCCCCCTGACCAGATTCGCGTTTACCAAAACCTGGGTAAGTTGGTGGCCACATCCCATACATGGCTGATGCCTTCCTACATGCCGCCAGATACTCTTCACAGGCTATAGCGGTGGACATTTCAGCCCGCAGACTTCTGTGGCTTAAGAACTGGTGGGCAGACATCAAAGCAAAGTGGCGCCTCGCTACCAAACCTTATGCGGGGGGCATCTTTTTGGTGCGGCCCTAGATCCTTACCTGGTAGAGGGCAAGGACAAGTGTAAGATTCTCATTAACACCACTAAGAAGTGAGATAAGTGCTCAGGGGCTGGGTCATCACAGAACTACTATCATAGGCAGTCCTTTCGGCCGGCCACAAACTGGGATTGGGCCCAGGCGTCTTGTCCTTTCTACCAGAGGCCGGAGTGCCAGCAGGACCGTGCCGCATCCAGATCCCGTCCACAAGTCCAGGCCAAGCGGCCCCTTTGAGGCTCAGGAGGACGATCCTTCAAACGAGGCAAGTAACTCTACGGGCACCCCTCCCATAGGAGGCAGGCTGTCCCTTTATTCTGACATATGGGCAGCCACCACCACGGACTCATGGCTCTTAAACACCATATCTCAGGGTCTAATGCTGGAGTTTTCATCCAGTCCACTGGATCGATTCCGGACTTGCCCCATCCCTACGAACAAGAGCAGAGTGGCCCTCATGTCAGAGGCCATATCTCACCTGTTACAGATAAGGGTCATAGAATCAGTGCCACAGGACCAGGAAAGACGGGGGTTCTACTCAACTTTGTGCGTTTTTCCCAAGTCTTTGGGGGGTTGGAGGGCAATCCTAGATTTGAAAGGTCTAAATTACTATCTGATGTATAGGAAGTTCAAAATGCAGTTGCTACAATTGATCTTGGCCAGCATCAGAGAAGGGGACTTCCTGACATCAATAGACTTGACAGAGGCATATTTACATATCCCTATTCTCCATGGGCATCGCAAATTTCCCAGGTTTTGTTATGCCCACCAGCACTACCAGTACAGGGCTTTACCATTCGGCCTCTCCGCAGTACCCAGAGTATTTACGAAGATACTGGCAGTGCTGGCCGCCCACCTGAGACAGACCCCAATCAGAGTTCAGTGTTATCTGGACGATATACTGATACAGTCCTCCTCCCTCCAGAAGGCTCGCTCAGACCTTGCCCTCGCTATCAGAACCTTTCAAGAGCACAGCTTTTCTGTCAATTTTCAGAAAAGCCATACTGTGCCCTCTAGCCGGCTCTTGCACTTAGGAGCAATCATAGACACAAGTAATTGCATGGTCTATTTGTCACAGGACCGACGGGACAGCATTCGGGCCCTTGTCCATTGAATCCGGAGAGACAACGTGGTCACCTTAGCCTTATTGTCGCAACTCCTGGGAAAGATGGTATCCTGTGTACAGATCGTTCAGTGGGCACGCCTTCACGCCCGGGAACTTCAGTGGCTTCTTCTTCCATTTCAGAGGCTATGCATCAGTGCTTCCAACCAGAAGGTTCGAGTTCCACGGCCGGCGTTGAACTGCCTTCGATGGTGGGCTTCCCCAGCACTGTCACGGGGCACAGAGTTCAGAGAACCAACCAGAATCACCTTCACCATGGACACCAGCCTATTCGGCTGGGGAGCACACCTCCAGTCGCATTGGGCTCAGGGTCGGTGGTCCCAGGAGGATTTGAAAAACAATATAAACTGGCTGGAACTCAGGGCCATATATCTGGCTCTACGACATTTCAGCAGCATAATAGCGGGGCAGTATGTCCTGGTGCTTACCGACAACATTACTGCCAAGGCCCATGTCAACAGACGGGGGGGACAAGGTCCAGGCCTCTCATGCAGGAGGCCCAGTTATTGGGGTCTTGGGCGGAATTGAATCTTGCTTCCATCAGGGCGGAGCATATATCTGGAGTGACCAATCAACAGGCAGACTCATTAAGCAGAGCCACTGTGGACCATGCTGAATGGCGACTGGACCCGAGATTATTCAGGGAGATTGTGGACAGGTTTGGTTCCCCAACCTTAGACCTTTTTACTTCCCCAACCAACTCCCAACTCCTGAGATTCTTTTCCAGGTTCCCGTCTCCGATAGCAGAAGGGACAGATGCTCTCCACAGCCCCTGGCCCAGGGAACTGCTTTACGCCTTTCCTCCTTTGCCACTCCTTCCCGCTACAATCCGCAAGACCTTACACGAACAGGTGGAGATCTTCCTGATTGCACCGCATTGGCCGAGACGTCCATGGTTCGCCGACCTGATGGAGCTCTCCGTCTCCCCTCCATGGAGGATCCCAGCAGGTCATATTTCCCTCACTCAGGGGGAACTCCAGCACCCGGACCCGCAGTGGCTCCAGCTAACTGTTTGACACTTGAGAGGCAGGCCTTGAGCCGAGATTTATATTCATTGAGGGTGATAGCCATGATTCAACAATCCAGGCACCCCTCGACGAATAGGATATATGATGCCACATGGAGAAGTTTCTGCACTTGGTGTTCAGGTCATAAGGTGGAACTCTCAGGTATCTCTGTTCTGATTGTATTGGAATTTCTGATGGATGGGTTGGACAAGGGACTATCCCCGAACACCATCCGTAGACAGGTCGCAGCTCTTGCTACGATACTCACGTGTGACAATGCCGCTCCCTTGACACACCACCCTACGGTTCATTCCTTTTTAAAGGGAGCGACCAATGCCAAGCCACCAGTGGTTCACTGATATCCTTCGTGGGACCTACACCAGGTCTTACAGGCCCTTGTTTCACCACCATTCAAACCTATTGCCACATGTTTGCTTAAACTATTATCTATGAAGGTGGCATTCCTTGTGGTCACGTTGGCCAGGCGAATTTCAGAACTGGCTGCTCTTTCCGTCAGAGAGGACCTGTGCATTTTCCATGCAGACAGGGTAACCCTCAAACTAGACCTTTCCTTTATTCCCAAGGTAAATTTCTTGTACCATAGATCCCAGGAGGTGGTTTTACCAAATTCCTATCCTAACCCATCCCATGACCTTGAGAAGCAGTGGCACACGCTTGACATCCACAGGGCTCTGCAAGCTTACATCAAACAGACTTTGGACTTCCGTAGATCCGAAGAATTGTTTGTATCCTTTCAACCATCCATGGGCCAGAAAGTCTCTGCCTCGACAATAGGGAGATGGATTAGGGCCTGCATTGCCCTAGCATACAAAACACAATCAATGACAGTTCCTAGGCATATCACGGCCCATTCCATCTGGGGCGCCACTACTTTGGCGGCTTGGGCGACCCAGGCATCTATAGGGGAAATTTGCAGGGCAGCTACATGGTCCTCGTCCTTTGTCCGTCACTATAAGATTGACAAATATGCCTCTTCAGATGCCTCCTTTGGTCGCAGGGTGTTGCAACACGTGTTGTCATCTAACGGGACCAAGGCCCAAACTAATTGCCCCCTTAGGGACACAGGGCTTTGGTATGTCCCATTTGTGGATTCTCCATCCAATCATGCTGGAGAAGGGGCGTTGTTTTACCTGAACGCCTTTTCTCAGCATGATGATGGAGAATCCACTCCCTCCCGTTTAGGATCATTTTGGCCCTGGTTCCAGTGTTAGGAAAGCACACACGTCGGACTAACGTCTGTGTATCACCTTAGTCTCAAACTGGGGTGCTGTTGCACAGCAGAGGCGTATCTACACTTCAGACTTAGTCTTATTTGAGCAGGAAGATTAAGACAACACATCTGTGGATTCTCCATCATCATGCTGAGAAAAGGCATTCAGGTAAGACAACGCCCCTTCTTTGCAGTAACTGGCTCGTTTTTTTCTGGGCTGTACAGGAAGAATGAAACCCTACATTCAGAGCATGGGCTCTACCCATGAGCAATCGTGGCTTATGATACTTAAAGACCCCAAGCATGACAGTTGTTAATCTTGAGACAGACCAGTTTGTGGTCAGCTAACAAAATGCCTTTTCCCCCCAGAGGTTTCCTGTGCACGTCATTTTGGCCAGAGAAGGTCCCTTGTCGGCCAGACATGGAGTGGGAGAATCCCTCTTTATTTATAAACACCCTCCTCTTTATTTAGATGAAGCTGCTTGGGAGTTTCGCCACATTAGCTGTGGCAAGTGGGCAGGGAAGCCTGGAAGAGATTAGTATCTCCCTTTCAAACAATGGGAATGGAGAAAGCAGGGTTAAAAATAGCTGGATGGCAAAAAGGAAGCCCAAAGACCAACAGAAGAGAAAGGAAACATGAGTCACGTAAAAAATAATGATACAAAAGTCAGAATGTTCCATTTTTGCCCTGTTTGATCCTGTTTGAAGAAAACTTGGGCAAAGGCAGGCTGGGCAGAAATGTATTGCAACAGATATTTTCAATGGATGATCTGCTCTTTTACAGCAAAATTATTTCGGCAGGCACAACACTGATTACAGGTAGTCCTCGACTTATGACCAAAATTTCTGTTACTAAGCAAGACATTTATTAAGTGAGTTTTGACCTGTTTTAAAACCTCTCTTGCCACACTTGTTAAGGGAATCACTGCAGTGGTTGTTAGTTGTTAAGTGAATCTGGCTTCCCCACTGACTTTGCTTGAGAGTAAATTGCAAAAGGCTATCACGTGATCCTGGGACACTGCAGAAGTCCTAAAATATGAGTCAATTGCCAAACATCTGAATTTTGATCATGTGACTATTAGAAGAAAAATTAGAGCTCGTCTTCCTGCCAGGAGAACACAGAGGGGAAAAGAATGCCACTGCAGAAATAATTTCCTTTGTCTCTCCAGGTGTCCTTAAGTCTTCTTTCCACTGTGCAGCGATCGCTGGTCTGCACTTTTTTGCCACCCTGCATCGGCCTGCGTCTCTGTCTGACATGGTATAGGTCAGGGGTGGCGAACCTATGGCATACATGCCAGAGGCGGCACTCAGGGCCCTCTCTGTGGGCATGCACACATGCCGTCGCCACAGCCCCGCCTCCCCCCGTGGTCCCCTCACCAACAGCCCCTCTGGAAGAGTCACCCCTGAGTGTGGCCCACGCGGAGCAGCGCAGCCAAGGACACGGCAGCTGGGCAGTGGGGTCAAGACTGCCCTTGCATCCCATTGCAGAGTTGATGCTGTGGGGCATGGGCAGAGGGCGTGGCCGCCATGGCACTGCTGGGCCACCTAGATGATCTGTGGCAGGCCGTGAGTGGCCCTGCAGGTGGGCGGGGTGGGGTGGGGCGGGGCAGAGGCGGTTGGGGGGGCAGGGGTGGGGGCGGTTTTGAGGCACTTAGTCTCTAAAAGGTTTGCCATCACTGGTATAGGTACTCCTGCTTGAGTGGGGGGGCTGGACTAGAAGACATCCAAGGTCCCTTCCAGCTCCTATTCCAGTGGTGGCGAACCTATGGCACGTGTGCCAGAGGCGGCACTCAGAGCCCTCTCTGTGGGCACGCGCGCCATGCCCTGGAGATGGCAACTGTCCCTCTTCAACCAGCCACCCACTAACCCACCGAGGTCCCACATGGCCGGATGCATCCCAGCACCCATGTGCTCCCTGGCCTGTGTGTGCAGGGGCCGATGGTGTCAGGTAGCAGCCACCCTGGCCTCACCTTGTCCTGTGACAATGGCACTCCTGCCCTACCTTGCCTCACCCAGCAGGACGAGCCTCCTGCCCACTGCCCACCTGCCAGAGACCCCCTGGATCTCCCCCAACCCTGCCCGGCCCCCACAGGCATTCCTCCCCATGAGCAACATCAAGGTGATCATGCCCACCTTGTCCACACCCACCCAATCTGCCGTGACCACTACAGCCACGCCCATCCAGTGGCCCTGCCCACCTGGCACCCAGTGATAAATAAGTGGGTTTGGGGTTGCAGTTTGGGCACTCGGTCTCTAAAAGGTTCACCATCACTGTCCTATTCTATTCTATTCTATTCTATTCTATTCTATTCTATTCTATTCTATTCTATTCTATTCTATTCCATTCCGGAAATAGCACACCCGTTTTCTGCCACTTTCCCCCCAGCAAAGGAGCAGATAGGGCCCGCCCTGTGGGAAATGGATCCACTTCTCAAGGGCTTTGCAGAATCATTGGGGAAGGGAAGCCTGGCCTTCCTCCCCCAGCTACACCTGGTGTAGTTTTCCTGGAGCTTACATAGCATCCTCCCATACGAAGCATCCTTCCTTTCCTCCCTTCTGCGGAAAATGGGGCTGCAAGAAAGTGGTGGCAATGGAGGGCTGGCAGAGGGATAACAGGACTGGCAGCGGGAAGCAATGGGAGGCTTGCGCCCCCTGGTCATGGTGCAAACCATGGGAGAGTTGGCAAAGGAGATGGTGAGGACTGACGAAAGCCCCTCCAATAGCAGATATGGCTGTTGTGCAGCAGGGGGGGGGGACTGAGTAAGGACCATCCTCCATAACATGGCAATCCAGCTTGGGAGGGGAATGAAAGGGAAGAGGCAGGCGGGCAGCTGATGTGATCTAAGGTGCTTCAAGAAAAACCAAATGCACAAGTACAGCATAGGTGGCACCATGCTCAATAGTAGTAACTGTGAGAGGGACTTCGGAGTCCTAGTAGACAATCACCTAAATATGAGCCAGCAGTGTGCTGTAGCTGCCAAAAAGGCCCCACAGTGCTAGGGATAGAATCAAGATCATGTGAAGTATTAATACCACTTTACAAGGCCTTGGTAAGGCCACACTTGGAATAACTGCCTCCAGTTTTGGTCACTGCAATGTAAAAAAGATGTTGAGACTCTAGAAAGAGTGCAGAGAAGAGCAACAAAGATGATTAGGGGACTGGAGGCTAAAATATATAAGGAACGGTTGCTAGAATTGGGTATGTCTAGTTTAACGAAGAGAAGGACAAGGGGGGGACATGATAGCAATATTCCAGTATCTCAGGGGCTGCCACAAAGAAGAGGGAGTCAAGCTATTTTCCAAAGCGCCTGAAGGCAGGACAAGAAGCAAGGGATGGAAACTAAATCAAGGTGAGAAGCAGCCTGGAACTAAGGAGAAACTTCCTGACAGAGAAAACAATTAACCAGTGGAACAACCTGCCTCCAGAAGTGGTGAATGCTCCAACACTGGAAGTTTTTAAGAAGAGTCTGGACAGCCATTTGTCCAAAATGGTGTAGGGTTTCCTGCCTGAGCAGGGGGTTGGACTAGATGATCTCCAAGGTCCCTTCCAACTTTACTACTATTACTATCTCTATTTGGTTTCCATCGGTCCTCTCTCAAACTTTTTGGGAGGGATTTTTTTCCCCCGCCTGGAAGGAAGTTGAATGAGAACTAGGCATGTTCCAGAAAACAGATTTATCATAACCGGTCTCAACAAAAAATTAGGTATCGGTTCTACTGAAAACGGTGCAAACCAGGTGAATCCCACCACTCGATCTGATAACAGTATCCCAGTATTTGAGAGATTGCCAGAAGGAGGAAGGGATCAATTTATTCCCCAGAGCACCTGAAGGCAGGACAAGAAACAATGGATGGAAACTAATCAAGGAGAGAAGCAACTTGGAACTAAGGAGAAATTTCCTAACAGTGAGGACAATTTAACCAGTGGAACAGTTTGCCTTCAGATGTTGAGGGTGCTTCATCACTGGGAATTTTTAAAAAGAGACTGGACAGCCACTTGTCTGAAATAATATAGGGTCTCTTGCTTGAGCAGGGGGCTAGACTGGGAGACCTCCAAGGTCCCTTCCAGCTCTATTCTGATTCTAATTCTTTACCAGCGATTCTGCAGAAAACAAAAAATGTTGCAGCTCTATGGCACAATGGCGCCAATCGTATTTCAACTCTGTTATTTAGTGTTTGGACACTAGGTGGCTCCCTCTTCTTTTGAAACCCTAGTCTTGCATTTCTACTCCCAATTTTAAAAAACTGGTTTACATCCTTCTTCCTCTTCCAAGTGTATAGTTGCAGCCTCAAGCACAGAATCCACTTGTATCTCATGATGCCACCTAGATTGACAAGGCTGGACTATTTGACTTAAGTTTGCCCTGTGATAAGAAGCTTTTATGAGTGAATCCCCCCAACTGAGACGGCTCTGAATTTCAAGTGTTCAAATGAACCAATTGATGGGCTGAATGTTTTCCTGTCAACACTGTTGGAAGGCCAGTCTTGATAAAGATAGTCCTTGACTTGTGACCATAAGTGATCCCAAAATTTCTGTTGCTAAGCAAGACAGGTGATTGTAGGGCTATTTGAGGGGGGGGGAGGCAAGCAAGGGGCATTCAAACCAGCCATCTTGCCTTTAATGCGGATTTGCTGGCTAAGGCAATCCCGCCATATTGGTCTGCACACCCAAATCTCATGCAGCTCAGGACACCTTCGTATGACCTGAAACCAGCGGGACCAAGAAAATGTGGATCCTTGATCTCTGATGTGAGACAAAGGAGTTTATTGATAACTGTTCTGTCCTCACTACATGTTACCCTGTGTGCATCCTGACATGCAGCTAAACACCAATAAATCTTTCAATAAACAAATAATAAATAATAATCCTTCAATAAACCAGACCATGTGCACAGATCTTGATGCTTTATTAAAAGAATAGGATGGATGAAGCTGGGAAAAATAGAAATACGTACAGTAAGAACCCGACTACAAATAAACAGTGTTGAGTTGCTGCTGAGCATAACAACCGACAAATACAGATAAATCCAAATCTCATCAGTGATGCTGTGTGTATGGGATGTGAATTTTTGTCCTCAGAGGAACACACGTCACAGATTAGGCTGGATTTTTCCTCAGTTTATTAGTGGTTTCCATTTTCACTTTAACTGCAGGCGAGTAGAAGTAGTGTATACCTTTTTTTAATGAAAATTATCAGCACTTTTGATCAGTGACGTCATCAAAGTAAACAAACCCACGTGCTGATTAGTCAACAGGGCACGGCCCTAAAAGGAAGTGACGTGCTCAGCCCCCACCCTCCGGATGTGACGTTTTGGCCTAATCCCATCAAGATTGGCAGTCAATCCTCTGGGTACATGATTAGGTTAACCCTAGACTGATTCTATGGATGTTCAAAACCAAAAAAGAGCTATGTAAAAGTGAATAATTAGCAGAGGCCTGTGTTTTTGGGAAACAAGCCCTACTTTGGGGAAGCTGTTAACCCTAGACTAATTCTATGGACATTCAAAACCAAAAAGAGCTAAGTGAATAATTAGCAGAGGCCTGTGTTTTGGGGAAACAAGCCCTACTTTGGGGAGCTGTTTGTGTTTTTGGGAAACAAGCCCTACTTTGGGGAGCTGTGAAATAAAAAATAAAAAAGGCTTTTTTATTTCTAATCATTCTAGCCTAACGATGCTTTTAATTTTTGTGGAGTTTTAAAAATCAGTGCCTCAAAAGCTGGGGAAAAAGAATCCCCTGAATGGCAGCCAGAGCCTGCATTTAACCCCCCCCCTTTTTCTAAAAGATATTTTTTCTAAAAGGTATTTATTTCTAGGTGGCTTTAAAAGCATTTCCTCGAACGCAGGGGGAAAAACAAACAAACACAGCCCCTTTTAAAACCCACAGCTGGTTTTTACCTTTGTAAAAAATCTAAAGACACATATTTTGCCATTTGCACCCTGAATAAAATTTATTCTGCCCCCCTCCCCACTATAGCAAAAGACAAAGAATATTAACAGGAATTAAAATGCTCACAAGAGGCAAGCAGCCAACCAGGCTCACAAGAGGCAAGCAGCAAGCAGCCATGTGTGTTTCTGTCTGTCTGCTAGTAAAGAAGGGGGGGTTAGGCCTTGTTTGGGATGTGCCCGGGCATGTCATGCTCCCCGTGATCTGGGCATGCGCAATGCTCAAGGGCGTGTCATTGCAAGGGGCAGGGGAGTTTGCTCCCCGTGATCTGGGCATGCGCAATGCTCAAGGGTGTGTCATTGCAAGGGGCAGGGGAGTTTGTGTGGGCAGGCCTGAACAGCTAGCGATTTAACCCTAGCAGTCTTTTGAATATGTCAACATCTGATTCCAAAGCTGTTTTTACAACAACAGCAAAAGATAGCGGCGGACACTCTGATACAAGGCCCCAGCCAACAGAATGCAACAAAATCTGTTGCATGGGTTATGATAAAGAAAATTTTTTATTCAGACCTGTGTTGCATGATTGTAGCATGGTGTGTTGTAACTTTAACGATGAGATGCAGAGTACTTACCAGACAGCCTGTGAAATGGTGAATGATACTACATTATCTCCCAGCAATGGTAAGTAAATATGTTTTTATTTATGATAATGTAAATGATACTGGAGCGGATACACCGCTAACAGGATGTGCTTTATATTTTGCAGACTCTGAATTAGTAATACCTAGACAGCAAACAGTTCAAGACACCCCGCTTTTAGATTCCTGTGGTAATCGCCGTGGTCGGAAAGCTTCTGCAGATTTTTCTGATCTAGACTATAACAGGGATTATGAGCTATCCCAGAGACCACGCTATCTACCTTGTGAGTTAAAGAGCTGCAATTTGTGTAAAGACTGGTTTGCTTGTGACTACGGACATGATTTGTGGGGCACAGGCGGGTCAGAGTATTATAAAATAGCGTGTTATAGTCCTTTATCTTCTGATTCTGATAGTGGTGATGAGGGATATTTTTCCTCATGCACCCTCTGAATTCTGTATAACCAATAAAAGACTGTGTTAATGTCAACACTTGAACATTTGTCAGTGGTCTTTCAGTATAACAATGCATGAAAAGCTTTTAAGTCATATTTATTATACGCTGGGGTGTGTAGGGAGTTATGGAGGTGTGAATGCCCTTTTTCAGGAAGCTAGAAAACATAATAAAAACCTGACCATGAAGCAAGTCAAGACGTGGCTGTCAGGGGAAGACGCTTATACGCTTCATAAGCCTGCAAGAATTAATTTTCCTAGAAATAAAACAGTAGTGTCTGGCTTAGATCATCAATGGCAGGCTGACCTCATAGATGTCTCCAAATTTTCTAAGGAGAATCATGGAAAAAAGTACATCTTAGCAGTTATCGATGTGTTATCTAAATATGCCTGGGCCTCCCCTTTATCTGATAAATCAGGGAGGGAAGTTACATCCGCCTTCCAGAATATCTTTCAAACAGGACGTGCACCCCGAAAATTACAGACAGATGCAGGTAAAGAGTTCTTGAATATTCCACTGAAGAAACTTTTAGCACGTTACGGCATTCATCATTTTGTCACTCATAGCGAAACTAAAGCAGCCGTTATAGAGAGGTTTAATAGAACCCTAAAAAACAAACTCTGGAGATATTTCACAGCTAGAAATACCCACCGGTATGTGGACATTTTAGCAGATACTATTCAGGGGTACAATAGCGCTTACCATCGTAGCATCGGTACTGCTCCTAACACCGTAAATTTGTCTAACGAAAGGGGTGTGTGGATGAGACTTTATGGGGCAACTTTAAAAAGAAAAAGAAAGGAAAAATGTCTTAAGATGGGAGATCATGTCAGGGTATCCAGACTGAAGGGTAAGTTTGAAAAGGGCTATCAGCAAACCTATACGGATGAGATATTCATCGTCAAAGAACTGCAGACAAGGGGGGAAAGAGCGGTGTATAGATTAAATGATTACACTGGTGACCCTGTAAAGGGGACTTTTTACTTTGAGGAGCTCCAAAAGGTTCCTGCTGACCAACAGCACATATACAGAATAGAGAAAATTATCCAAAAAAGAGGGCAGGGGAGACAGAGAATTTCTAGTCAAATGGACTGGATGGCCAGAGAAGTTCAACAGTTGGGTTAAGGAGACTGAAGTACAACATCTTTGATATGGCAGAGTTTTACATCACCCTTCCCAGCAATGCGTCAGCAGCAATTTCCCCCCAAAACAGAAATTCTAATTTTACTATACAATTAGCAAGATCGTTGGATCTTCCAGGGTCATGGGAAGTAGGGCTAGCAAAGATACAGTATCCGCATAGTTGGCACACATTAACTTCTCCTGGATATTTTGAAATTGCTAATGAGAGAAAGAGATGGCATTTTTCTTTGAGAAGCGGATACTATAGTAGCATCAGACAACTGTTAGAAAATATGAACAAGCTTATATCAAGTGCCAAGGACGGCCCTAAGACAACCCTACAGTATGATGCAGTGGGTCAAAAAATTAACCTTAAAGGTGATGAACCGCATACCATTCTAGTTAGCGGAGAACTTGGACATCTGTTAAGTACGTTCCCTGGATTCAACACCTTTTGTTTACACAAACATTGTAGAGCTCCAGATAGTGGGTGACTACTATGTGCCATTACTGCGCTGTGTGCCTGTACAAGGGCAAGACAACGATTTCATCACAATAACCTATGACCATCCACATTATGTACCAGTCAGCAAACATCACATCGATACCGTTACTATAGAAATCAAAACCGACCAGGACAAAAACGTGCGTTTTTATAACGGAAAGGTGATTGTCAAGCTTCATTTTAGGCCTCAGAAAAGTGAAGGATGGTTGTAATCAAGGAGCACGGGAACCCTCAAGACTGCGTGGCTTACTACAGGGCACAAGCCGGTGGAGGCCTTCCAGGCTTCCGAGGAGCCCCCATTATGTACGGGACAGGGTTAGGGGTCTGTTCCGTGGGCTTTTTCGAAAAGCAATGTCTTTTTTGAGGCGTGGATTAGAAATCATTAAGCCGCATGTGAAATCTGCTGCCAAAAACATTGTCAGAGATGTTGCGGGGAATCTTGTATCCCAAGTTGTTGAAAGGGGGCAGGATGAATGGGGCGTTGTCTTACCTGAACGCCTTTTCTCAGCATGAGGAATGTAGATTCCATGCACGGGTTGATTTAGTCTTCTAGCCCAATCAGACCAAACAATCAAAGTTGCCACACCTCTGCAGGGTCTGACCATGCCCCAGTTTTCGAAAGGGCGAAGCGAATGATTGTGTGACGAGATGGCTCCGAACTGCTGACACTAACCTAGCTGCTAGTAATAATCAGGGAGGGGGTGGAGTCTACATTCCTCATGCTGAGAAAAGGCGTTCAGGTAAGACAACGCCCCTTCTCCAGCATGTAGAGGAATGTAGACTCCACGCATGGGACATACCAAAGCCCCTATGATCCCACGGGTGGGAAGCAGGTTGGTTAAGTGTCGGTGCTGAAATGGACCACTTGTTGTAAAACCCGACGGCGAAACGCAGCCTCCGCGGAAGCAAACTTGTCAAGTTTGTAGTGGTGAATGAATGGTGAAGGGGACGACCACGTAGCCGCCTTACAGATGTCCTCTATGGACTCCTGAGTCTGCCACGCCGCCGATGTGGAAGCGCTACGAGTAGAGTGCGCTGTCAGGCGGCTTGGGACAGGTAAAGAGGAAGCCTGGTAAGATTGAGCGATACAGGCCTTGATCCACCTGGTTATAGTAGAGGAGGAAACCTTCTGTCCCTTGGAAGTTGAGTGGAAAGAGACAAACAATGCCTCCGATTTGCGAAAGGAGGCTGTCCTCTTAATGTAATGACGTAATGCCCTACGTACATCTAGTAATGCCACTGCTTTTCTAGTGTGTGAGAAGGATTGGGACAAATGTTTGGTAGTACAATGTCCTGAGCCCGGTGAAACAGGGTATTCACCTTGGGAAAGAATGAGGGATCTAACCTCAGCACCACTCTGTCCTGATAGAAGGTACACAGGTCTTCCCTAACTGAAAGAGCAGCCAGCTCTGACACGCGTCTCGCCGATGTGATGGCTACTAGGAAAGCCACCTTGTGGGACAAAATGTGAAGAGGACAAGACCTTATAGGTTCAAAGGAAGACCTAGTGAGTGCCTGCAGAACACGAGGTAGTTCCCAAGATGGATACCTGTGTACTACCGGAGGTCTGGTGTTGGAGACACCTTTCATAAAGGATCGGACCCTGGGATGATGGGACAATGGAGTGGCATTGGCACAGGTGAACACCGTGGAAAGAGCGGCCACCTGTCTACGCAAGGTGTTGGGCGCTAAGCCTTTATCCACCCCATCCATGAGGTATTCAAGAATCACTGGAATAGTGACAGAAGAGATAGACAAACCCTTACAGGTACACCAGTCACAGAAGTTCTTCCAAGTGGCATCATAGATTCGGTTCGTCGCCGGCCATCTGGAAGCTTGGATCATAGCTATCACCCTTGAAGAGTAAGATCCGCACATCAGGAACTGGCGCTCAGATGCCAGACGGCTAGTTGTAGCCACTGTGGGTTCGGATGGCATATGGCCCCGTGTTAGAATTATCCTCTCTGGAGGGATTTGCCAAGGGGGGGGCTACGGCGAGGTTCACGAGATCCGCGAACCATGGATGCCTCGGCCAATACGGGGCCACAAGGATTAGCTCCGCCTGTTCCTGTAACAGCTTCCTGATGACAGCCGGGATCAAGGGAAGGGGTGGAAATGCATATAGAAGGTCCGCCGGCCAAGGGCTGCGGAGGACATCTGCTCCTTCCGAACCCTGGGATGGGTACCGAGATAGAAACCGGGGAAGCTGGGTGTTCTTCGGGGATGCAAACAGGTCGACTTTGGGCCGACCGAAACGGTGAGTTATCTCCCGAAAGAGATGGGGATGTAGACGCCACTCTGAATGATCTATCGTAGATCGACTCAGAAAATCTGCCTGGTCGTTTTCCACCCCTGAAATGTGTTCTGCCTTTAGGGACAACAGATTCTGTTCCGCCCATGACCCCAGACACTGGGCCTCGGACATTAGAATCCGTGATCGAGTGCCGCCCTGCCTGTTGACATGGGCCTTTGCCGCCACGTTGTCTGTCAGAACCAGCACGTGGCGGCCCGCCAACTTCTTGTGGAAATGGCGAAGTGCTAGGTGTATGGCTCTGAGCTCTAACCAATTGATATTTTTCTTGAGATCCCGTTGAGACCACCGTCCCTGGGCGAATTGAGATTGCAGATATGCCCCCCATCCAAACAGACTGGCGTCTGTGGTCAAGGTTACCCGAGTCGGTTCTCTGAACAGGGATCCTTTGGACAGTGCTGGGGACAACCACCAGATGAGGGATGTGAGTGTCTGTGGTGGGACTCGCACCCTCTGTGGAAAACATGCTACACCCCGTTTCTGGTAAGGGAGTAGAAACCACTGTAGTTGTCTCGTATGAAGCCTGGCCCAAGGCACTATGGCAATACATGAGATCAGTTTCCCTAACAGCTGTGACAGCAGGAGCAGGGTTACATGTTTCTCCTTGCACACCCTGGTGACCATCGTACGTATGCTGAGCTGACGCTCCTGAGACAGGAAAACTCGGCACTGGCTGGTGTCTATTATTGTGCCTAGGTGGAGCAAACGGTTTGTTGGGATCAGATGGCTCTTTGGGAAGTTGATCATAAATCTATGATCCTGGAGTGTCTTGATCGTCAGTGCCACATCTGAATGGGCGTTCAGTGCCGAGGACGACTGGATTAGGATATCGTCCAAGTAGCACTGAACGCGGACTGGTACCAACCTGAGCTGTGCGGCGAGAACCGCCAGGATTTTGGTGAAAACCCTTGGAGCTGATGATAGGCCGAATGGCAGGGCCCTGTACTGATAGTGATGGTTGGAATACCTGAATCTGAGGAAACGCCTGTGATTTGGATGTATGGGAACGTGCAGGTAAGCTTCTGTCAGATCTATGGATGTAAGAAAATCCCCCGGCCGAATACTGCCCAGAATAGAATGAAGTGTTTGCATCTTGAATTTTTGGTAAATTAGGTACCGATTTAGAGCCTTGAGGTCTAGGATCGCCCTCCATCCTCCTGAGGGTTTTGGTACCACGAACAGGATGGAGTAGAAACCCAGTCCCCATTGATCTGGGGGTACCCGCTCTATTGCCTCTATGCTTAACAGATGACAAATGGCCTCCTCCATGAGACCTTGTTTCACGGGATTTCTGGATAGGGGGCAGGAGATGAAGCGCCGAGATGGGAGTGTGAGGAACTCCAGAGACAGTCCGTCTCTGATAGTGGTTAGAACCCAATTGTCCATGGTGGTACTTTCCCATTTGTGGAAATATAGTGCCAGTCTTCCGCCAATGGGAGGAATCCGCCTCAAGTCACTTTGACTTTCGGAAAGGACGAGCTCCTCTGCCGCGAAGGGGCCTCTTAGCCTGGAATTGTGGCTTTGGCTTGTCTCTGTAGCCGGACCGGTCCGATGAGCGGTCCGGCCCTGCTTGAAAGGGCCGATACCCGCTCCATGTAGTTCGGTCTGAGCCAGACTTGAACGACGGACGCCGGTTGTATGGAGAAAAACGTCTGCCCGTTTTTTTGACAACATGAGCTAGTACTTTCAACTTTTCTTTGTTTTCAGTCAGGTAAGGAGTGAGAGCCTCTCCAAAAAGGCGACCCTTATGATAGGGTGCCGCAGCTACTCTCCATTTGTGCCTGGTATCGGCCTTCCAATTTTTTAGCCAGAATAACCGGCGTGCGGCCACGTTGGAAGCTATGGCCCGAGCCGAATATTTGGCCGACTGCAGAGACACATCCGCCATGTATTCCAGTGCGGCCCTTAGTTTAGTGACATCCTGGTGAACCCTTACCTCGTCTGGGGATAATCTGGCCTGTAATTCCCTGAGCCAGATTAATGTAATTCTAGCGAAAAAAGAGTTAGATGATGAGGCTCTTATAGCCCAAGCCGATGCCTGATGGGTCCTTTTGAGGGAAATCTCAGACTTCTTGTCCTCAGCCTTAAGGGCCTCCGACATATCTCCTGGGATTTTGGTGTCTGACAGTATGGGGGCAAGAGCCTCGTCTACACTCGGAACTTCGAGGACATCGTTGAGGGAAGGGACCGTATCTAAGAGCTTACGATCTAATCCCCCAAGAGCAGAGAAACTTCCAGGAGATCCCCACTGATCCTGAATGGATTTGAGAAACATAGGGGGGCAAGGTATCTGTAGGTTCTTCTTGACCGGTTCCAGAAACAGTGGGTCAGAACTCTGTCCAGAGTCCTGATCGGTCGTCTGTGGATTCACGGGTTCAATTTTTGCGGTGACATAGGCTTTTTGTAAAAGAGGATAGAAGGAATTTGGATTAAACACCCCTACCATAGGAGTGGCCTCCGCCTGAATGTCTTCCCCGTCTGACCACATGCCTTCTTCCGGAATCTGAGCAGAAAAATCTGATATCTCGTTCTCTTCAGATTGAGGTGGAGAACCGTGATCTGAAATCACATACTCCCTGGGATGCCTAGTTTCCGTGGGCGTAGGGGGGGTTAACGGTCCTTGGACCAGAATGGCCCTCCCTGAAGCCGCCATTGTCTGAACCACCACCTGTGAGATCATGGCTTGGAGCTGGACAGTAAATGAAGGATGTTCGGGGCCCCGAAGACCCGCTGCCATCAGCGTGAAAGATGCTGAAGGGATTTGGGGAGGGACGACTGTAGGAACCTCCCCCTGAGACCCACAAGACACTGAGGAAGGTCCTGGCTCAGCAGCTGGAATTGAATCTTGGACCTGTAATCTCAATTCTCGGTCAAAGAGGGACAGATGGTCCCGTTCATATCCCAGCAAGGGACCCTGGTCCAGGGTCTGCTCGGGAGACCAAGCCTGTGTAAGAGGGGAAGGTCGATGCTCCCCTGATGTGGATGCAAGAGGAGGTGAGAGGATAAGCTGCGTCTCTCCTGTCTGCTGCTGGGCTTTGGAGAATTGTCGCTCCAGCACCCCATGTCTGCTATCTGCTTGCTTGTCATCGGCCTTAGAGGTCCGTTTGACCTTGGCCTTGGCTTTTGCAGGTGTATCCAGACTGGATGGCTTGCGTTTTATATTTCCACTGGAGGTGGAAGCCTGTGAAACGGTGTTATCCGCCATATTGAAATAAACAATAGGAAATAAACAACAGGTGTTCACCAGGAGATCCCTGGATCTGGCCTGTACTGCAGTAGAAGAAAAGACAGGTTGTCACCAGGAGATCCCTGGATCAGTCCTGTTCTGCAGGAGAAGAAAGGGCAGGTTTTCACCAGGAGATCCCTGGATCGGCCCTTGGTCTGCAGGAGAAAGGAAGGCCACGGCCCACCTGGGTGGTACAGGCCTGCACGAGGGTCTGTGAGGTCCGGCCCATCGTTAAGCACGGAGTCACTACGTGATATAAGCCGCGCTACGCTCAGGGGCTGTCCTCCCCATTCAATTTTTCAGGCCCACTGTAATAGAGACAATTTGGCCGAAAAGGTATCAAATTAAAGATAAGTCTATATATGAATATAGGTATATATCTTGTTTAATTTAATTCTGTTTTATTTTAATTGATTTTGTTTTGACCCTCGTGTCTCACTTAGTGACGGCTAGGACAGTAAGTGCCGACCACTATGCAGACAGCGGAAAACAGGCAAGGCAAGCAGCCATCCAATCTGTTGGCACTGGATATTTAAAAGGTACTGGTAAGTCACAGTCTGGAATATTACCAGATAAAATGGAGTGAGAGACTCAAGGTATTTTCCCTATGTCCACTAGGCAACCTGAGATGGTGCCTATTAAGCAGCTAAATGAAGATCTAAAGGAATGTAATTAGAACTCCTATTCCCCCCCCCCCACTTAGGGAGAATCACCAAATAAGTAAGTTACTTCGTGACTGAAAAGGCTGTAATTAGGACAAAGCAGTCAATTTAATGTGTGTGATGGGCGGAGCCCAAAATGGCGGCTGGGACAATCTGATGAGAGATGAAACAAGCTGAGAGAAAAAATCCTCTCCTGCAAGTAATCTGGTAATCAGCTCTTTTAGTCAAGCAGTTCACCTGCTGTTTTTTTGGGGGGAGGGGGGGTAATTTACAGCTGACAATCAACAGTAACAAGGAAGTACTTGAGTAGTGTGAGGATCGAGCCTTCTAGAGGCTCAAAATGGCGCCCGCAGGTTGTTTGAATTGGTAACTAACCTAAGAAGGTGATTTCAGTTTTCAGCTGAAAATTAATACTTTAGCTTCGCATTCACAGCGAAGATCTTGGGAGGGGGTGGGGGAGGTGGATTGTAATGAGGAGGCAGCAATCTATGATCAGCTGTCTGCCTCTGAAAACTCACAGAGAAGGGAATTGATTAAGAGAGAAGAAATGGTGCAGGACTGAGCTCAGAGCTGAACCAATCCCCCCCCCCCAAGAAGGAAAAAAAGGATAGAGAAACCACGAATGGCAATAACTACCTTTCTGAATCTAAATTAGGAGCCAAATTCTCATGTGTCTTCAGGGCTGAGACCAAACGAAAACTGGGGCATGGTCAGACCCTGCAGAGACGTGGCAACTTTGATTGTTTGGTCTGATTGGGCTAGAAGACTAAATCAACCCGTGCGTGGAGTCTACATTCCTCTACATACTGGAGAACAGGGTTGTTCATAGCCAGGAAGAATTATGCATCGGGCCCGCCTATTCCGTTTAAAAAGAGAAGACTTGTGAAAAAGGCCCGTCATACCAAGAGGAGACATGCGCAGAAGAGGAAGCTCTGTGACAAGGAAGACATATTCTAATACAATATGTCATTTATTCATTCTGCTTCAGAGGAATGTGTTAAATCAGAACTGGATCTTTTTCAACTGGCGCCAGTATTGAAAACAGTACCTATGTCGAGATCCCTCCTTTATCAGCGCTAACACCCAATGCTCCCCTGGAATTTTTTATCACGGGGCATGGTGAGCATTACATGGATTTAAACAACACCCTGCTGTATGTGAGTTGCAAGATTGTAAAGGAGGATGGGACGGATATTGATGATGGGGCAAGGGTGGGCCTGACCAACTACCCTATAGCATCACTATTTAACCAGCTGGATGTTACTTTGGGAGATCGGCTCATTACACAGAGCCATCATTGCTATTCTTATTGGGCCATGATTGAACTGATTCTGAACTTTGGTAGTGATGCACTGGGTACACAATTTACACCTGGGGTTTTTTACAAAGATGACTCAGAACTCATGGAGAGTACTCTACTGACAGCTGCTGGGAACTCCGGTTTCAAAGCGAGAGCAAGACACATGGCCGGTAGTCGTAAATGGGATTTGCTAGGGCCTCTGCATAGCGATCTGTTTTTTCAAGACAGACTGCTGATTAATGGCGTTGATGTGAAAGTCAAACTCACAAGAAGCAGAAATGAATTTTGTGTGATGAAGGACGGCAATGAGAATTATAAAGTGCAACTCCTGGCAGCTTCTCTCTTTGTAAAACGTGTAAAAATAGCCCCGGGAGTGCACCTTGGCCATGCAGAAGCTTTGCTCACCTCCAATGCCAAATACCCCATTGATCGAGTGGGGATGAAGGTTTACAGCATTCCTGCAGGGAGCCTTGTGTGTAATCAGGAAAATCTATTTCTGGGGCAGCTACCTAAACAATTAGTGATTGGGTTTGTGGACAATGCATCTTTTAGTGGGGATTATGAAAGAAACCCGTTCAATTTTCAACACTGCAATGTCAATTTTTGCGCCCTGTATTGTGATGGCGAGCAGATCCCTGCAAAGCCTCTTCAGCCTGATTATGAACACGGTCTTTTTGTGAGAGAGTACATGCAGAGGGTGCAAGCCACAGGCAAAGGCATGAAAGACAGGCCACTGATAATCAGCCGGGAAGAGTTTAACTGAGGGTATACTTCGTATTGTTTTGACTTGAGTCCTGATCAGGGATGCTCTGAGCACTATTCTTTGATCAAGAATGGTAACCTCAGAGCCAAAATTAGATTTGCACAACCCCTCCCCAACACCGTCAACATGATTCTCTATGCAATTTTTGAAAACCTTATTGAAATAAGTCACACAAGGAATGTGCTTTTTGATTATATGTGAGTATGGTATGGACACACTGTAGCTCCTCCAATTGTTCTCTGGAAATACTGCCTTTCTAGGGGTCTACCCTTGTGATCTGCTACCCCAGAGACATATCTCCAAAAGACCTTTTGGATTAATTGTAAATACTCACCCTCACACTCTGCCTGGTGAACAGTGGCTGGCCCTCTACTTCCCATCTCCTGGATATGGTGAATTTTTTGATTCTTATGGGAGACCGCCGGATAGCCCTGACGTTCCTGGCTCTATAGTGATGTTTTTAGAGCAGCAAGCTGAGAAGTACACATTTCACCAACGTCAACTGCAACACCCCAGCGCTGTGACCTGCGGGCAACACTGTGCGTTTTTTCTACTGAATCGGACTAAAGGAGTGGACTATGAAAATATTTTGAAGATGTACTCCAATGCCGATATTAAAAATGATCAAATGGTAAAGCTATTTGTAAAAACTATAAAGGTGGGAAGGGGGCTTGGAACCTGTAACCGTCACCAATGCATGCAGACATGCATGCCTTATTGTAAAATAAAGAAAAAGACTTAAACGTTTTTACTTGTTTCACTGTGTTTTTATTCATTTTACAAATTGAGCCAGTCACCAAACTTGAACCTACTTCTAGGATTTAATGTCCAAGGGCTAGAGGGGGTACCGGTAATCAGAGGCTTCTGAGATCCAAAAGGGGGTGTCATAACAGAGACGGGGTTAGTAGCAGCTTCATCCTTAACAACCAGAGAATCTTTCAACTTTTCTATTTGCTCTTTAACAGTTGTAGATCCCAACACAGAGGTTGGAACATTCACCTCAGCCATAGCATTCATAAAGTCATCCCAGCCTTTAGGTTTCCGCTTCTCAGTAGGAGCTCAGTGTTGTGAGGCTCCCTTTACCAAGTCTAAAATATTAGTACCAGGAATAGGGACCCCTTTGTATAAAAAGGTACCACGATCATCCCAGGTTGAGACGTCCTGATGCTGCTTCCTTTTGTTTAGTAAAAGTTCTGCATTTTTCCTGTAACGGGTGCTCACACCCCTTAGGATCTCATCCATCTCTGTGTCCTGCGGAGATGGCTGTGGCGGCTGTTCTGGTAAAGTTGGAAGTGGTCGAGGCTCTTCCGGTGGATAAATGAGATTCAGTCTGTCCTTTTCAGATTCATTTTGCCTGATCAGTCTTAGATACCTCTGCAGTGCAGAATTGTAGAGCTTAATCTTGTCATCCTCAGACAAATCAGCTCTCTGAAGAATGGTACACATCTCATCATCCAACCGGTTAGTGGCTATAGCCCCCATAGTAGGTGGCTTACCTTGTAGTTCAGTGATTCTCAACCTTTCTAATGCCGTGACCCCATAATACAGTTCCCCATGTTGTGGTGACCCCCAAGTGGGTGTGGCCACCAATAAGAGGGAGTAGGACAGCTAGGGAAAAGGGAAAAAAATGGTGGACAGCATGGTTTGGTGACCCCCGTGAAATGGTCATTCGACCCCAAATGGGATCCCGACCCACAGGTTGAGAACCACTGCTGTAGTTGCTCCATCTGATGACGCGACACCAAGTACATTTTCTCGGCATGATCCATGGTTTATCCAGCTAATAGGCTAGTCAACAGCGGAATAGCTGTCCCTAGTAAGGGCCCGATAAAACCACCCGACTGAAGTATGATCTTCTTCTTCTTTTTGAGTGAGACTTTTCTATCACTCAACTTTTTAATGACACCTTTCTTTCTCTTTAGAGACCGGAATTGTGAAGGTTTCAGAGGAAGGTTTCCTTTTAGGGTGTTCAGAGCTATTTCTGCTATTGCCCCCACCAGGTCATTGTTAGCATTGCATAAGATGGCTTTTCTCTGTCTTCATCCAGCCTTTACTAAGATTTTTAAAAGTCCCCAATTTCTACGTACCCTCTCTGACATCTTAAATGAACTAGCGCTAGGGTAACTGAGCTACTGCTTTTTACACTTCTTTTTCATTGTGTAAACAGTAGGCCAATCAGGCGGGAAGAGGCCTGTTCTCAACCTGTAGGATTCTGGAGTGGTGGCTGCCAAATCTACCAAAAGGTACCCATGTGGTTTGCGAGTGGCATCTTGGAATACTTCTAAAAAATACTTTGTGTTAGTGGGGTACATTTGCTTGGCCAGTGTGACAATTTGCATCTGATCACGGGGGCTGCTGAACAAAACCAAATATTTGGAATTCAGAGCTATTGTTCTCATTTTCTTACCTTGAAAGAACAGGTTTTGTAGTATGAGAATAATGCTCAGGTTTCTGTGATGGACGTACTGTGTAAAAGCCTTCTCTATTTGATCGCTGTCACCGGCCGATGCCATGAGATCATCTATCACAGCTAGAGTGATTTGATTTGGCGGAAACAAATCATCATCTTCAAAAGAAGACGGAAGCCCCTCCATAAACTTAATATAAGGAATTTTATTAAGCAGTTCTTTGTACAGAGGTTGCCAACAACTATAAAACCATACAATATTTTGAGGCATTTGAGACAACACAACATCACCATGTTCTAACATTTGTTTGATAAAAAAAGATTTGCCAGAATTGGACGGGCCACTTATAATACAGGAGAAAGGGTGTACAAATTGTGCAATGTTTTCCGCCATCCTTAATAATCGTAAGGCAGCGTACAGTAATCCTCACTCTTTAATAACCTTTTATTATACACTACTTTTAGAGTTTTTCAGAGGACCTGCGTTTCTAGGGTCCAATTTTTCTTAACCCTAACAATCCCCAACTGCTCTACCCCGATCTCCTTTTTTCTCTCTGCACCAGACACACAATAATCATCTACCAAATCTTTCAAGCTGTCAAAATTAACCTTGTTGCTATTACCACAGTTTAGCGTGATCCCCTTCACTTTTAGCACCGTTTCCCCATTGGACAAAGCATAAGCATACGTTTTGGGACCGGCCGCAACAAACTCTGTTATCATAGTGTTTGGTGGAATCTCACTTGTCAGCTGTCCTAAATAATTACCCAAAGGAGGTGTCCATGCCCCCTCTCTACTTACAAAAATGACTGAATCAGTGTCATAGTACAGGCACCTATCGCCCAGTCCATCCGGTAGTCTGTATAATTCCAGCCGGGCATAAGCAGTAGTAAAGCTGGCGATAAATACATTAGTGCATGTCGATTTGGTGGGGTGGTTCTTGGCTGTTTTCCATGTCACAACGGCTGTCTCTGTATCCACAAACTCACACGAGGAAACACCATAATAGGGCACAAAAAGGTATTTGAATAAATCCTCAGGGTTTGTCACCACGGATATGGTCAGGTGATTGGTGCTCTGACCAAACTTGCCCCACAGCGAATTTAAAAACAGCTTGGCAATCTATCTTTTAGCAGGATTTATTTCAATGTGGTCACGTCGTAAGTGGACACCTTCCATCTTTTCATAATCCTGAATATATTGCTCTTCATCCTGTTCTGTTTTGCACCAGTCAGGGTAACCACTGGCCTCCTGTTTCTGTCTGAGATGCGTGTTCATATAACCTGAAAATAGCTCATTTGATGTTCTTTCAAAATACCAGATCTCATAGATTTCAACAATTCTGTAACCTTTTTCTAAAGCTACATTCAATTCAATGGTACACCATGTCCCAGTCAGAGCTCTTTCCTCATCACTGTGTTTACAGGGGGTGGTTTGCAGTTTTTCTGTGCAGGTTGCGCACAAACTAAACATTAATTTGCCCCCTGATTTGTGGGGTAGGATTGGGAAATAGAGATTCCTTGGTGGGTACACTTTGACTTTGGCCAACCCAAAATATTGCTTTATGTCCCCAAAGTTTTGGTAGATGATTTGCGGATGGCCAATTGGGTACTCCTTGGTCTTATTCACAAACGGGTACAAACTGGTGAAATCATAGTATAAGATTTGTTCACCGGGTTTTGGTTTGTAGTACAGGCATGTAGCATTTGTTCTACCACCAAAAAAAGCATCTCGAGGATTCAAAGGAGTTGGGAGCTTATTCTCAACTAGAAACTGCTTCAAAGAGGTGTCATCCTCCACCATGGCCCTCCATTCATGTTCCCAGATGCAGCGCACAGCATACCCCTGGCCCCTGAGGTACTCTTCTTTAATCTTAGTACGGTTGTGCAGGCCTCCATATGTTGAATCAAGTAATTTGTTGAAGTCTTTTTCAGAGTAGCAGACAGGGCACCCATGAAAAAAACACCCGTGAAATTCAAAAGCTGTGGGAGTTCCATTTATGACAGCAAAACCATCCAAAAAATATTTGCCTACTTGCTTTTCACCCCCCTTCAGAGCATGCTGGATATTGAGATTCTCAGTGTGCTCTATATGCAACAACCATTGAATCGCTGGAGCTGAATACCTTTTCTGTGTCTTGTGATAATTGTCCAAAGGAGCTAATGCAATGGTATAGCTCTTCAAATACATGAACCGGTACTGGGCCATACAGACAGATGCCAATGTGATATGTTGGAAGGGGTCAATGCATCGAATCGCTATCTCCTCAACAATATCCCCCCCGACCCCCCTGAAACACTCTCGCTCAGTCATTTCCATCACCTGTTCCCTAAAACGAATACAGGCCTCTCTTAATATATCTACATCTTGTCTGCAATAGTAAGCCAGAGCCTTCTTTAGTTTAAACACAGTACCTGTATTAGCAGAGTGCCATTTCATGAATTCTTCTCTCTCCCCGGGCATCATGGTTTCAGGGCTGTAATACTTGGTTTCAGGGAGTGGTCCCACGTAGTCTTGATTGGCCATTGTATTGAACAAGTGGGAGAAATATCCTTTGCTGCCTTGAAACCCCATAGCTTTGGGTAATTTGCTTAATTTAAGGGGCAAAAATGAGAGGCTATCAATAAACCAGATCTTATAATCTGGCAGGGTGATACACAAAAGTTTCCCCCCTTGACTTATAAGCTGAACCCTAACCTTTTCACGGATCAACTGCTTCAGTACTAGGTACCCGTCATAACCTTTGGAGTTGTGAGCGATAAAAGTACATCCTTTAAACTTATGATTTATAAAATTCTTTACAAACTGCTCCAGGCATCTAACACCATAACAATCCCACCTCACAACATCTTTATCATCCTCATCCTTCAACATATCCCTGGCGCAGGCATAATTAGGTATATGGATGCCTGTCTCTTGACAGCATTCAAAATCATAAATAATATATCTTTTGCCAATTTGCGGCCGGTCCAACGAATTTAGAAAGCATAAATGCCCTTCCAAACTTTCAACCTTCTCAGAGCACTGTCCACACTTGGTTTCCTTGCACTTTTTGTGGGGGCTAAAGACGTAAACCCCACACGTTTCACAATATTCTTTATTCTTACAGTCAACTTTTCCCTCCATAGCAAGCTGTGTGTGTCTTTCAAGACACACCTTAGACCGGCAAAACTCTTTGCACCTACAGCAGCGCACCTTCTCCTCCACCACCTGCTGGCATTCTTGGTTGAGACAGGCTCTGCAGATATATTGACAGCCATGACTAAATTTGTGGTGGTAGGGTGTGTGGCAGAATTTACAGAAATAGCGTTCACCCAGGAAGCCCTTGATATTTTTGATGCCATAATAATGCTTGTCGTGTAACAATATAAACACTATTTTTTCTTGCTGGGGGCTACCTGTGACAAAAAACCGCCAACCGTCCTGCATATAAAACAAGATCTTTATAGTGACCCTTAAAGCTTCTTCAAAGAGGTGTATCTGAGAAAAGTCAATTCTGTTTTCTGTGGAAACACCCAGTCTATTGTGAAGTTCCCTGGCGCTGGTAATAATTTCTTGATTTCTAACATCCCCGCCAATCAGCTAGAGCAAACAGCTAGCAAAACACAGAAATTCACCTCCCACATTGAAATCTACTAGGTGCTGTCTTTTTTTCTCCAGCACTCTGGTGAGCAGCAC